>NW_023339807.1:26247788-26247913 GCF_004916995.1 Morone saxatilis | reverse complement strand
TCTTAATGTTTAATTAAAGATATTTACACTGTAAAACAATGATCTATAAATACAACTCTGCTATAATACAATAATCAGGCTTACATTTACAGCAGAGTGCTGTTATTATTGGATTGTTATTATTT
>NW_023339807.1:26245096-26247658 GCF_004916995.1 Morone saxatilis | reverse complement strand
TTAACTAACTAATCCATTAAAGTTACACAACTAATACTTTTTACTGTTAATGTCACTAATAATATTTTAGAAATGTATTTTCTTGTATTTGCAGATGTATTTTAATCTTTTTTTATTTCTTTAAATAAGCAGTAATTTTATGATTACAGTTACAGATTTTTCACTTATCATATTTTTGTAGTTTTATTAATCTTTCATATAATATCAGTGAAATAAACTAGAAAAACTTAGATTGTTTTCACAGTGAATAATATTATTTGTTCTTTTTTGTTTTGTTACTGAGAGACTTTAACCAGAAGCTCTTTGTGTTTGTCACTACCTTTTTTGTATTATTTATTAAATTGTTTATTCGACCAGGTTCCACTGAAACATATTTTACTGAATGTTTACTCAGTTGTTTTTATGGGAAAAGCTTTGAAAATTAGATAATTTAAAACATGAGTGGAAATTACACCTGTGAGCAGAGAGGGCGAGTGTGTTTCTATCAGCTCATCCTCATTATCATCCAGCACTGGAACAGCCAGATATTATTATGTATAGCCGCCTAATTAGGGCAGCAGAGTGTAATGTGTGTGTTTGTGTGTATTAGCATTAGCATGGATTAGCATGAAACACACAGACTCTGTGAAGCAGCTTTGGTTTCAGCTGCTGGTTTTATGTGTTTTAATGTGACGTTTGGGCTCAAATTATCATAATATTATTCTCACACACTGAGCTGAGCCCCGTAAGTCCTTTAATTAGAGACTTAAACACACAAAAAAGGACGGTGCGTCCTGACCTCCTGTTAACGAAGATACACATTATTAGCAGTTTATTTCCAGAAAGTGCATGCATGCATTTTTCCAGCTGATTGTTGATATTAACTTAAAGTTCACAAAGCTTGCACTCTGCAGATAATAAAGAAGTGAGCAATAAAATCTGAGCGTTCAAACATTAAAAAGGAAAAATCATAAACTTCAGGGACATGAGATTGACCTCCGGTAGGGGTCGCCAAAGCTATATACACCAGGCCGATATCCCAGCATTTCATTAAGTTCTGTAAAGAAAACCGAACAAAATTGTTATTTTTAAAGTTTAGATTGTTATTTAAGATCTAAATCTGAACATTAGCTACATCCACACTCTACAGAGCTTCAGTCTCTGATCAACAGCCTCGTCCTGCATCAGAAAACAACCAAAGAGCTGCTAGAACGATGAGAAGAAAACATTGAATCTGTCAGAAAAGAAATCAGGCAGTAAACAGATTATATTTTATAGATATTTCGTATTATATTCAACAATAACTTTAGAGAACCACTGATAAACTGTACAATGAACCTAAATAAAATGAGCGATTTTGATTTTAACTAATCAATATCCACAAGAAATAATCTGCTCAAATTTCATCTAAATCTCTGGTTTCTTCCTTCCTGCAGTTACTGAATTCACCGTTTGGGTTCATTATCAGCTCTCTGCTGTTAATATGGATTATTGTGAAGTTTGGGGCAGAGTATACTGGAGTCATGACAGCTTCCTATTTTGTGGTGAAACGTTGACATTCAACGGGCACGGCGTTCGATACACAGTCACAAATAGCACCACTTTTAACCACCATAGTCTTTAAAGTGCACTGACCAAATCTAAAGTTGATCTGATCAATTCTCTAGGAGGAGTTTGTTAAAATACATCGAGCTAATTGAACAAAATTAACACTAAATTAAAAATGGCTGACTGGCTGAGTATAGGTCTAAGTATAGTATAGGTCCAAGAGGCTTTTTTGTACATATTGTACATCATGGGTATGATAATTTCATTTGCAATTCATTTTATCTTGTATTTGGCAATTCATAATCGGAAGTTCTTATCTCAGGACACTTTTTCAAACTTTAAGCACGGTCTTAGAGCGAAATCCTTATTACTTTACAGGACCCAACAGTTACCACATGAGCAAGCACTGCGACCGGGCGGCAGAAAACTGCCTTTTAACGGGCCAGAAAATCGGGAGGACCTTCGGCGTCTGTTGTGGTCGTTATTTTCTTGTCTCAATGCACTCATCGATGTCATCCTCGACATTAATTTTGCTATTCTGACTCCTAGTTGAGGACCACATCCCACTGAAGGACCAGAATGGTGACACAGACTCACAGAAAGCAAGGAAAGTTTTGAGAGCAGCTCATATATTAAGTGCGGCAGAATTTAATATTAGCACACATAATCGTGTTCGGGTCAGCAATTGCTGGTTTGTCATGCGCGGAAACTATCATTTCTATAAACTAAATAAAAACTATTTTAAAGAACAAAAAAATCACAAATATTTGTTATTCCTCTCTTCCCAAGGGTGTTACTCTGGTGACGTTAATGTACATGATAGCATAAGTCAGTAACACACTTCTGATGCCCCTAAACTCTCCAGGAATCGCTTTTGGGTCTATAATCTCGGAATGATGCTCTAGCTCAGGGCACAAATGACAACAAACTCTTTCATCCCTCCCCTTCTCTCATAACTAGGTGCCGACAAACACAAGTTGGGAATACATGGAGGATAAAGTGACCACTAATGATAGGAACAATTAATAGACAGTA
>NW_023339807.1:26241715-26245071 GCF_004916995.1 Morone saxatilis | reverse complement strand
TAGCTTAGCTACAGTTAGCTAGCTAGGCTAGTAAAGAGCTATTGTTAGCTTTGTACTGCTACATCATTTATTTTTTTGTCAGAATACATAAGTAAGTATGAGTTTTATTCTATTTCTGTCTACTTTGAATGAAGTTACGATGTTACTGTTAGTGGAACAAACAACTACTGTTAGTGTTGTGCAGGATTAAAGTTAGTTTACGATGCCGCCATTTTCACATACTCTGTGAATTAAGGATTTATTTCCACCAGACTAGAGTTGGTGATTGTTGGAAAGACTAACAGAGATGGTTTTAGTGAGTTTTTTGGTTTTTAGTTTAGGTAAAAGTTAGCGGTTAGCTACTGATCAATCTTTCCATCAGAAATTCTGTGAAACATGACTTCCTGTCACTGTTGGACAGATACTGGAGGAGACTCTTATAACACAGAATAAAAACTCTTAAAGTCTGACTAAAGTTTGAGGTTTTTTCGTGCAGGACTGCAGCTTTAATCAGTCTGTCCTTCCTGCGGAGACAAATGTTAATGTGTGAATGTTTATCCCTGCAGTCCTTTCCGTCTCTGTCCTTTTACTGTATGTTGTTCTACCTCCTCCTGCTCTCAGTCCTCAGTTCCTGTTGGCTCGGTTCAGTCACAATCTGTTCGTCTCGCTCCGCCGACCTCAGAGCAGAAAACACCTCGACAGCTCAGCTGAAAATGAAACTGTAGTTCGTTCTCTCGTCCTGTCGAAGGAAACACAGCGACTTCTCCTGCCGCTTCATCACACACACACAAACGTCTGTTAAAGGAACAGTTTGACGTTTGTTCTGTTTTCTGTCATAAATCTGGAATAAAGGCGTGAATCTGACGTTCAGACACATTTATTATATTTATTACCACATACTGCTGGTATTGTTATCTTATGGGAGAGCCACAGCACAGTATTGTCAGGAAATAATAATCATATTATACTGACATAATGTCACAGGCCGGAGGGAGCGGTGGGCAGTTTGAGATCCCTGATCTAAAGCTTTCTGCTGAGATTGAAAATGAAAACTTGATCGATATGAACGAGAGCTTTTTATTTGTATTTATTCATGAATGTGTTCTATGAGCCCGTTCACAGCAATAATTTCCTTGTATATTTACAATAAACTACTGTAACTGTAATTCAAGTTACAGTATATACACAGTGGACGGCAAAGAGGGGGTTGTTCCAACACACAAATTATGTGATTTTTTAAATGGAGTCTGGTGATATTGGGGTTACTACTTCAACAGTTTGTTCTCTACAGCTAAAAGAGCTGAGAATATTGTTCAGGACTTGGTGGTGGATTGGTGCTGTGGACGAAAAAAAAGAAAAACAAACACATCAGTCGCATCAGTTAATGAACAAAAATGACCGTTTACATCCACAGATGGCAACCTGCTCACGCTCCTGCTTGATCAGTGTCCCTCCGCCTCATAATACCACGCTGTGGGCGATGGTGGACTTATTGTTCCCTCGAGGAATCAGAGTAACAGACCACATCCTCTGCAGTAAACAGCCGTTCAATCCTCTGTTACTGAAATGGACAAAAGAGCTGGAGCAGCTCAGAGGCCATTATCCTGATTTACTGTGCGGTCATTAGCTGTTAAACAGCAGCTCAGAGTCGCCCTGTGCTGCGTCGGTGCTCCTGTCCAAACACTAACAGCAGCACGTTTGTTTTTATTCAGCTGATCAGATTCAGAGAACCATATCGACAACATCGACTAATAAACGCTGGAATTTATGGAGAAAATGTCGAAGAAATAACAGTTGAAACACTGAAAGAAGTTCAAGTGGAGGGTGAAGTGGCAGCCAACTACTGACAGAAGTCCCAGAAGAAGTTTCAGAGAGCGGAGAGCTAACAATTATATGAAATATAATTTGACAGTATTCATATATATTCATATAATGTTAAAATGGTGTCCAATCAGAATTCGTTATGGCAACTTTAGGGAGTTTAATGACCCCCAAAGACCAGTGAGCTCGTTAGCATTCAGAATGTCTGATAATCAAGAGCCTTGTTAAGACCCTGAGCTCGTTAAGACTCTGAACCTGCTGAGACTCTCAATGTCTTTAACTCATATTAGCAGCTTTTGCTTTATAACGTATATCATTTAGAAATGTGTGTTTAGATCCATTATAATCCCATCAGATCTACTGAGCTGACGGCGGAGAGAGACCGAGTCTGAGAACACTTTAAATCAAATCTGAAACGTGTGATGATGTGTGATATTCTGTCGTCTGTAATCCAGGAGACCCAGCACAACCCGAGGCCCCTCTGAGCCCTCGAGGGCCCCCGACGATCAATGGCAGCCTGCTGGAGACCAGAATCCAACACCTGAGAGAGTCAGTCTGAGACGGGCTTTTATTTTGTAGTTTAAGTATTTGGACACTATGATGTCTCTTTCCTTCATTCTGTGTTTTACTTTCAGTGTTTTATAATTTATTTTATTGTCCCTGTGGGGAGAGTTGTTTCTAAACTGTTTGATTTTAGAAAGTAGAAAAAAAATGCAGGAAAATGGAACCTGTTCCGAAAACTGTAATTACAGACAAAGGTTTCAGAGTCGTTTGTGAATGCAGCGGACACGTCATGAGGTCGTATTAATTTAGACGTGGTGTGTAAAGGTCTTTAGCAGTGAGTTAAGTGGAGACGTTTAATGGACAGTGTGAGTTTTATTTGCATCAAACAGGATAAAACCGAAGAACTCATGCTCTTATATGTCTGAAATATGAACAGATATTTCTCTTATTTTAACCACAGTCGTCGGATCTTCCTTTTCCCATCCTAAAATGGACTTTAAGGTTGTCTTGAGTTTTACTCAACAGTCCCAACGAGTTTCATCTCATGGTTTGCACCTTGGCCTCTGAGTGAGACTCTAACTCCACTTTCTTCTCCTGTAGACAAAGTTTTCTCTTCCCATCTGAGGAATCAGCTCAGGCTGAGGCTCTGTGAGAGTTTAATTTAAAAATAATCCAATTATTCCAGACAAACATTCTCGCCCGGAGCCGCGGCGCGGATCAGAGCGTGATATGAAACAGATTCAGTTTGTTTGTGCAGATTAAAATGAACGTAAAACCAGAGAAAACAAACCCACACAGAGCAGAAACAGTAATAAGAAACAAAGATCTTTTAATAAGATCTTCAGTCTGCAGAGAGATTTAACATGGAGACAAACATTACAGTAGGCAGTCGGATGGAGGACAAAAACTCAGCTGCTCTAACCGATTTATCTAATGAGGGCACACACAGGTTCTTCAGCAGATGGATTCACAAATCATCCTGTTCTTCCTCCAACCAACAGTGGATGTGGTATTAGTGCTGTATATATATACTCCTTTTAACATTTACAGAG
>NW_023339807.1:26235873-26241545 GCF_004916995.1 Morone saxatilis | reverse complement strand
TAATAGTAGTGACTGATGATGATGTGACTTTGCTGGTCATCTGGAGATGAAGGCAGCCCAAAGTTTTTCACATAGCAACAACACGTACAAACAATGTGAACAACCGTACATAAAATAAATACAATGACAACAATACTAAACATAATTAAAAATAAACACCAGGGAGACAAAATATGTAAAAACCAAAGACAAAACTTCCCTTTTAAAAACGCTGAGACAGCTCGTTATTCTGATATAAAAACGTTTCTGGGATTCACATATTGAATTCGGCCATATTGTGATTCTGATTTAAATTAACTGTGCAGCCGTAACGCAGACTTTTACATCGTCTGACTGTGTGAAAATCTGGTGGTTTCACCTCACAGACGATGAAGGAAGGCATTAAAACGCGATGTAGCCTAAAACACAAGACTCAAGCAGCCACATTTCCACTGCAGGAACTGCTGAGAGGAGTTAGTGTGATGCTGATCTAAGAAATCATCGGCACACACAAACTGCTGATAATCTCAGTTTCTATTTTTCATTCAGCTTCGTGGACGTAATAATCAGTGCAGACCTGTCGCTCTCCTCTGATTGGCTGCTGGTGGAAGGGTCACGTGATCGGTTGGGGATACAGGGGTTGATAAAACCGAGACAAAACCTGGTGCTTCCCGGTTCAACCGGGGTCAGTTCGTTACCATGGCAACAGCATCAGACACACACACACACACAGCTGCTCTGTGTGGGAATTAAAGGCTGTCAGCTCCGAGAGCTCCTCATAAAACAGAGGAGGAGAAAAAGGAGGAGGAAGAGGAAGAGGAGGAGGAAGAGGAGGTCTGACAGAGTCAAACACTTCAGTGTTTAGTTTCGGCTGCATTGTGTTTGGTTCCTTCATGTTCTCTCACGTGTTCTTATAAAGAAAATATCTGGGACCTGTTAGCATTAGCCTCAGTATATTAGCATGATTAAATAAATTAAGTAAATATGTGGAAGCAAACAGGACTCTGATTTCTAGTAAAAACATCTTCACAACTCAGTCAAGCAACATTTTGTGTCATCGCTGACAGCTGTGGAGTCACACTATCGTTATAAAAACGTATTCATAACAGTAACTGCAATGTTGACGAGAGTTTTGACAGCTGCTGATGTTTATCTTGTAAAATCAACCTGGAACATAAAGACAAAATCATTTCTCCAAGTTTTTCCTGCATCTACGATCAACCTTCAGTCTGCGGAGGAAAGGGAAAGAAGACGGTGATGGTGTTGTCAGCTGACCTGAGAGCTGCTGTCTGTCACACTGAGAAGAAGAAGAAAAAACATCAGTTTACCTGCTGACAGGAGCTGAAACACAGTCACACACCTGTGACGGACTGAGATAAACAGGAAGGAAGTCAGCCGTCCTGAGCAATACCCTGTCAGTCATACCACCCCCCCAGGAGGAGGAGGAGAAGGAGGAGTGGAGTCAAACAGCCCAAACATCTTCAGATATTTAGTCGAAGGTCAAAACTGCTGAGATTTTTGAAACTTACTGCTGGAAGAAACACACACGTTCATGTATTTCTATCCTCATGAGGTCCTTTATTATGACCTTAATTGTGAGGACGCTGTTGAAAAGTGAGGACATGGAAACTGGAGACTAATTGAGGATTATGGTTAAAATTAGGTTTAAAGTCCCCATTAATTTAAAATCAAGCATAACTCTGCTTCCTGTTTCACAGGGACTTTAAAGTTGCCAGTTATTATGTCAGTAATCAAGTACAGAAACACATCCACAGATATCGTCGCCCTCCCTACCGAGCTGTCACTCAAACATAAACCAGACGACCTGTTGCTGTGAATCAATCAGAGTTCTTCTTAAAATTCAGTCTGAACTGAAATCCAGCTGAGAGTCTCATTCAGTCTGACTGTCAATCCCTGTCTGTGTGACTGGTATTAAGTGCGCCAGATAGGGGGTCAAAACAGAGATTTTATTTCTTCATTAAGTTTTACAGAAAGAAATCTTTTTACAGTACAGCAGAAAGTCTGATGGATCCGACAGACCACCTGTTGGGGTGTGTGGACTTACGTTATGTTGATTAACCATAGCACGTCCTCCTTGCAGGTCTGTCCGCAGCCGGCTGGGCTCAGACGTCTTCCAGAAGCTGTATGAGAACCTGAAGGAGGCCAGGTGGCGGTGGCGGCACGATGGTGATGATGGCGTCACAGAGTCTCTGAGACACCTGGAGGAGCAACCAGATGCTGGTTTCCAGGTGGACCAGCTGCTGTTCTATGAAGAAGAGCTGCAGAGAGTAAGACATCTGCAGGAGGGCAGACCGCCTGTCTGACAGCAAGGAAAAAAAATATTATATATATATATATATATATATATAAGCAGTTTGAATCCAACTAAATCTCCCTGCACCAAACTCCCTTTAGTCCGCTGGAGTGTTACGTTGACGTCAGTGGATACCTGCCCATCTGGTCCCTCCGGTTTGGTCGCCGCCTCGAATTTATCGGGACATGGAAAAAAGTTTCAAGTACAGCCGCTGTTTAGTCGAGATGGGAAATCTTCAGATGTACAAAACAGCTGCGTCTCTTGGGGTGTGTCTGGTGAAGCAAGCAGTCCCACTCCGGTGCAGACAGCAGGCCTCTCTTCGTGCCATAGCTTACAAGGTGGGTCCGCGGATACGCCACCAGGTTTCCGGAGGGTACGAGGCGTGGATGTGTGCAGCATTGACTAGGGCCTCGTAGGCGTCGGTCTCTCTCTTGGCGTCGTAGCGTCTTTCACGGAGGCTCGCCCGGGCTCTGGTCATGTGGAGTGTGTCCGGCTCGAAAAGGGTAAGGCGTCCGATCAAATGAGAGGGTTCGTGTGGTCGATGTGCGGAGGGGGGGGTCGGGTTGAGAGGGGTAATCCGCCATCGTCTCTCAGTGTGGTGTCCTGTGAAGCACTAGTGATAGTAGTGAGTCTCTGTGCGTTGGAGTGCTTCTCTTCGTGCGAGCAGCCGAAGTTCACGCGAGGGATGTGCGTTTCAAGGTCAACAGTGGGGTCTTCAGAGAGTTTGACTGGTCGCGACTGTTTTGCCAAGATGTCGCGGCCGCCTGTATACGTGGTTACTGTTTCTTCTAGCTATGCTTTTTAATAGACTGTCTTACTTACAAAGTCTCAATACTTTCGGTTTAGAGTAGGACCCTATTATGCTATCTGTGTTAAGTGTGTTCTTTTTGAGCCTGTTAGTGGTAGTAGAGAATAGCTTTCGTTTCACATTTACTCTGTGCCCCGTGACTATTAATGGGTTAATTCGCGGGTTCTGTGCTAAAAGCGTGGTCACGTCGTGCGAGGTTAGAATGTAAAAAGTATCCAGAGATACAGGACCAACGTCGGTTAAATAAATGGTATAAGCCCCAGGTTCACTTTTGGCGCCGGAATTGCCTTTAACTTTCTGCTGTTGAATAGGATCGCTTCGGGTATCAGTGAACTTATCTCTGAGCGATGATCTTGATTTCTTTGTGATGAACCTCGCTCACGATGCTAGCGAGGGTTTCTCATTAGCATTTACTGACTTTCCTGCTAGATTAGAATTTGTTAATCGCGCGGTGCATTCGTCTGACGTCGTTTAACGGTAATAGTCTACCCACAGAGATGGAAAGATGAATGATAAGAGACAGGACAAGTTCATAGAAAGTGAGGGAAGTGGACACCACAATTTAGTTGGGAACCGCTGCTTTAGGTGGTAACTTTACGCTTTACAGACCTTCAGCGACGTACGACAATAATAATAATAATATAAAGAAGCTGGGATCACAACAGTTTCTGAACTTAAATAAAACAGGAGAATGAGTTTGTTTTTTACAGTCAGTGTTGAGAACGTCTCACTCTGCGACTGTTTCAATAAATATGTAACAGAAGCTGGAAGGTTCGGCTTTTGAAAGACAGGATGTCCGTTCGAGAAACAGAAGACCCGTGTCGTTCTGAGACCTCCGGACATCAAACCGTGCTGATCCACTGCGGCGCTCAGCAGAAAAGCTCCATCACGTGTCAGGAACCATCATCAGCGACAGTCCTGCTCCAACATTTCACATCTCGTAACTGCTGGCTGATCAACACAATGAGCTAAAAAATACCAACTGAGAAGAGTAGAATTCATTGACAATTTGAAGTAGTAATCTTCCATCCTACTGTGTTAAACTGTGTGTTGTAGGCAGCAGCTCTGTAGAAAAGAAAAGAAGAGATCTTAAAAACAATATAACCTCTGACAGAGACCAGTAGGATCTAATGGAAACCTGTTTATTTTCTTATTTTTGTCTGAGTCCTTTAAAAGCCTGGTGAAATTAAAATGAAATTTTTATCTTTAATCTATACTCATTATTTTGTTGGTGTGTTAGAGATCCAATAAAACTTTAGAATTCACATTCTGCCTAAGTTTCCCCATTTAAAGTATTTTTAAGTAGTTGCATTTAGTAAATGTCTGCAGGATTTCAGGCTTTTTTTCGTGGGCCGTTGGTTTGAAAATGTTTGATGATATTATGAGTATATGTAGAGTTGTGCCTAAAAAGCAAACGGAGTACAGTAATCCACGTGCTGACAGATTGTTGTGGCCCACACATCATTATCTGTCACCAGAGCAGCAGTTGTCTCATACCAAACTGACTTAGTCACAAGATTCCAGTGTTCAACACCACGCCTGTTTCAGATATCGAACCGGCAGGCAAACCCTTGGCTGGCGACCTCGAGTTTGAAAAAAGAGGTAACAAACTTGTTTTTACTGGTAGTATAAGGAGCGTCTCAAAGATCAGGTCATCTCGGCCTTATGTGCTTTGTTTTCTTGCCCGATTAGGACTTAAAACCATATAAAATGCAGCCGGAGTAGAAGTTGGTGTTTAGCCCTCTTCCTCACGTTTATTTGTAAACTTGACTTCATGATTCAGTTTTTCTTCTTTTTGCTCCTGAAATGATTGTATATTCTTCGGGCGCATGTAGGCTTGTTAAGATAGAGTATAATGATGATTATTATTGATGTACTTGATTATTTGATTTATTAGTTAACATTCAGCAGGCGGTCTTAGCCAGTGTATAGGCAACTTCGATAACAGTTGTTGCTGTATCGACAGACTTCTTGAGCAGTATATTGCACTGGTCGACGACAATCAGCTAGTAGCGCGGGTTTTCTAGTGTTGTGGTGGTTTAGCTATAAATTACATTTAGTATTATGGAAAAATTATGCATGATTTTGGGCAGGAAAACGCGAACATGTTCCTTCTTGTGTTTCTTATGGTCTGTTGTAAGGAGTCATTTATAGCTGTGTGGTGTTACAGAATACACTGTATCTTTATGGAGATGGTATTGATCGGGGGATAGCTTAACTGTGATTCTTATGATTAGTTGACTCAGTTATACACGTGGTAGTCTTTATTTGATTATTGATCGTGATGCATCTTTGGATGTGATGATTAGTTGATCGCGGTATTACACTGTATCTTTGATGGTGTATTGATCGAGTATACACTGTGACTGATTTATTGGATGAGGTAGTTGAGCAGTATACATTGGTATCTTTATGGATGAGTATTGACGAGTTACACTGTATCTTTTTGGAGTGATATTGATGATCTGATTGACAGTCAAGGAGGGCTGGACATTATGCGCGTTGATGCTGGTTTCTAGATTATGTGTTTTAAGAACCACTTGAGGAAGTGTGTTAATAATGTGATATGTT
>NW_023339807.1:26232381-26235773 GCF_004916995.1 Morone saxatilis | reverse complement strand
GTCAGAGGAGATTTGAAGCGGAGAAACTCTGTTTTGTTTCCTTTTTAAAGGACCAAATACACGAGTGAACAGTGTCGGACAAGAAGACGCTCTTGGTGGGATTTGAAGATGCAACGTCATGAGGCGTGTTCGGTAGAATTTCAGCCTCAGTGTCTCACCTGTGAGTTAGAAACTGCGGCTGCACTGAGAGAAGCCAGTTGAAGTGTGTATTTATATATTATTTTATAAATAATATTATTTTTAACCTCCAAACTAAACCAAACTCCAACTGGAAAACCTGGGTTTCCTCAGAAAGTCTTTAAACTTGGGGTCAAGAAAGAAAACAGATGAGCAACAGATAATGAGTTTATGGCTCCAGTATCGGTGTGTTTTTATTAAAGCAGTGAGACTTAATGAAATGTCTTCCACACATTAAACTGCAGCTGAAATTTGAGAGTTTCTGACCCACGTCTGAACTAAAAAAATCACAAAGCGTCTAAGTGGATTTCATGTTTTGGCTCTCCAGGAGGTCCAACAATAACAATCAGTAGAGCCGACCCGAGTGTGTTCATTAAAACTCACTGTAACTCACCTGAGGACGAGTACAAACTCCTCTGGCAGCCGCTGCAATCACAGTGTGTGTGAACAGTATAGATCTGAGTGCTTATGAACAAACAGCAGGAGGTTATTGCTGTGGGGTCTCCGGAGCGAAGACGTGTAAACCAGCCGATAAATGGACTTTTCAAAATAAAAGCGTCTGACTGGTGTTTGTGGGAGAAACAAAGAACTGGCAGCTCGTTAAGTTTGATCGGCAGCACAAACACACACACACACACACACACACACACACAGGGGCAGGGTTCCCATGCATCCCAGAAAACCTGGAAATTTAGAGACCTGAAAATTTATTAAAATGACCAAATATCCAGGAAATAATCTCATAGGAAACTGTGCTGTGGCCACATTAATGACCGCAGTGAATTCAGAAAGCGGAAACTCGCTACTGAGAGACCCTCAACCTTCATTGATTATCAGAATCAAAGGATTATTGTGTAGGTTTTCACATACAAAGAATTAGCTTTGGTATGTTGGTTCATGACAATAAACAAGAAAAATATAAATCAAGAAGCATAATGAGAAAAATGTATAATATACGAAAGAATATAACACCAATATGTAGAATATGACTTATTTTAAATGGAAGCTGTACAGTTAGTGGAGTATTAACTCTATAAAGTCTAAATAAATGATGTAACTGAAGATGAAAACTGATCTTCTGAAACTTTATTAGAAATCTGAGAGGAGGGAAAAATAAATCGCTTTCATAAAGGAGTCAGAGCAGCAGCAGATCATCATCAATATATCTGCATGTTACATCTGCCTGCCTGTCTGCCTGTCTGCCTGCAGCTGCACAATATTTCAGGTTTCAGATGGAGAAACTTTGTCTTTGTGTTGTAAATTTGTTGAAATAAACTCACATAATAAAATGTGTCTGTGTTATGGGTCAACTGTTTTCTAGCATGTATTTGCTTCTGCAGATAATAAACAAAGAACATTAATTTCCTTCTGGTCTGCAATTCAAAACGACACTTTTTTATTTTCCTTTAAAATACATACAGATAAATATATTTTTACAATACAGTATGTATTAACTCAGTGTGCACAGTACTAACCTGTTACAACTTGCCAGAAAACATTTAATTATAATAACGAATCTCCCAAACCATGACGAACTGTATACAACAGGTTACACAGTGACAGCTGCTGGGCAAAGTAAAAAAAAGTGCGTAAACAGAAACAAAAGCAAAACACACTCGCAAAAGACAATAAAGCACATTCATTTCCTTCTGCCCCTTAACATGCAAAACTACAGATTTACACAAGAAATAGATGTAGACACATGTACGTTAGCAACCCTGTAACAGAATGGCAGCCAGAAAGTAAAATTAAACATACACAAAACTTAAATATCAACGTTTAAAACGAAACAAAATGGCTGGATAATTATTATATCACCAGTAAACAATACTGAGCTGTTTAAGTTGTAACCTCTGTTGCATATTGCGCAGCAGCATTTTCCACATAACTTACCCTCAGCAACACTGTGAGGGGAAGCCCAGGAGGTACAGAACAGGCAACGGTCAGAAAACTGAAGGAAATAAACCAAAATGACAATAAATCAATTAGATAAAATTCACAAACAATGAAAATGAGAATAAAGTGCATTTTTAACTTTGTTACATCAGCAGCTTGTTATTTATTTTAATAAAAATTATTTAAAAATATGTACAATATTATAAAAAGACAGTGAACCAAACAGTATAATGTAAAAATGTGAGTCCGAAGGGAGATCGTGTTGTAGAAATAATCTGTACGCAGACGACAGGTTTACTTATTTTTATGTTTAACAGTCCACAAACATTTGTTCTGTTCGGTCTGTCACTCAACACATTTAATATCTCCCTTTGTTGTTGCTTTGACCTCAAAAATAACGTTAGCTCTGTCTCCTGGCGTAATGTTAGCTCTCTGGCTCGTACCAATACGTTAGCTCTTTAACTTGTAGGTGAGCCAAAGCGTTCTGAGTGGAGGGAACTAGAAATATCTAAGGTTCGTCCTATTTACTGGAGTAGTATCAATTTCCATTGCATTCAAACATTATAGATTGATAATGATTCTTCCAGGTATTAGTCAGTCCCTCAGGTGTTACTAGGGGAATTAAGTTACGCCTTGTAGAAAACTTTAGTTTTTGATTGAAAATATAAAATAATGATATTTTTTCTTTGGTAAGTGTCCAATGGTATAAGCGTGATTATACCCTTGGGATGTGTGCATTAACAGGAATTAATGGATGACTTAGAGACCAGAATCGTCTGACGGGCATTATCCCTTAATTTCAGTATATTTAAGTTGTTCCAAAATACCGACTCATTTTTTAAAGTCTTAAAACGTTTGCTGTTATGATCAGGTTTTTAACGCTTGTTTTTGCTCAGTTTGTTTATTTCCTGTCTGTAAGTGTTTTGAGGTTCTGTGACTCTAAAATAAACCTGAACTCTTCCCTCAGCGTTAAACCTGATGAGAGCGTTTTAGTATCTGAGCAGTCCAATATTTACCTCATTATCTTCAGGATCTGTGCTGCTGTTAGTGCAGAAACCCTCCAGGTGTTACACACACTCCTTCCAACCATCCAATTAAGTTGTGAAAGCTTCCTGCAGCGGTTGAAGATTTTAATGTGAGTGACGAGCTCAAACCAGGCGATTTGAAAGATCAGCTGAACTTTGTCTCATTATATTTTAACTGTTAAAGATGACCACAATCTACACGATAATGGAGGTTCAAGGGATGAGGGTCAAAGGTTGTGACCTTTATGCTCCCGAGTGCCTTCTCTCTCCGCTTCCCTACAGTGCCAACAGTGG
>NW_023339807.1:26227954-26232281 GCF_004916995.1 Morone saxatilis | reverse complement strand
ACACAGAGTCCAACACAGAGTCCAACACAGAGTCCAACACAGAGTCCAACACAGAGTCCAAAGTCAAAGCTAACATTACTGCAAAGCTTGTGGAACATATTGTCTGATTTTGCTTTTAACTGGATAATGTTAGCTCGCTTGCTAGCGTGGAAGAATTGCTAGCTAGCTAACGTCACAAAAAACGACAATATTAATGAGTGTTAAATGAAAACACCTCTGTACTTTATTCCTTGTCATGAAACCGTCCTATTGGCATGAGTTGACAATTAAAAAATATTCAACGTTCAGAGTCTGGTAGAATATTAAAGGATGTAAGTAGTTTGGTAAAAAATGATGATCAGTAGAGATTTTCACTCTTCATCATCTTCGTCCTCCAAACTTTAAACTCAGACTTTAAACTTTCCACCCGTCTCACAAGGTCAGAGTTTCTCTCAGCTTTATGTATATTTCATCATTTCATCACTCGTTAATCAGCAACTCTTTCCTCTCTCAGAGACACCGCAGTGAGACAACTTTCTTTCAGTTTTAGCGACCGCCGGCTCTCTGTGTCCTGAATTTGGTGAGAGCTGCTCTCTGGCCTTTACTAGCACTCAGCTAAAGGGACTTAATTTGAATTTATGAATGTCGATGGCCTTTAATTGCTGCTGGTTCAAACATGCCCTTTGTTCCTGGTTTTTAAATGCCAAGAGCCATTTTTAGGTCCCCTCACAGTCCCGCCTGTGAGAAACACTAAATACAGTTTGTTCAGAGTCATTAAACACATCACGACAAGATTAATGGTTAAAAGTTAATTCATTATTTTTAATTCGGAGTGTCTATAGTCACATGGCAGCTTCACATTTACAGACAGACAGTCAGGTCTGTGAAGGATCTGAACGTCGAGGTCTTCCATCAGTGTATTTTCAATCAACATTTCACTATTGAAAAGTTTGATAGCAAATGCTAAATTTCTCCCAAAAGTTTTTGTGCTACCTTTGAGGTCAGCTAATGCCAGTAATATGAGATGGAAACACTTTTTACGAATAAGTTTGAACATTCAAGCTGAGCTGTTCCCGCCCGACAGTCTCCCTATCGCTCTATAATACATCCATGATCGATGCACCTAATTCTACAGGTACTTTGGCCTTGCGTTAAGACCCCGTCCACTTGGATGAAAACAGTCCTCTAATTAATTCTGAGATCTTTTTTGATGTCAATTTAATACCATAAAACAAGAATACCGTATTTGCTTATTAGCTATTAGGAGCCAAAATTCGACGACCACAGAAGAAGAAGACAGGCAGGTTTTATCTCCACTTCTTAACCTTTATAAACTTTGTAATAAACTCTCAACAAAAACAAATTCTTAATAATTTTTGCCGTCTTGTCAATTTGCAAACTTTACACATGAATTATTTGTCTGGGTCTAATAAACACACATTGTGCCATTCTGCATAATGACTACTTTTACTTTATGATGCTTAAAGTACATTTAGATTTTCTACACTGTGGTTCTCTGTGGTCGTTAACCCTGTGGACTGAATAAAAACCTCCTCTCTTTCTGCTGGATGTTGGATTTCATCTCTCGGCTCATCCGACGTGTTGCTCTGCGGTTGCGTCACCGTTGCCACACGGTCGGACTAAAGCAATCTGCTCCCATGAAATTGGGCAAAGACTGCCATCAAGATGCTCGTCACCATTTTCCAAAAGCTGTTTCCATCAGAGACGGAGGGCTGGAGCTGCTGATGGCGTCCAGCACTTCCTGTTGCTGCTGCAGTTTATTTCTACATGAAAGTTCCTGCCGACAGAAACTCAGATGCTGACTCAGATCACTGTCCTCCGACGCATCTTCACTCTGACAGGTCACACTCGTCATTATTCTGCAGCCACTTCCTGTTTGAAGTTAGAAAACTGTCGCTAGAGTTTTGGACGAGTTTCTTTGTGATCAGTCATCAAACTGTCAGATTTCAAACCTGCAATTTTCGCTAGTGAGTTTAATTGTCTAGAATTAAATTTCACACTTCAGCTGTTAAAGAAAGCCGATAAAAGTCTGATTGGACATAAAAAGCTGAGACCCGCAAGTGTTTTAGTCTTTTAAAGGGTCAGTTCGTCCAAATTACAGAAAATATGTCTCCCAGTTTTAACTGATGCCCCAATTCCTTCAACAAAATTTACGAGGTTAAAAGATTTTTAAGTGACAAAAATAAGATATTGAATTGGAAATTTGATAAAAAATTAATCTTGATGGAAACGTTGGTCATGTCTTTGTTCACGTTCTGAATCTGTCATTTGTAGTCGTGGTTTTTAAACTTTCCCTTTCAATTTGATTTTGGGTTTTGGTAATGACAGTAACATTCCTGCAGATGAATGAACTCGTTTTGTTTTGTTTAATTAAATTTTTCTTTTTCTTAAAAGTTTGTAAATCCCCATTTTGACCATTAGAAAACGCCTTCAATCTAAATTTAAATTTTCACATTTTAAAACAAAAAACGTCTAATTTTAATACTTACGTAGGTTTCTGAATAGGAAATCCAATGACCAGAACCTACCATGAAGCTTCACATTAACTTCAGATAAATATATTTTTCCACCGAACGAGGAATGTGGACTGTTTGTCCTTTGGGTTGGTTCACCGACGGCTGTTTGTATGTCATCGACGGACCATCCGTCAAAACACCGCTGGAGTGATTCCCTTTATTTCTCTGCCTGGGGCTCCTGTCAGCTGATCCAATAAACAGCCGCCTCCAGAGCCCATTTCCCTTTTGAAAAGCCTTAGTCAGCAGTTTATCACCACACACTGAACCTCAGGAGGAAGAAGAGGAAGAGGAGGGCGTCGATAGGCATTTTCAAGTTATTACTGTATTTCTATGTCACTTTCACAATTTTAACTGACAGAACTTCAATCAAGTCTATTCAATCAGTGGTTGATCTACAGATACTCAAGTGCTCTAATTAAAGGTCAGTGTGTGTCAGAGTGTGTGTCAGAGTGTGTGAGCAGAGAGTAACCAGGTTGTAGCGTAGCTTTGTTCCNNCTGATTTCTATGTGTTTCTATGTACGGATGAGGGTCAAAGGTTGGGCTGGGTTACAGCTGGATGGCTAACTTTAGCTTGCTTGCTGGCTAACATTATGTGGATATGTTAGTTGGGTAATGTTAGCTTTTCCAGCTAAGGTGAGCCATGATACTAACTTGTTGATTATTAAATGATGGAGTCAATGGTCCAAATAAAATCACGTTTCTGGTGTCTGATGGTAAAAAGTACATCTGATCACAAAAAGACAGAAATTGTCTGAGCTTGAGTTCTGTTCTGTATCAGTTCTCTCTGATGGTGTTTGTAGGTCACATAGACACACCAGGGTTAAATTAAAGACGTTTAAATAGGATTTTAAATTCATGACTATAACTTGTTGTATGAGGGATCAATAGGAGCCACGAGGGAGTTACTTATAAATCAAAGATGATTATAAGATTGATGGATTTGACCGCTGTTCTAATTAAACTGATGCTCCATTTAATGGACACTTAAAGGTTTTTTAATTTGCTTCAACACCAAAACCTCATTTATCGATGGCTCGGAGGTGTTTCCAAACAGTTCTTCCCTGAATATTTCTGTCTTTGCCCCAAAGCTAATCTACTTTTTTCCAGGCAGGGAAACGTCAGGACACATTTCACCACTGTGAGAGGAAAATTAGGTAGTTGAAAGAAGCTAACAGGTGACCCGCAGCGTGCTTCAAGAAACAGCCGTGACGAACCGCTGTCAGGAAACACGTTCAGGTTAAAATCTCAGCTGCTTTCAGATGAATAAAAGATGATTTTTGGCTGGTTCGGCTGCAGTTGCCCACTGAGCATCTCCACACCAGGTTTACGTCCAAAATGATGCATCTGTTTGTAACTGGAGGCTTTTTAAATGACTGCCTCGCAGTTTCAGCTTCCTGGCACCAGATATCTGGAAAAGGAAAATATATTCTGCTCTCGGTTTCACATGCTGCAAATCCTCATTTTTGGTTTTGGCTGCAGTTTGGACAAACTGGCCAAACAGGAAGTATTTGATCATCTGTCAGAGTGCCGGATATTAAAGCTGTGAGAGAAAGAGAGAGAGTGAGAGAGAGAGAGAGAGAAGGAAGCAGAGTCTGTAAAAGTTACTGTCAGATGTCACAGAGAAAGGGTGCTGATACTGGGGGGACACTAGTCTCAAGTCTGGCCTGTGAGGACCTGAATCAAGACCAACAAGTCAAGACCAACAAGTCCAACTCAAGTCAAGACTAGAAGCCACCACTGACTTAGACAGACTTTATTTGTCATTTGGATTTGCATCAAAATGAAATTATGTTGCAATGGCACATAGCACA
>NW_023339807.1:26224784-26227854 GCF_004916995.1 Morone saxatilis | reverse complement strand
CGATCACTGACTGCGGGCAGCACGCACACACACATAAGCCATTCATTTTCCTCAGCTCCTTTCTGCTCTCATTAACTCGTTAATAAATAGTACCATTCTCTCACTGTCTTTCACTGTTTTAGGTTTTAGTGGCTTGACCAAGGGTCAAAACTTGGGAGTCCTACATTTATTTATCAATACATGAATATATAAGTTGTCGTTAGTGAGAGCGCTGCAGAGTTGTGTTGCTTTCTCAGTAGGTTATAATAGTTTGATTTATTCATTTATTTTTGAAACGTTGTAAATAACATTTGTTTTTGTTCTTTTTCAGGTTTTGCACTTTCTGACCATTTTCTGTATATATTTGCACTGTTGTGTACCTTGGGAGACTGGAAATAAATGACACCAACCATATTTTCAGAAAATGCCTGAGTTTTTGAGGTGTTTGAAATAGAACCTTGTAACACATGACGCATATTTTAGTGGATGAAATATTAAAATTCGTTTTTATATTTGGAGAGAAGAATCACTGCAGACCAACAGCAGTGATAAACTAAAACATTAAAAATAAACTGTTATTTATTTCCATATTGAAGACTTTCTGAAGAGTTCCCATCATGTGCGTTCACATCTCTGAGTTGTAGTGTTGTGTTGTGTTTTGTTTTTTTAATTGAGATTTTTTTGTATTTGTTTCAGTGTAAGCTTCGGCTGATCTTCAAGCTCCATCTGCTTAGACTGTCTGCCTTTTATGAAGCCATTATAATTGAATGAAGTTTAAGCAGCGGTGGTGAGTTAATTTACCTTGTGTTCAGTCTGTCACGAGACGGTCGGCACAGGTGGGACTCAGATTAAAGATTATCCAGGTGACGCTTGCACCATCTGTACGTCGAGTGCAGGAGGGGAATAAAGTTTCTAAAGTGATCAGTGGATGATTCATAAAGCTCCTGATACCTACAGTTTGAGGGATGTCGTGGAAGGTTCTCACAGGTACAGTAGCATTAAGGTGTGTGTGTCGTGTTGAATATCCCAGCAGAGCGTTTCTGAACACAAAAAGGTCAGCAGAGTTTATTTTGTTGTCTGAAATGTCTCTGAAAGGTCAAACAGCGGCGACACAACGGGGACAAACAGAGGACTGCTAACAGCTCTGCTAACACATCGACTGACCGGTGGAGGTGATACTTCACACAAAATCTGTCCCACATGTCAGGACCTGTTAACATTAAACCCAGCTAGAGAAAGGCCCAGAAGGTCTACCGTTGGAAATATAAAAGGCCAGGTGAAATATAAAAAGGTAATTTTAACCCTTTGAGATCACATCCTCAGTTATATTGTTCCCTATTTAACAATTTATGTCACAAAAATTACAAATAAACTGCACAACGCAGCAAATATTCATTAACCAGTTTTCAGGTCATTGTGTGACACCAGTCTTATTTTGTAGACACATTTTGGATGAAGTGAAGCTCAAAGACAAAGATTCTGCATTTCCTGAATAATAATAATAATAGTAATAATAATAATGATAATGCTCTTAATGTGAAGCAGCAGCAACAGGAAATGTTGGGGATACTGTAAAGGCATTATGTTTAAATCCACTGATAAGTTAGTGCCTCGCTCAGGAACCATCTTATACTGCTTTAGGTTGAGACTGGACTAACGGATTAATGCACTGATGGTTTCAGCTGTATTTTACAAACTCTTGTGATGTCTGTGTGCAGTAAAGGTACTCGAGTGCAATAAATGTTCTATGCTGTAGTAGAAATATGAGCATGTTGCTGTGTGGGAATACAGGGTGCTTCCTCTCCATTAAATATCCATTAAAATGAAGCCAGGAACATCCCAGCAGACATCAATCCAGGGGTCAAAGGTCGGCCCAGGTTTGTGGGAGGAGCCCCCCCTTCCTCAGGTACATCCACCAACCTGCAGCCCTTCATCCATCTTCCCTCGTCTTCAGAGGGACGACATAAATCACTCGGCCTCACCGGAGCTGTTAACGATGCCGATGAGCAGCGGTGTTTGTTGTCGGTGCGTATCGAACGCGAGGACACTCCACCATCGCTCTCTCTGACTTATTAAACACCCAAATACCAAACCATCCGTCTCACTTCACACGTGCTCGCCTCGTTTTCTCTGCCCCGGCCGCCGGCAGATAAACAGCCGGGAGAGCCGAGCATTTATTCACCCCCCGACTGATCGTTTGGAAGTCACATAATGGCCTTGCTAATGAGCTGCTCCGCACGCAACAATGGAGCAGATGGAGGTTTTTCTCTGATAAATAAAGCAGCGGTCATTGTCTCAGTCCTCCATGATGATGTTTACATGCAGGCCGTCAGCAGGAGGATTATTATTCAGATACATGATGGTTCCTGTAATAACCTGGACTCATTCTCTTAAAGCTTTAATAACAAAACACCACATTTCTCTCGTGGTATCTTTTCACACAGAGACACTAACCCCCCCATCCTCTATTCATCTCTAATTTCCACTGTTCACTGCTCAATGCAAACTCAACACTTCCTCCATGTTTAACTGCTGTCTGGATACGTTCAGTATATTGTCCATTTCCACTTATTTCATCAGATTCACACTTTCTCTGCTATAATCAATATATATTTATAATAATGTTACGAACGTCCAGACAATGATTCTCCCTGGAACGCTGAGGTCGATTCAGACGGGGAGCGATTGACAAGTGATTGATTCATTTTCAATAAGAGGTGAGCGGACAGGTTGGGAGGTGAAAACATTCTGACCATTCACTCCCACACAATACAGACTGTGTCGTCTCCAAACCTGCAGGTTAGAAGACAAATACGATGTCATGAGGACCGATACTTCGGTACCAAGACGATACCAAAATATTGAAAACATGGCAGTACTCGTTTTTCTACAGTACCGAAAGAAACCAAAGATGCAATTATTCTGAACCTCACAGCTCAGCACGTACGCCACTGACAGTATATATAATGGACAGAGCTTCAGGGAACGTGAAGTGTCCCAAACCTGCCTTCCATATAACAGCCAGCAGGGGGCAGCTCTACTCTGATAGTATTGAGTCTTAGGGAGAAGTTGATGAGTTTCTGGTCTCAGT
>NW_023339807.1:26206103-26224742 GCF_004916995.1 Morone saxatilis | reverse complement strand
CATTTAGTAACTGATTGTCCCATTGACAAGTTATTGACCAGTATTACTAAGAAAAATGTAAATATCCATCAGGACGTAGACATCAAATGAGACTAAAAAAATACAAAAAACTTGCTTGGGAGATTTTTTGTGGTATCAAGATTCACTGGTTTCGGTATCAACTACTAAATTTCGCATATTGTGACATTGGCAGAAACAGTTGAGATGTCAGACTTTGATTGTTATGTTGTTGTTTTTTAAAAATCGGCTTTAATCTTCTCAACTTCATTTATGTCTCCATCTTTCTGATGGGCCCAAGATTAAACCCCAGGACCCCCGTACTGACAACCACAATGGATGAGACTGACCCTCGCTGTTTACACAGTTATCAGGAGTTTGCCTCTATAATAACACAGCCGAATTCAGTTTGTTTCTCACATTATAAGAACATTATGACAGCTGTATGAGTCTTGCTGAGCTCAACTCAACGTACATAAATGTTCAACGTAGATATTAAACACAGATGAGTGTTTAAAGTTGATTAAAGTCTAAAGAGTTTTACTAGGAGGACAGGTCTCCTTGGTATTGTTTGCTTGTGACACAGTGTCTGTCAGTATCTTGACATGATTCGTTTCCCTTTTTAGCTGCTCCTCTCCACCAATCAGCTGGCGCCAAAACGCATCACAGAAAGTGCACAAAGTGAGGACGTTAAAGACTGAAGCTTTAGAGCATTCATGGTTTCTGCAGCAGAGAGTCAACTGTTGATGAACTGATGATGCTTTAAGGGGGTTAACCAGCTGTCCTGTCGGATAGTTAAATAAATAAATGTTTATAGACTGTATGTAAAAAATCTAATTTGTGAACTAACGCTGTCAGATGTATGTGGCGGACCTTCCACCACTGATTATCTCCTGCAGAAACACAGCATCCAAGCTGCAGAGTAGTGAATTATGGGTTACACTTGAGGCGAAGCGACCGCCACCAACGATTTTTTAAAAAAGCTTAAGAGGCTGTTAGAGAGTGCAGAGCCTCCAATTTACAGAAACATCAAGAACCAGCAGTCAGCAGGGATCGTAAAGCGCTGCTAGCTCAGCTGTGTCGTCACATTTTCCTCATTAAAGCTGCACAAAGTTTGCTGCTTTTTTTTTCTCCTCTCAGACAACGAAAGACAGAACTGAACTAACGAGATAAAAGCAGTGATTTTAACCCTCAGCTACATACTCTCAGAGAACATAAGAGGAGAAAATCTGTAATATTGAGGAGGATCAGTTGTCAGAAATAGAATATAATACTCTGAGGTATGTTTTCATTAGTGTATAATCACCTGAAAATAAAGACTGAACCGTCGGGTGGTCGTTTCTGGCCGTCGCCATCCTGCCGAACTAATCCGAAAATGTCACTCAAAGCTGCCACGCCCTTAATTATGCATAACTTTAAGCCTTAATATGATGTAAAGGGTGAGTTGTATAAAATCCACCCTCCGAACAGTTTCCCGAACAGGGAAATTAGCTCTGGAGACCAAAAGAGGTTTTTGTACCAGGCTGTAAAAGTTGTGCTTTTGTCTAATAAACTGTACATTAATTAAATTCATAGAAAAGCTAACATACTGAAGCTGAGAGAAAGAAAGAAAGTGGGCTTTTAGGGAGCTCGCCTGGTTATCTCAACACCATAGTTGTGGAGAAACAGTTTATTTGGTTGTCCATCCAGCGTTTCAGCTACAGCAAACAACGACAGAGGTGCACTGGTTTGGAATTAAAAAGTGTTTTTGGGGGTTCCTGTTGCACTATTATAGGGGAAACACTGCAGATGTAGAGTGATCATTAATACAAACTAACCTTTAATTGGATGGTTTTCTCCAGTATGACGACTGAAGAGACTCTGAGTCTCTCTGACTGATGATATACGACACGTTCATGAATACACAATCAGTCTCACGTCAGCTTTCATTTGGTATTCACGCTTCAGTCACCGAGCAGACAGCTGAGGGAAAAAACTAAAAAACTAAAAGTAATTGGCTTTTTTAATTGAAAGATATGTTTGAGTTTGCTGGAGAATAATTTAGATTGTGAAACCTTTTGTTTTCTTTTGTGTCTGCAGAGTGAAATATGAGATCATCTTATCTTACTGTTGAGATGATTATTGTTGACGTATTATTCCTGATCACTGACAGTTCGACTACAGCTAGCTAGCCTGTAAGTAACTGTCAGTCAACATTACCGAAGTGCTATGGGCTAGCATCCAGTGAACACAAACTGTCCCGGGACCGAACCTCAGAGAACGACAGGGAATCCAATACCGAGGTGGTTTTCTTGCCCGGTTTGGCTCAGTTAGCTTAGTCGCACGGCTGACCGAGCTAACGACAATTATCTACCTTATCGCTACTTAACAATATAAAATATAAAAAATATTCTTCTAATTTACATCAATCATTAGTTAGCTAGTGTTTTGTTTTCATATATAACTAGCTAGCTAACGACTGACATAGATTATCTAGCTCATCATCTACCTACAGAGCGAAATGCTAGCTAATGAAGCTAATTTTAAGCTAATGTAGCTATAAAGTAGGTCTTTATACAGTGAGGTTATAGATGTCTGTAACACATTAGCCCTCAGAAATACTCCGCTCTGGTGGCGTCAAAAGAGAGAAAGCGTTTGATTGGTCGAGTGCAGGATGAGTCTCCCAAACACTCAAACTTGCTGCTGTCACCCCCATCCTCAAAAAACCTGGTCTTAACCCCGACACCATGAGCAATTGCCGGCCCATCTCCAATCGTCCCTTTCCGTCAAAAATACTGGAACGTGTTGTTGCCTCCCAACTCAAAGCCCACCTCTTCTCCAATGACCTGTTTGAACCATTTCAATCCAGTTTCCGCTCACAACACAGCACTGAAACAGCCCTCCTCAAAGTCACCAACGACATCCTCCTCTCCTCAGACTCTGGTTCACATTGTCATCCTCCTGGACCTCACTGCAGGTTCTGACACCATCAGCCACCATTCTTCTCTCCCGCCTTCAGTCCTCTCTCAACATCACCAGTGCTGCCCTCTCCTGGCTAAGGTCATATCTCACAAACAGACAACAGTTCATAAATATCAACAACTGCACCTCCTCCACACAACCCACTCCACTGACACACTGCCTCACTGAAATCAAATCATGGATGCCAACTTCCTCAAACTCAACTGTGACAAATCTGAAAAAACACGAACAACTTCTGCCTCGCCGTTGACAGCTCCACTCAGTCACATCCACAACCTCGGAGTCATCTTCGACAGCAACCTCTCTTTTGAACGCCACGTGAAACCAAATCACCAGAACTGCTTTCTTCCACCTGAAAAACGTTACATGCCTCCGCCCCTCACTCTCCTCTTCTGGAGCTTTCATCACATCCAGAGTTGACTATTGCAACAGCATCTTATATAGTACATCTTCTAGAGTCCTTCATGAACTTTAATACATCCAGAACTCTGCTGCTCGCCTGCTCACCCATACCCCCGTGACCACATCACCCCCGTCCTACAGAACCTCCACTGACACGACAGAGCCTTCTCCATAGCTGCCCCCTCCCTCTGGAACTCTCTCCCCAAACAAATCGATCCACCTTCATAACACTGATCAAAACCCACCTTTTCAGAACATGATTTTAATGATTAATTCTTGTTGAGTGTTGTAGACAAAGCTATAATTTCTTAGTGTGTTGTTTATTACCTTTTTCTTTTTAACTTTCTTTTTTTTAACTCGTGAAGTGTCTTAGAGTTTCTTGAAAAGCGCTCTTTAAATTAAATGTATTATTATTATTATTATTATTATTAACGTGACGACAGTCGTCATACAGCAGCTACAGATTACTGAATATAAACCAGCAGCGTCCATTAAAGCACACACAGGCTGCTGTAGACTCTCTGGGATCTCGATGAACTGGATGCATTGATCAGAACGAGGCGACAGCTGGAGGGCAGAAATATCGACCCAGATGGGATCAGAGGCCTGAAATGAGAGCGGAGACAATCTGAATAAAGTGACCGTACTAAAAGTGCCAGGTGGGTTTTTATTTTTGTATTTGAGCATTTTAAATGTATAACCCCCCCCCTTTCGCCTCCTCTGGATCTCCTCCCCAGAGTCTGAGCAGCAGATAGATGGAGGGAAATATCACATTTTTCCTTCTTCAAAATGAGGCCATGCCTGCCTGGAGCGGCTCCATTAGGGCAGGAAATAATGGGGTGTCGCCCCCTTATCCCCGCACTCCTCCCCACCCACCTACCCTGCTACCCTCTGGCCGTCCCTCACCTTCCGCCTCCCACAACAGGAGGACAAATTACAGCCTCATTACTGCAGACTGACATCTATAACTACATTAGCCAACTGGTTAGCAAGTGTTTTGCTCTGTAGCTAGGTAACTAGCTAGCTAATCTACGTCAATCGTAGCTAACAAGTTACATCTGCAAGCTTTTGTTAGCAAAATACTAACTGCTATTGGCTGCTGTCAATGCTGGTGTGTACAGGAAACTGTAAATATGAGTCAGTCAGAAATGAAATATATTATTCCTCAGTATGTTTTCATTAAGCACCTGTTTACTACAGCTCACAAACTAGTTTTTATAATCAACAGAGAAACCTTGGAAGGAGCTGTTTCTATGTGCAGAGGGGGGCAGCTCGCTCACACTCCGAGGCTGAAGGGCTGTTCAGGTATGTGAGGAAATCCTCCGCTGCTGCTGCTGCTGCTGAGGATTTCCTCATGTTTTCTTTATCAGGACGAAGCACCTGCGGCCTCAGACCACCTGAACAAAGCCGATCAGAGACAGAGCGCCGCTGTAATCTGCCCTCAGATGCCTGGTCAATAACAAAATGGAGATTACAGTAAAGCTCTGCAGCAGCACCCCCAAACCCCCCCCCCCCCCCCCCCAGCGCTCAGAGGGGGTAAGGGAGGAAAGGAGGAAGAGGAGGAGGAGAGGGAGCTGGAAAATGAGTTTTTTAAAGTCTGACTTCAGCCCAGTGTTTTAAGCTTTTATTAAAAAAAAAAGTATCAGAAAAGAGAACTTATCGGTTCATTCTGAAACCTTGTTGTTGTACATGACAATAAAATAACCTTCAATAATGGGTTTGTTTATAAAGAAAACTGCACTAAAGGTTTTATTAACATTTGATTTGATGAACCAGCAGGGTGGTGGCCTTTAATTTCTTAGGAAAAAAGACAGAATTTATTTTAAACAGAATGGTTTATATTTAACAAGAAAAGCAGGTTGTTTTAATTCGCAAAACGCACATAATGGAAAATGGATAGTTTTCCATTTTTTATTTGTTTTATTTTATTTATTTATTTATTTATTTATTTATGAATGTAGTCAGAAACAGAGCTGTTTTGGTTGTCTTCCATTTTCCAAACAAAGCCTTTAAATCTATAACCTGGCAGAAATATTCAGATTCGCCCTCCAAGCTGTGAATTGTTTTAGAGGTTTTTATTTTATACATATTAAAAATTTTATACTTTACAGGGGAATAAAACCACCTGAAGTCTGAATAACTTTCTGTTTCTGGGTCGAATTCAATTCATTAAAATAAATCACTCATTTTTTCTTTCCAGAGCCTGAGAAGATGAATTTCAGCATTACTTTCTCTTCCTCATGTGGAGCTTTTTTCATTAATATCTTTTTGAAAATTTATTTATTTTTTTTTTAAACCCAGAAATGTTTTCTTTTCCTCTTTGTGTTTATTTTTCAGGCTTTCATTGCTGCCTGCTGTACAAATATACAAACTGATTTAATTATGTAAATATTTCTCTGACATTAATGATGATTTCAGTGCCATCTGGAGAAAAAACGGTTCGCACAGAGGGATCGCTCAGCCTCTCTGTTGGCAGCAAGTGTTTTAGTTGGATATGATAATGAGTTTCCTGCTTGCTGGAGCAGCGAGCCGTCACTCAGCTTCCGGCTCTCATCCTGATACAGAGGTCAGCCGCTGGCCAGCCAACACGCTTAAGCAGCACACACAACACCACACCACACAAACACACACACAAGCCTTTACTTAATCCAATTTTTTGAAAATATTCGAAAATGTAAAATACTGGCCAAATGTATCGACAGCGTGTAACGTCGTCCCCCTCCAGGGAAGTTGTGAACTACAACAAATTAATGCAAAATTCAACCAATTGCTGTTTGCAGTCGTGTTAGCAATACTACAATATGCAACCTCCGGTTAGATTTTTCAAAAAAAAGCTTGTGTGGTCCAGGAGAAACCTCATATTTACATATTTCCTATAAAAACAGGCAGTTAGGGGAGGTACTTGGTACTTGTCGCAGTAGCCAATAGCGCTGTGCTGCAACGGTCCCCCCAGTCCAGCAGCTGTAGTGGATCCATTAGTGGACTCTGTCGGACTGGGAGCTCCCAGTGAACAGCAGGTCCAGACGAGGACTGAATGCAGCATCTGATGCTAACAGAGGACAGGTTGACGACAGGGAATAAAGTTATTGTATTGTGAATTCATTATTGAATTTTGCGTAACTGCGATTAAATAAATTTGAATCGTTGCCCAGCACTAATTTTAATATAAAAATTACAAAGAAATTGAGGGTTTTTTTGGCATACGTTGTTAAACTAAGATAAAAAAAAAACACATTATCAAAATACTAAAATTATGAATTGAATTCAGCTATGTGATCAAATTTAATTTAAAATGAGTTTTGCATTAATAAGTATAATTGATGTTATATTTTATGTCAAAATAGCTGCTGTGAAAAAGGTCTATTCACTTACAACGACCACGCCATCAAATGTATGAAGTAAGAAAAGTTTATTGCACATAATGANNAACCGATGTGGTATACTGAGGGATGAGGGGAAGGGATTGAGGGATGAGGGATGAAGGTTTGTTGATGAATGGATGGATGGATGGATGGAGGGATTCGGCGCGATGTAAGAGTGAACAGAGTGGGTTGTGAGACTGAGTGGAGGAGCTGTCTCTTGTACAGAGCCCCAGTGGTTCCTGTATTTGGATAAGAGGCGGAGATGAAAAGAAAGAGTTTGGGGGGAGGGATGTGGATAATGAGTCAAGGAGGGAGCGAACGGATAAGGTGTGCTTAAGTAAGTTTGAGCGGAAATGAGATGAGTGCTGCATGTGGTCTTTGTTCCCAAACCTAGTTCTAAAACTTCATTTGTTTGACAGGAACAGCAGGTTTGTCCACATACTTCAGGTGATTTACTGCATCACAGTGCACTTTGGTGTGACCACACCACTTGTCTCAGCTGATGTTGGCTCTTATTTTATTATTACATTATCATGGAAACGTGGTTATGACCATCAGTGTCAGAGCTCGGTTTAATGTCGTTAAAGGCAACTTATTTTGGGTGGAGCTCCTTCTGTTTATAACACAGAGCTGAACACTGGCTTCCTATTGGCTGCTCCTCATTAACCTCCTTGTTAGCCTGTGCCAGTCAGCTGAGGTAATTAAAGACCTGCTGAACCTGCTTTAATTAAGCAGTTTTAATAAAGAATTCTGCGGGTCAGAGAGGGACGTTTTCAGAGAAACAGCAGCCGAAGGTCTCGACATTAATCAGCTCTATGACTTCGAGCCAATCAGAGTGAAGAGTTTCTGCTGAGTCACGACATCATGGCGAAAACGCCACAGTTGCATGCTGAAGAAGAAGTGAACACAGGTCTTGGTGGTGGCAGAGCAAACACAGAAGGGGTTTCTCCTCCTCTTTATAGGAGCACTGATTCAGGGCAGATTGAGTTCACATGTGTGCAGTTGACTGATATTTTATATTTATTATATTTATAATGAGTCTTTATTATATTTATTATATTTATTTATATTATATATTCGATTCCTTGTATGTCTGGTGCATGTGAAGAATTGACATTAAAGCTGACTTTGACTTTGACTTTGAAGAACCAGAGCTAATTTGTTCGAAAAGGGGTCCTCCTGGTCCACTCTTCTGTTCCCAATAGTTCCTGGTGGAGCCATGACTGCAGTGTGTTCATCTGACCTCCGCCCACTGGCTTACCAACACATTTTAGCTCCTAACTAATCATGGCTGTATGAGCGTGCTACGTATATGAACATGACTATGTAGCACGTTGATACTGAAACTAAATATTGAAGTAAAATATAATGTTTGTCTAGTATTTTGATAGAATTTTTCAATTAATTTATTTCATTTAACAAAAAAATACTTCCTCCGTGTACCACCAGCAGTACATGTATCGTTGTTTGAGAACCAGTGCTCTATAGCAGTGGCTTTCAAACAACAGGGGTCCTGTAGTGGGCTGTAGTGGGCTGTAGGGGGTCTTTTACTTCATTCATTTTCACACAAGTCAAATTTCACACTGAGCTGATAAAGTTGACAAATCCAATTTAAAACACAGGGGACGTCTCTCCTCACGGGGTTTAAATGACAGGTAGGAGGTGACTTTGTAACATGAATGGTGTCAGAAAATCAGAGTATTCTAAAACAGGGTTTTGGTGACTTTCTTCTCTGATCTTCTCACCTGCACCTGTAGGAAAATCTCCAAAACTACACTTCCTTAAATTCCCATGATACCAACAAATTACCTTCCTGCTCTCTGAAGGCTAAACTTTTAATTAACTTTCTTCTGGTCCATTTTTTAAATAGTTTCCTCTTCGTAAGCGACAGCAGAAGAAGAGAAAGCAGTTAATGGAGCTTCATCAGAGCTTCCGGAAAGAAATAATCATCTGAAATATCAGATTTCAACCTCAATAATGAACCAACAGTCAGACTGACTGACAGGAAGTCCACTCATCAGATTCTCCTCTGCAGTTAATTGGCTGAAAGACATTGGTTATATTGACTGTCAGTGTTAAGGCTCACAGACTGCAGCTTCATTAGGTTTTTAATGTGCTGAAACTTTGGCTGATTGTCATCTGGAAGTCTTTCAGTGCAGGTTTGGTTGAATGGAATAAACTTTGCAGTTGACTGAGAGGAGAGCTCTGCTGCAGCTACTTACACCTGGAGACATTTATATCAGTGGGAGAAAAGTCAAATGGAGAATAGGCCAGAAGTCAGATAAGAGAAAGAAATTGATGAGGAGAAATCAATCAGTCCCTCCAGGATTTCACAGGAGGTTTTTTGGAATTGTTGCAGCCTAAAATATTTCATTTCACCACAGCTTTAAAAAAAGTGAATGCATCACCATTCAAATGCATTTCACAGTAAACCTGTAGTTTTTACCACTGTCCTGTGCTGTAAAATGTACTGATTTATTAAACTACACTCAGTTATTCAGGAAAAAGTCGGTCCTGTGTTCAGACTGAGATGTTGAGTCTCACTAAGCAGCTTCGTGTCTCACAAACCCATCGTGTTGTGTTCACTCGTCTTGTATTGCAGCTTTATGTCGAGTAGGTGGTGTTTTACTGTGAATCTTTTGTCCCGTTGACAGAATTAATGGCCTCCTTTCATCCGTCTCCTCCTCTTCTTGAACCCGTCACGCCTCCGAACAAACAGCGAGCGGTTTAATTACCGCTGCTGCTGTTTGGGAACCACAGCGAGGATGTTGGGACAGCTGGGACTTCCTCCTTCATTTTCTCCTTTACTCTTGCAGGGTTAAACAGCAAACACACAGTTCCACACGTTCATGTTTGGAAATCTCTAATGGAAAAAAATAAAATGGTTATTTTCAATTCATTCAAACCACAACCTCCTTCCTGTAAGCAGAATATCTTTAAGTTAAAATGTGCTTTAAAAATATTAAACTGATTATACAATTAATGGGAAAAATCCTTCTGCTCATGAAGATCAAGTAATTTGATTGTTCCCTCTGGTTATTGAGCAGATATTAACAGAAGAAGACAAATCAACTGCTGCGTTAAACCATTTATCTGATACCAAAGTCTCATAATACACCGTCAGTCAGAGGTTACTAATAAAACTTTTATTATCATAAGTCAGTTTGTCATTGTTTTGCACACAATACTGCATGTTAACACAATGATATGTCGTGTGTCCCAACACCCGTCCTCCATCTTCACCTTCTGTCTTTGTTCAACAGAACAAACACAATCACACAGCGGTTGGTGCATCACCTGTAATGACTGAGCTCAAACTGACTCGTTGGTAATAATATGGAAATGTTATAGGTATGAAATATTCAATGTATGTAAAAATGTATCTTTAAGGTTCATGAAATGTCATTTTTATGGGTGAGAATTTCACTTTGTTTTAAGGAGTGATTATAGAAAAATACGGGAAATTTACTTGAAATATAGACAAAATACTTGTTTGTCTCATGATACTGCATGCACAATAAGCATAGGTTAGCCACTGAGATCACTATGTCAGAGGTAGTGTGTCCTTTATGTAGCAATGCCAATAATAATAAATAAATTATAAAAGTGTGGCATTTGATGTATCCCTAACCTTATCCAAGTGCCAAGATGCCAACCCCCAACCATACCCTAACTTTAGTTGATATGCTGCAACAACTTTCTCTCACATTGTCCCCAACCTAACCATACCATAGTTGCCAGGCGTGGAATACCATAGCAAAAAAAACGCAAAACTTTGAATTTATTGAAGAAGAATGTTACCATTGAACGTACACCAAGGGTTGCAGCGTTGCAACAGATTCAATAGTGTCAATATTCTTGTGTAGGGATAAGTTTGACGACCCCATGAAGTGAAAACTTTATTGGGTAGACTCAGGAATTTAAGAGTAATTCAACATGAAGCAAAAAGGTTGGACTGGTTGGACTTGAAGGTATCATGAGACGACAACTGTACCCAACACTCATTTTCCTTCCTGGTGTACCACAGCTTGGATCAAGCCATGTTTGGGGTAGTATCATGAAGCTCGGTGGTTTGGTCCCTTAGGTTGGAGCGAGCCACTGCCCCAAGTGAAGGAGTTCAAGTATAGTTAAGTTCAGTGTGGTTGGGGAGGACTACTTTGCATAACCTGGTGCTACCATGACCATGATCTATGTAAGTGGGAAATAAATGGATGGATGAACTACAAGGTTGACTGAAAGATTGGTGCAGCATCATCTCTAATGTGGATGTTGATCCGACCTGTCATGGCGAAGAGTGAGCTGATCTACACATTCCAACCCTCAGCTGTGGTCATGAGTTTTGGGTAATAACTAAAAGAGACAACAGATACAAGCGGCTGGAATAAGTGTTGTTCAGTGTCTGGGCTCAGAGGCAGGATGAAGAGCTCAGACATCCAAAAGGACTTTCAAATTCATGATGAAAATAGCCAGTTGAGGTGGTTCCAGCATCTGATCAGATGTATGCCTCCCTGTGGAGGTTATCTGGCCACGTCTAACTGGGAAGACCCAGAACTAGTTTGAGGTATTACTAATAGTCTCATCTGACCTTGGAATACATGTGGGTCCTCCAGGAAGAGGATGTAACAGGGGAAGACCTCTGGACTACCTTGCTTCCCTGGTACCATGGAGACCAGGACCTGTATAGTGGCGGAAAATGGATGAATGGATCATGAAGTTTGATCTCAAGACTTAAGCTAGTTTATATTGACAGGAAAAAGACAGGATGAGAAGCTTTGACATCTTGGAGAGGATAGGTGCCAGTTTAGGTGATTTGGGCATCGGATGCTTCCTGGACACCTCCCTGTGGAGTTTCTTTTGCCCAGCATGTCCTACCAGAAGGAGGCCCGAGGGCAAGCCCAGAACTTGTTTAGGTAATCACTAATTCCCTTAAAAAACAAGGTAGACTGAAAAATGTTACCAGGCCCAGATGCCAGATGTGATTGAAGAATGAATTCACTTTTGTTTGTTTCACTGGGTTTTCTTTTACTGTTAAAATTGGAACAAAGACAGAAAGAGAGATGGGCAGGTGTTGTGGCACAAAGACCAAAATCTATCACCATAATCTAGTAAACTCTCCATAGATACTCAAGTTGTGCTTTTATATCTACTCACACATTTTCATTTACATGTGAACATGCTTGAGAGTAGAACAGTCCCATCATCGGGCACATTGTAAACATCATTATTACTCATATTATTCACTACCAGGAAACAGAAACCACAAGGACCGAGGAGTCCTACATGGAGATTTGCATGCAAAACAGTTCATGCATCTGCCTCGCCTTTAGAAAAAAACAGTAAAGGATGCAGATGTCTGTGAAGGCAGCTTGCTTGTTCATCTGGCAGACATCCAAAATGCTTTACAACATACGAACCTTACGAAATTTAGCAAAATCTCGATAAACTCTTATAAAAACAAACCGGGAGGGGGGAGGAAGTGGGTTCATACATTCCTTCATCGACTGTTTCCCCACCTGTCATGCTGTCTGCAGGGAAGCAGCGTTTGGATAGGTGTGTGTTTATGTGCTTTTCTTATCCAGTAACAACCCGTCTGAACGTTACAGTCAGCTCATCCCCTGTAGGCCTTGCATGCACGACGAACACCAAAGGTGCTACATTTATCATTTTTATACATGGAACCAGCTACTAACTTATTTCCCATAATCCTTGCTATGATGCATCTATGTAACGTAAAATGTAAAGGTAGCAAAAGATTATGAGCCTTCCTTTTACTGGACTCAAAATGGTGGCTGTGGGTGTTAGTAGCACCACAACATTCATTTGCGTGTCCACGTGAAATGTTGCCTGAACCTTGTTGATGTTGTGACTACTTGCAGGGATAGTTGGCGAGCTACTGTGGCTGGTGAGCTTACAAAATAGCTCAGCAGTTTAGTTGATTTGCGAGCTAACCACTGATTAGCACAATAGCTGGTTTGGTTGCTAATTAGTCAAAAACTTATTACAGTTCATCCAAGAGATTGTGCCATTGTTTGTCAGTTTATACTTTGGCGAAGGATGATTATGTAAAAATGGATGGTGCCACACAGCTAATATGATAGCTTCCTCTGTTCAGCTGTTCCCTGTCAACACATGTGTCTTTACTTTGCCGCTGTAATCACTGAAATTGATGAGCTGATTTTGGTCTGAAATGTTGTGGCCAATAAATGCTGATGTGACCCTGCTTTTATTGTAAACACCAACACGAATGAAAGAAACACAAACGTTATCTATCATTCTTATGTATATCAAAGTAATGCTACATAGCTAACACTACAAAACAAGCTATTAATGGCTACTAATAACAAGTGTAAACCCTGGTTTTATAGTGGGAATAAGAACGTGATGGATATGTACAAGTTAGAAATTAAATCTATTCTAGTAACTTCCATGTTACATGAAGGTACACACTTGTTATGTCCATTAAGATTATCCCCCATACTCAGGTCTGAAAAACAATGTGATGAACAAATTGTCTAGTGTGATTCACTTATGAGAGCGACTGCTGTGCTGCTGTTAGGGAGCACTAAAGGGTGAACACATTGCCCACATACTGGCAGCATCAAGACTCTCATCACTGTAGGTTGATAAACTGCATTGCATCCGGATACGCTGTGTGTCTGCTCCCGGAAAGCAGCCATTATATTACATTGCTCTTTGGATTGGCACATCTCAGCTACTGTGCTTTGACTCCTTGTTCTGTCTGTTATTGCATATCCAGTGTCTGCAACATGCATCATATGATACAAAGGTATCTGATGTGGCCCATGTTTCGCCTTTCAGAACTTCCTAATAAGCACTTCAACCAGCACCTTCACCCACTACTCTGCCCTTTTTTAAAAGATGATGACAGGAAATGAAACGCCCTCTACCTGCCATAAAGAAATCCAGTTAATGTTCCTGTAAGTCCAACCTGTAAAATGCAGTGAAGAGGTTTTTTGTTGGCTGTGTGAGTCGAATCTGAAATGAACCGATTCTTCATGGTGAAATGCTGCATGTAGCACCTTTAACATCCGCATCAACAAAGAACAAAATACAGTAAACATGTTTCTCAGTCCAGTAGAGGTTGTGCTGTCCAGGGGGAGCTGTGGCGGCGGTGCTCAGGGGCCGAACTGCCTGGAAGACTGGTACTCGCTGGGCACTTTGGGCTTAATGCCCTTGCTGTTGTAGTAGTCAACCACCTGGTTGGGCACCTCGGCTAACACACTCTTAGCCAGAGCAGCTGGAGACGCCTGAAGGAGAGACAGAGGAAACATCAATCATACTGTACATGAGGTTCATAAACTTACAAACATATCAGATCATCTCTTATAAGACAAGTGCTGGTTCCAGTTTCCTATTTAAAGGCCCATTATGGTGGCTACAGCCAATTTACCATTCATGCTTAACATTTTCCCATCATCCATCAGGTTTTAGATTGACTTCCTTACTTCTAGGCAGCCGTTGGTTTCAGTTCATTACTGTATGCCATGAAAATCAAATCAGAGTTGAGATTTTTTTTTTTGAGTTGAGTGTTTAAAGGAGCAATGTGCAAGATATGGACAGAGTTAGAGTTCATGGATGGTTCATCAACAGAACGTGAACAGATAACTGCTATGATGATTTGTCATAGTGGTCCATGTACTCTGTCGCAGAGATTTTTACTGAAATTATGATGCGTTCCATTTAAAGTGGAAAACTGTAATTGCCATGTTCCCAGTCGGACATTTCAACTGAAAACTTACTGTTGCAGCGACATTATCTCGACTTTAACACCAAGAATATATGTATTTATATGTATATATAACAATTTAGTTTAGTTTAGTTTAGTTTAGTTTAGTTGGGTTCATACCACTGTAGTAAGACTTGTGTTACACTCAAGAGTAACTCAAGGTGAAAACCATTAGGAGTATCCCACACTCTGTCTCAGATCAAATTACGTTTTTTTATCTGCAGCCTAATATAGGTTTTATATCAGTGTTTAATAAGCTGTATACAACAAAATCGTTCATCAAATCCTCTGAACCGTCGTTGGTATAATGGATGTGGCGGACTCCACCATCCATTTGAGTTAGAACAATTTTTAAAAAGATATATTAAATTAATAATACATTATTAGAAGAATAGAAGAACAGTTGGAGGATCACACTGCAGGAACTAAGAACGACTTTGGGATTCTGAGTGACGTACTTTATGTATTTCACATTAGACTGTTTGCTTTGCACCGTTGTATTTCTCCTGAAATATTTCGTTTACACACCATATTCCTCCTCTTAGCTCCCTTCGTCCACATAGTCCAAATTCACACATCTCCTTACTCCGTTATTATCGTTAAACCCACAACGTAACAAACACACAGCTCCGACCACGGCGTCTTCCTTCTTGTTGTATATCGCACAGAAAAGTCTGCCAGCTTATCGTCCCTATAGGCCGGGAACGTAAAAAGAAAGAAAAGCCCTTGATGGTATGTTTCTTGGGGGAGCTCCCCAGAGACGCCTAATGAGACAGGACGCTCATGTGACAACTCTGACTGTAATGGATTTTGTGTCTGCAGCAAGTTTATTTTAGCAGAAACCTGAAATCAGTGGCGGTCTGAAGGGAAATCAAACTGCATCATTAGAAGATGGATGCAGGAATGTACACAACTAGAAGCTAATTGGCAAAAAATGAATAATACAAGGAATTAGCCCCTCAAATAACACACATACATAATGTATGGAGGGTTATACAGCATATATATTTTTATTCTGTATGGTAGGAGTGGTTCTCTGGTCCTTCCTTTTGGGAGGAACTGTAATTGTCTTAAGGAGCGTCAGTCAGAGCTGCTGTCAGATGAAAACAGCCAAAGACAGAAACTCTCATTCATCACGCAGATTAAACCCGGGGGGAAAATACAACCAGTGCCTGTACAAAGAGTCCAAACTGGGAGGATAAATCTTCACTGTACTTTACAGTCTGTAACTTTCAGGCTTGTTAAAGACTTAAAATTCATTTGAGAGAAATGAAAGATTTCCCACATAAGATCAGCTGGCAGGTTTCTACTCTGTCTTCCCTCTTAAAGGGTGAAAACTCATTTCTTCAATAACTTCACACTCCTCTCATTTTGTCCTCCTCCACTTCCAATATGCTCCGATCCAGATTCACAGCACTCTTCTCTTCTTGGCTTATTGCTTTCCTCACACTTCACAGCCCTCCGCAATTATTGCCGGGTCACGTAAAGCTGTATATACACACTGTAAAATGTTCTATCAAGATGTGATCTTTCAAATTAACACACCATCTGCTGCCCGTATTTAGAGGATTTTTAGCTCCTGGACAACAAAGAGAAGTGCTATATTAACACATTAAAATAACAAACTTGTAGTGACATGAAGCAAAATTAAGATGAAATTAAGACAAAAGTGAAACCTGTAAAGAGGCTGTATCATTCTCATTTACAGGTTCATGCTATAATACGTTTGCACGCTTTAATGTTACATACTGGCTTCTACCCATCCTGTCTGAAACACTTTACTATGTAAGCATAGCCCTGATCAACCGAACTCCATTCAGAAAACAAGCATTTTAGAGGTTGTTTGCTCCTGGACAAAGTCTGAATGCAGACTTTTTACAAATTGCCATCATGATGTAGATATTTCAGCAGCATTTTGATCCGTTTATTGACATTAAATCACAGAAAAAACTGTTTTGGGCTCATACCGCTAAAGTTAGTGGTTTCAACACAATTATTATTGCTGTTTTAGCTATCAATGTCACGAGTCAGCTGAATGGAAGTAATAAAACCTGCAGTTCCTCTAATGGCCACTTAAGGCAAGCTCCAGCAGTGAGTAAATAAATCTGTGTCAAACTGGGAGCCAACTGGTGTTATTTTAAATCCGATGGACTCACGTGTTTAAAGTTGCGGAAGGGGACGAACTGGACGATGTCCCGGAGGACAGGCTCCCCTTTGGGTGACCGCAGGATCCCGTCATCGCCGTCCAGCATCTGCATGTCGCTGAAGTCGGCATTCCCGATCCCGACGATGATGACGGACATGGGGAGGTGGGAGGCCTGGACGATGGCCTCCCTCGTGTCAGCCATGTCGGTGATGACGCCGTCCGTCAGGATCAGCAGGATGAAGTATTGCTGGGAGACAACGGTCATCAGTCCTATTTAGTTTTTTATCTTTATCATCATGTTGTTAGTGTAACAGTAACAGAAAGCACATATGACCTTTTATTAAAGCATAAATATAAAATACAAACAAGACAAAAATTCAGTTTTTCAGTCAATTTAGACCGAAGAGAAACATGACACATAATTAAATTAAAATTAAATAACATAATTATCTTTTCTTTATTTTTTCATATATTTGATGTCTCTGTTTTCTGCAATGCGTTTGGCTGTCAGAGTGTACAATTAATGACAGTTAGTTTGCTAACGTTTGACTTTGGCAGTTTGACAGCAGCCGTGAATAAATTCTAGCAGAGCTGCTGCAGTAGTGTTGGTATGTGCTCGTTCTCCCACTTTAACAACAAACTCAAAAAGAGTTCGTCCCTGAACCACTGACTGAATCAGCGGGGCAGAAACAGCACACGTGATCAAATAAGGATCACAACCTTGTGATTGTGCTGGAGGTTTATCACCAAGACAACCTGGACGAATCAGCCCAAAGAGTTTTGATTTAGATACCTCATACTTCTTTTCTACTAAGGCACTTTAAGGGCTGGTTTTCTCGAACCAGTTCTTCAGCCAAAGAACCAACTCTCTGCCAGGAACTGGTCTAGAACTAAGAACCAATTATAACAGGATTGTGGTCAGCTAGCTATGTATTTGTTAGCTGTTTAGCGAGCTACTAACCCAACATAGATATTATAAATTCACATTAAGCCACCTAGCTGTTTTTTGTGTTTTTTAAGCTAGCTAGCTGTTGGTTAGATAACCTTCGAACCAGCCCACAATTACCCCCTTTCCACCGAGGTGAACCTAGTGCTAGTTCTGGGCTGGGTTTTCCAGCTATTTATTTCTTAGATGTTTAGCATATAGATATTGTGAGGTAATGTTAGCTGACCGGCAACTCACTAAGTAGCCAGCTAACCTTGGTAACAACAGCTAACGTTGGAGACGTATACAGTGATGTAAGAAGGTTCTCAAGTTGAACTAACTCTGAACTGGAATAGGTTGACTAGGTTGGTAGAAATGGGGTATCAGAGGCTGGAGCAGGTTGAATGGAGGGTATCTGGGAGAGGAATCCCGGTCTGTCAGGAGAGTCTCTCACCATCGCCTCTTTGGTGTGGACCTCCTGCGAAGCGGAGTTGGCGACCTTCTGGATGATGGGGGCGATGTTGGTGGGACCGTAGAGCTGCAGCTTGGGGAGGCAGGCCTGGTAAGCCTCCACCACGCCCTGGATACCTGACGGGAGACGGAAAACACACAATATACAACAATCAGCAGTAACACTGTGAGCACTGGACTTCCTGACTGGTCCCAGACCAACAGACTGCTCTGCACCCTGTGTTCATGAGCCTTTCTATCAGATACCTAGCGATGTAACTGTTTCCAGCAGTTTGAGCTAGCTAGCATGCTCTGGGTGTCTGTTGGTGATCTGATCACCCACCGGGGGCTCATGCCTTAACTCGCCAACTTGCTTATTCAAAATTGGAGCTCTCGACGCCCCCATTGTACCTCTGTCTCCTGGTGTCTGTTACCTTCCGTTGACGCACCCCTTTGATAGGTACTGTGAGCTCTGCAGTCCGGGAACCCTTCCCATCAAGAGCTTCTCAAGTTTTGGAGATGTTCCTGACCAGTCGTCCATCACAATGTGACCTTTGTCAAAGTCGTTCAAACTCTTGCGCTGCCATTTTTCTTGCTTCTAACACATCAACTCTGAGAACAAAATGTTCACTGTCTGCCTGATATACCC
>NW_023339807.1:26204591-26206085 GCF_004916995.1 Morone saxatilis | reverse complement strand
CCTGATAACCAGATAATCAGTGTGGGAAAAGTCACTGTATTCTTCCTGCAGGTTCCCGAACATTAAATCCTTTTAAGCAGAGAAAATGGCTCCAACAACCAGCAAGAAAAAGACTTTGCAGACTCTGGAGCTTCGGTCAAGTTCACTCTCTGGATGTGTTTAGAGGCGTCCCAGCATGCCCGGAGGCAGCAGTGATGTGATTTAATGTCTGAAGGTCGCCAAGAACACAATCTCCTTCACACACACACAAACACACACACACAAACACACACTGTGAGTGTTAATTAAGAGCGTCTGTGTTGAAGTGTCTCTCTGAACCGATCAATGACCTTTAGCACCCGAGAGGGCGAGAGACCTTCAGCTAAACAGTCAGTCTCTCTCTCTGAAGGAGAGAACAACCTCCACCAACAGCTACAAGTCTGTCTGACTTACATGTTGTAACTTGTTAGCTAACAAGCTCCAATGCTAACTGCTGGTTAAACCTTAATGTGTGTTTTTGCTTTAAAAAAAAAAGTTAGCTACCACATCCAGTTAGCTTAGAGTTAGCTACTTCCTGTTAACTTACCTAGAAAAACCTAGTTATTAGCTTAGAGGTAGCTACTACGTTAGCTTCTACGTCCACTCAGGTTAGAATTTGCTTACTGGTATATGTCCTGTTAGCTAAGAGTTAGCCTCATCTGTCTTTGCTGCTGCCATCTTGCAGCAGCTTCTGATCCGTGCGAGTAGCAGAAAATACGAGAATTTGGGGCTTTTTATTTTAGTTATGAAAGAAATCCCCAAACCAAGCGACAGGGAATAACATTTGATAACAAAAATAAATGTTTTACTGTTAACATCGCTATAGCTGCATAGCGGGGGGACGTAACACAGTGCTACTGGCTAGGGCCCGAGCTGCTCGGTAAATATGTGGAAGCAAACAGCACTTTTCTTTCAGTGTGGACTTGAAAATGAACACAGACATGTCATGAGTGTCAAGTCATTAATTATCTGTCAAGGCAAATTGCAAGTCATCAAAACAGCGACTGGAGTCTGACTGCAGGTAACATTATAATCCCCCCACCAATCCTTAAGACATGAATCCAAGAGTTCAGGTCTTGTACACCTGAGCAGAATCACCTGGAGACGCCGTCAGCTCCTCCGTCATTAGAGCTCCTTTGACCTGCGGCCTTGTCACCATCAAACTAATTCTCCCATCAAACAGTTTCTCCCGCAGTCGAACTTCTGAGGCTCGCTGTCAAATATTAGAGGGTTTTTTTCCAAAGAGAGAGGAAATCAAAGCGCCTACCTGCACACTCAGGGTTGTCCTCGTTAAAATTCACTGCAAAGTCATGGGAGACCTGGAGGGGAGACAGGAAGTGTGTTTGATCTCTGCTTCAACAATGAACAGCTCACATTCATCTCTGTTTTTATTTCATTTTCTTCTTCTTGACATCTAATCTGAGCAGCTCCGTCAACCGAACACGTGACACCCCCCCCCTCCTGGCTCTCCCCCAC
>NW_023339807.1:26204373-26204567 GCF_004916995.1 Morone saxatilis | reverse complement strand
GATGCTTTAATTGCGAGCTATGTGTGACAGTGAGCTGACACTGGGGCAGCCACCGTACAGGAAGTGTCAATCACTGCTGCGTGATGTGATGCTGCGTTCGCTTCACGTTCAAAACATTCGTCATGGCAACTGAAGACAAAAGGATTTCTACAACTTCCCAAAACTAAATGAGACGTCTGGATCTTCAGTTATCA
>NW_023339807.1:26198462-26204273 GCF_004916995.1 Morone saxatilis | reverse complement strand
AGTATTTCTAGGTAGTCTACACTTGAACGGAGATAATCAGCACTTTTTAAAGTGACGTGAATGCAGCCGCTGGGCGCTGCACGGCATCATGGGAAGGTACGTGAAGGGACGTTGTTACAATTCAACCAGCAGCACCCCGGGATGACGAGGAGTAGGAGGCCGACCGGTAATCACAGGCATCTGGCGGGGTCCGTCTAAACTCTCCGCAGGCCTACCTCCCCCGCTGACAGAGAGCATGCTGGGAGAGACGGCGAGCTGAGCAGTTAAATTACCTTGTAGTCAGGAGGGATCTGAGCTCCGAATCCAAACGCTGGGAACATTTTGTCACTGTGAGAAGAAAAGAGAGACGTCTGAGGGTAAAAATGGCTGCCAGCAGGAGTTAACGAGCTCATTCAGACCAACACAAAGCAAAGAAATGACTCCTGATTGGCTGTGGGAGGGTCTGGGAAGCTGATTACTTCCTGCACCTGAAAAAAGAACTGAAATACAATCGGAAAATCGAGTCCACTTGAATTAAATGTGATATTTTTATGCTCTGCTGTTGTTTTTCTAAAAGGTAAAACTCTTTTTCCGGTCACTGATTCAACTTTTACACATAATGTAAGTTAAACTGTCGTACTGGGTGGATGGATACAACAAGCTGTTTGTCAAGAAATAGTTCCTGCTCTGGTTTTTACATTTTTTAGCTCAATTTAGCACAGGTAATTATTTATATATGGTTTTACAGTGTAAATATCTTTATTTAAACATTAAGAAGACAAAAATATTGTATGTAACATTAAAGCTAAAACCAGTATTTTAATATTAGAAAATTACTGTATTTTAACCAGTCAGTTATTTTCTGATGTAGGATAGATTACAGTGTGCTGTTCCTTTAATGAACTAACTCATTTGATTGGCTGCTGAGTCAGGTGCAGACCCACCTGTCATAGTCCTGGCAGATCTCTCCCACGGCCACCAGAGCCTTCAGGTACTCGTTGGGCTGGTACGGGTGGATGTAGTGCAGAGAGCAGCTGTTCCGGGGATCTCCGTTAGAGGCCGTGAAGTCGATGGCGACCTGGAGACGACCAATCAGAGACCAGCGTCAGCTTTAACCCTTTCCACGATCCATCCACAGATGTGAAAGTGTAAATGTTTGTCTCTTTGTCTTCAACTGAAGCCCGTACAATGCAGGTGAGAGTTTACTTTTATTTAATGGACACCTGCGAGCCCGGTTGGATCATTTATATCATCTGCGTCGGTGAATTAAAGACTTATTTTCACTAAACCAGAGTTGGTGATTGTTGGAAAAATTTTATTTAGGTTCTGTCCACTTTGAATGATGTTACGATGATCTGTGAAGCAAAATGAGTGTTTTTGTCTCTGGAGTCTGGTGGAGAGTGATATTACGGCTGTTTCAGACACTTTTGCTATATTTTGAAATCTGGTAAAAAGGTACAAATATCATTTTGTCCCTAAAGCAGAATTTAATGGTAGAATCAGGGGAGGGAATCGCTAGCTTTTGTAAGTGTTTAAATAAAGAATTAAATGTGTGAGAGCTGTAGTTTGAGTTCACACAGTTTCCTCTGCGGAGGAAAAGTCCTCGCTCTGTTTCTCTCAACGTTGTTTACACGTCAGACGAGCTTCTGACCCTCCGGGGCGACTCAACCTGAACCAATAGACACACCAGAAATAAACTCTCTCCTGCTGCAGGAAAGTGTTTCTGCCCGACGATGATTAAACATTTAAACACGAATATTTATATATAAGACTTTATAAATGAGACAAAATAAGTCAGTTCAGCAAGAGGAAGAGGAAGGATTACCCCCTTTGGGAATTAATGATATAAACGACCACAGAGACACATCGTGAACCGACTCCCCTGAGGTGGTCTGGGACTCGATCTGAGAATCATTTGATCCTGTAAGAACACAGAAAAACTGCGTCTATTTAGTTTTACGCTTAACGTATCCTGGCTCTTTTATACGGTGGCTGAGAGCTATCAGCGGACGGCAAACGCCACAACAGAAGTGAGCGACAACAAAACAGGGTGGACTGTTATTAGACTGTTATTAATCTGTTATTAGACTGTTATTATACTATTATTAGACTGTTATTAATCTGTTATTAGACTGTTATTAGACTGTTATTATACCGTTATGACACTGTTATTACACTGTTATTATGCTGTCATTAATCTCTGGTCAGATCCCAGTGAGAGCGGTTGCTGTTAACTGGGACTGCTGAGGATGCTGGACGAGTCGCTGTGGTTACCGTTTCCATGGAGACATCAGAACCACTGTGTGTGTGGGTGTGTGTGGGTGTGTGTGTGCACGCGCTCACAGTGAACTGGATCTGACAGCCTCCCATGATGTAATCCAGGAAGGAGTGCATCTTGATGACCTGCAGACAGACGAATATATTTAAAGGTCAGCTGACGAGTGACGTCCAATCAGATTCACAGATCAAGATAAGGTTACATTTTTAACAAAAGGAGAAAAAACGTATTATTTATCGGGACAGAAACCAGGGGCTGAAGACCGGAGCATTAATCTAGCTGTCTGTCGGAGACTAATTAACTGAATTAACATTATGCTGTATGGAAGAAGACTGATGTTGTTTACTGAGCACATAAATCAACTTCTACATAAGACTCAATACTATAAGAGTGGAGCTGCCCCCTGCTGGTCGCTAGAGAGTGTGCAGGTTTACGTCATTTCAGAGACCTATAAGCTTCTTCACACAAACGCAGTACGCAGAGAAAAGATAATGACAACTGCACGTAGTGTTGCTAACTTTGCATCTTGCTAGCGTATAACGTTAGCTCTCTGACTCGTGTTCTCTCTGCGCGGAGGGAACGAGAAATATTATTTCCATTGCATTGCAACCTTATGGGTTGATAATGATTTCTCCAGGTATTAGTCTTTAGAAAAAACTTTAGATTTTGATTGTAAAACGCATTAAAATATAAAATATTGAATTTATTTATTTATCATTTTCTTTGGAACCTGACCAAAGAAAATAAACAGGATAATTCCTCCTCATCAGGAATAATGGACTGGAACAACAGGAAAACTCCAGGACACCATAGGAACCCTGTTTTTATTTTGTATTAATAATTTGCATTCAACCATTGATGGAGGAGCCCCAGGCCCTCCATCTACCAGGGGCCCCTCACTCCCTGAGTGTGGCCCTGACTGTGGAGACAGAATGAGATCAGAGCTGTATTATCATTAAATATCAGCTGATGTATATAGGCCAGCGCTGCGGCTGCAGACGGATCGTTACCTGCAGTTCGTTAGCAATCCGGCACGTAAAGCTGCTCTCATTCTGTCATCAGCTCGCCTCTCGCTCTCAAAACACCTGGTTTCACTTCCTGCCCCCACTCGGACTCCTCATCCATCAAGTGTAAATTAGTAATTTGTTCCTGTGTTGTGCTCCACCTCATTCTGCGCTGCTCTTTTCAAGCAGTCGTTAACTCGCTATGAGGCTTCGTGTGTCGAGTGTCATCAGGCTAAATGTTATCAGGCTTTCATGCTGCGGTGGCGGGATTCCCCAGACTCCCCTTGCTCGGCGTCTGAGTGCCGTTCAGCACCGTCTGGCAGGAAATGTCAGGTTAGTCAGGCTGCTCAGCGCCACATAATTGGTTCCTCTAACAGTCTGCCAGCCAGACACCGTCAGTCTCCCAAAAAACAAGGAGAGCAGCACCGAGAAAAAGCCTCATCTCATGCCCTCATGTCCTGAACTGTTTACCGTAATGTTTAAATCTGAGAAAGAACATTTAAAAAAAAAAGCAATGATAAAGAAAATCTGCACAATGTGTGCTGAGAAATGGAGGAAAACCAGTGAGTGTGGAGAGGTTTAATGAGGTTTCATTAACGATTTTAATGTCAGGACTGTCAGTTTTTCTGTCAGGGATCCTCCTGTGTAGGAATTATTGAACACAAAGTGTTTCTGTTACCTGAGAAAAGACAGTGACATGGCTCATAGCAAGCTTTAACATACTATCAGATTATATTTACCGTTTATCGACCGTACGAAGTGGTATTGACTTTTAATCTTGCTAGCACAAGCTATCTGACTCGTAGTGTAATGCTAGCTCTCTGACTCATGGGCAGGACTTTAACCCAGGAGAATGCTGTCCAGCGAAACCAAAAGTCAATGTCAACATTTTTAGTTACGTACATAATTTAACATTAGTTACATCAAGTACATAACTTTCTTTTTAAAAACCTAACTAAGCTGTTTTGTCGCTAAAAGAAAGGACCAAAACATATTAAAGTAAAATGGGAAATATACACAAGATCAACAGCTACATAGAGCTGGGTGTCGACTGCATATTAAGATCATACTGCGCTCACATGGATCAAGATAATAGTGGTGATATATTAAGACTGAAAATCAGTGGACCTAGGACAGAGCTTTGTGGAACTCCATATGGAATATTTGTTTGCTAACTTTCGTTGTTAAAATTAGCTTTTTCAACTGAAGGAACCCATGTTGGTTAATTATGAAGTGTTTTAATAGGTCAGTCATTCACCTTGCACTGGTTTAGAATGACGATCCCGGAGTTCTTGTAATTCTTCTTCTTGACTTTGTATTTAGGATTCATGCACGGCCACTGCACCTGAAAACACACAAAAAAACAGTAAAGAAACAAAATATAGAGAAACAAAATATTTTTACTGTCACTGACAGGAAGTTAGGGTTTGGCTCTGGTGAACTCACAAAAAATTAAAATACAAAACAGCAGCACATCACAACTACACTGATGTAAACAAAAGGTAAAAACACAGAATGATCGTCGTCAAACAATAATGAATAATAATAATAATAAAATCATAATATTTCAGGCCAAAAACTCAAATGACTTCTTGGAGAGGGAACCAGAGGAGCTACAATGCTAATGCTACTTTCAGGTTTTAGGACTACAGCACTCTGGTTATTATTGTCACCATGATCATCATACTGCCTTTGGCTGAACCTTGGATACTGATATAAGCTAGCGGCTGTGTTGTAGTTAAGCTAGCAGCTGTGTTTTCTTTTCATTCAACTCCATAACTAAGTTAACATGAAGGTCATAATCAACCCACAGAGGGAATTTGATAAATGGGCAGAACAAAATAAAAGTAATTTATTGCAGCAACAGTGAAACTATGTTTAACAATATGTAGACGATGAATTATTTTATCTGTATAAGGTCATTATCTTCAAACTCGTAATCACAATATTGGTCATAAAGTCTCCCCAAATCGTTCCAGTGACAGCCTCCTGAACTCGAGTTACATTCAGTGTTACACAGCAGTTTAACCACAAACCCTCCGAGCTAAAAACAATCCTTCAGCTGCCCAAACGAGCCTTCAGAGGATTCGCTCTAACTCTGTTATGTGTTAACTGAGGACTGGGTGACACACGGCGTTTCAGACTCGGGTCGATAGATAGATGGAGGAGGACAATTTTTTTTGGACACACTTTAATGACACATTGTCCCAACTGTCAACCTATCGTTATGTCACCCATTGATTTGTGGAGAACCGTTTTGAAGCTTCCAGTTTGGCATTTTGGTCGTTGCCATGACAGTTTGTCGTAGCCAGTAGAGGTGGCGTACTGCATGTTGAGCTGCTCTCATTGGCGGCGCAGTTTCGACTCGTCCGTACAGGAAACAATGGCAGTTCGCCTGGTCACACATGATCTCATATTCCAGATAAACACTAAATTATGTTTGTGAAAAGATTTGAGGAGAGAAATACATAAAGCAGATCTCTAGGACTGCCTTCTTTCATTTACGTAATATTGCAAAAATTAGACACATCCTATCACAGACAGATGCAG
>NW_023339807.1:26196683-26198302 GCF_004916995.1 Morone saxatilis | reverse complement strand
CTGTTAAATTTAGAATAGAATTTCTTATGCTATTCTTATAGTTAAGCTCCTCTCTCGCTCTCCCACTCTTTGACTTAATTTCAATATTTTTTTAAATGATTATGGTTTATTTACTTAAATAACTTTTAGCTGAGGTTGTACAAATTTTAGGGATATGAATCATTTCATGGAAAGATATTCATGGAAATGAGATCACAATAAGCACTGGCAGACTATTTCTACTGCAGGGGTTAAATATTCCCAGGGTGGCGGCTGTGAGGCGCTCTGAAGGTGGACGGGTTAACGGTCACAGAGAATCATTTTAGTGAAAATATTCAACTCGTCGTCACTGATAATGAGACAGCCGAGAGAGCGTCTCACGTTGTTAGTTTGATTTCAGCAGTTTGTTGCCCTCCGCTGGGAAAACAACCTGAGTGCTTAGAAGCAGAATGCCGCTAACGGATGGATGGGGAGCTCTTTAATTAGTGACTGCCTCGTTTCTGTTCAAATAGCTTTTATTTTGGACAGCTGTGTCTTCATTAGCTCCGCCGTCCGGGGTAATTACATCACAGCGTTTGTCTAAACAAACCCTGAGGCGTTACGTCCCCAAACGTGCACTTTTAAAGGGCAGTCAGCTGATCATTGTCACCTTAGTAGAATCCTGGAGGTGCAGGACCTGAGGGAGATCAGGTACGCTCTACGGGGTCAGAGTCTTGTGCTTCCTGTGGTTTGGCGCCACAGCTGAAGGGATGGTAATGCGGTCAAAACATTCAAAACAGAGTGTAGAGACCCTTCTGGTCATTTATAAAGGTTGCTACGCACAAAAAAGTTGCCTAATTGTTGGTGAAATGTGCAAATTTATTTGGAAAAGTTGGGTTTTATGGAGAAATGAGGAGGTAGATAGTGCGCATTTTTACACAGGCTTTCACCCACGCTTAGTGCTCCAGCAAAGTTCTTCAGACATGGGAACAGGTGACGTCAGATGGTGAGATCATGAAATAAACCTCAGCCCTCAATAATGAAACATATATGAAATATAGTTTGTGTGTACCTCAAAATTGTGGAGACTTTTATTATTATTATGATAGGATTAATGAGAATACTAAATGCCAAACTCCCTGCCAAAAAAAAACACATTTTACTCTTTTTAAGAAAAAAGTACTCTGAGTGAAGGGAACAAGAAATATCTCCCGCTGCCAAGTCGTATCTAAGGTTCGTCCTGGACAAAAACCAAATGTGATAAAATAAAATGATTGAATCTTAGAGTGCAGTAAACTCACACACAGTGAGCCTACCTGCCGTCCGTCGATGGCTCCTCTCATTTCTTTGAATGTGGCCTCAAATTCTCCGATGTAGTCGTGTTTCCCGTTCGAGTCCCAGTCCCACACGGTGCACTGAGTGGACGAAACAGCAGAAACATGGATGAGAAGCTAAACACTTTAAACACTACTAGCGTAGGAGCGGTGGAACCAGCGGGGAATAATGCCGGGGAGCGGGGCCAGAATGAGCCACAGAACCAGAGTCGGGTTGATTTCCAGCGGCTCCGACCAGAACTATTACTCTGTGGATGAAGACCCGGCGGGTTTAGACATCGACAGGAGAGGAATGAAACGGACGAAGAGGAGCCAGTTTGTAGCCAG
>NW_023339807.1:26195824-26196583 GCF_004916995.1 Morone saxatilis | reverse complement strand
TGAGGTATGTGTGAAAACGCCCTACGGCACTGATCTATGCCCTGTTTCTACAGCATTGTAAATGTTCAGTCTCCTTACTGGTTGATCTGACACATTCAGAATCATTACCGCTTTCTGTTAGCATTTAATAGCTGCTGTTAACATACAGAGATTTAAATCATTACATTAATATCATAAAAGTTTATCTAACAACTGCTTGTCGACAAGGAAGATTGTTAGCCCTACATGGTTGGCACCAACAGATGCTTTAGGTCTTCTAGTTTCATATGATACCAGGATCTTTACTCTAGCTTTAGAACTGAGCACAGTACAGACTCTGACAGTGCGGACACCTGAAAGTGTGCTATTCTGGCACAGAATATAAAAAAAATAATAAAATACATGAAACATGAAGACATCAATTGACAAGAAAGAATATTTTATCCATCCAAAACATCACAAGTCCCCAAACAGAGATTTATTCACATTAAAACAGAAGAAACCACAATCAGAATGATCAATATCATTCACTGGAGCTACAAAAACAATAAAAACTAAACAAACATTTGTATTATTGATATGAAAATGAAGACAGAACTGTCCTGCTAGACCTCCATCCACATGATGAGTCCTCCCGCTGGAACCAGTGGACTCTACTGGCAGCACTGGGACCAGAACGGATCAGAGGATCCAGAACAGTTTGACAGAGTTCATGAAAAATAAATCGGAGGACATGAAGAAGAAACGCTGACAGTCTCAGAGCGAGAGAGAGAGAGAGAG
>NW_023339807.1:26195579-26195794 GCF_004916995.1 Morone saxatilis | reverse complement strand
CACACACACACACACACTCCAATACATAAAATATATCTCCTCTATATTTTACATAAACTCCTGAATACAGTGTTTGACACATGAACGTGTGTCGCCATGGCAACAGCTGCACGCGTATATGCAGCGTCCGGTATCTCCTTCAAACTTCCTACATTATTGCTTTTAAGATTTATTGTTGAAAACATCATTATATGATGTCTGATTGGATTTGATTT
>NW_023339807.1:26194282-26195520 GCF_004916995.1 Morone saxatilis | reverse complement strand
AGGCTAGCTCCTTCAGACCTCTCTGTTCTCGTTTTAGAGCAGCGGACCTTGAGGATGATGTAACTGAGTGAGTTAAAGGTATGTGACATCGTCTCATATCGATCCTCCTGTAGATATCTAGATATCTGCAAATATTAAATGGAGAGAGGGTAAACAATATTCATTTAATATTGTTTCTGTGGCGACACAAATGTCTTAATATTAAATAATTAAGTAGAGGAAGAAGAGAAGACGCCAGTGGAGGTTTGAATGTTTCTCTTGTTAAGGTCAACGGGAGTCAAGTGGGTGAGCGAGCCAATTAGATCAGAGGATGAATGTATGTGTGTAATTGTATGAATACATTAATGTGTGTTCTTCCCTCCTCGTTAAACTGAACACGACAGCAGCAGGAGGAATCTCCTCTTCCTCCTCCTCCTCTTCCTCCTCCTCCTCCTCCGTTTATCTACCTGAGAAGAAGCAGACAGTTTTAATGAGCTGTCACAGCTTCATCATTCAGCTCAGAGGGAAACACGTTTAAACTAAATTAGCAGCTCAGAGGGTTCCTCTCTGAAATCTGTTCAAGAACAGACAGCGAGGAGCAGCCAGCACAGGTTCCTCCAAAATAAAAGCCTTTAACCCTTTCAGACTAAAAGTCATTCAATGAGGAACTACAGAATGGACGGTACTTATATAACACTTCTCCACCTGAAGACTTTATCAGTGTTAGCTGCCGTTAGCAGAAACAACTGTTTTAAAATGTGTTTCTGTTGAGTATTGATGGAGCCAATCATAAGAAATGAATTCAGGATGTTCAAAAACAAACATGGACTTAAATTAGAAGTATATATAATTAAATACTGCTGAGCTTCACTCAGTGTCATGTTTGTTTCCTGCTCCTCATCCTCCTGTTCTACTGCTGATCATCTCCCCTGAGGTCACCGACCCTCCAAACTCATCTCTGAGCCGCTGACAGGGGGCCCAACCTCTGGCCCCCGGACTGATTGAAGGGCCGCCCGGTCGAGAAACGCCAGAGAATAACAAACGGAGAGGATGATGAATGTGCTCCTTCAGCTCCTCCATCACGACACTACAACCTAGCACCTCAGTTCAACCTGCTGCAGCAGCCAATCAGACGTCCACATTTAGACCGGAGCCACAGCGCCCATCGACTGATACCAGAGACGGTGTGTGTGTGTGTGTGTGTGTGTGTGTGAGTGAGTGTGAGTGTGTGTGAGTGTGTGTGTGTGTGTGTGTGTGTG
>NW_023339807.1:26186981-26194182 GCF_004916995.1 Morone saxatilis | reverse complement strand
TACAGCTGTAAACAAACACAAACAAGGCTGACTGGAATATGTTTTTCTTTGAAACTCTTCTTCAGTTTCTCTCCCTGTTCCTGTGTTTTCTGAGAGCTTCTTCCCGTTAGCAGAAACCTCCATCGCTGCGTCAGCCATCTGGCCGGCGGAGGAGCTGGCAGCCGAACCGAGCGTCACTGCTGGCAGAGGCTTAAAGACGAGGAGATGAAGACGAGGAGGAAGAGCCTCCAGCCGTCATCTTATTGTTTCATCGCGGCTCCTCGTCTTCGTCTTCTGCTCTGCGTGTTCAGACTCTTCCAACGCTGTTTCCTGTCGCCGCCGTCGTGCAGAGACTTCCCGATTAGAAGCATTAACTGCAGTTGATAACGAGAGCGGCAGCAGATGGAGAACGTGCTCATCAGACTCCCCAAACAAAGGACCATATTTATGATCCATAAGTCTGAAATTAAATGATTTTATTGTGTTTGAAACTATTGTCTCACTCACAGTAAATATCCAGTGTTTGTATACTGTACCGAACAGTCCAATCAATAATACATATATATATATATATATATATATATATATATATATTAATATTCTAGATTCAAACTGAACCGTGTGTTTATCACAGCCTCTAAAAACTAAACATTTCCTTTATAGCAGCTTGTGGAATATATCGTCATATTGTGGTTTTAGCTGCCTACCTTGCTAACGTGGACAAATTGCAAACTAACATAGCAAAATCGTTAGCTATAGGCCTTAGCATTATCGTATATTGTCCTTGGGAGGTTGTGCAGCCCGTTAACTAGCTGCAACCCACTCGCGTAAATCCACACAGAGTGGTTCGCACTGACAGGAAGTCAGACACAGAAACAGCTTAGAGAATCCTGTCAAAATAAAATACAGTGTGCTGGCCGTTCTGTTTCCCTTCGAGGGAAAAGGTTTGAGTTACTCTCCACTCAAAATAATGTATTTGTGCGTCACAGTCGACGTTGTAGCGCTGTCTGAATCTCTCAGTGTTGTTAACCGGCAGATCTGACCTCCGCAATATGGCGACTGCGTAGACAAATTGAGAACGTATTTCTGTATCTGTGGGTTTGAGTGTGAACCAAGTGTGAACCTTTAGCTGCGTCACCCACTGGTTTGTGGAGACCCGTTTTGAAGCCTCGAATTCAGTGTTTAGGCCGCCGACATGGTGGTTTGTTGGAGCCAGCGGAGGTCACGTACTGCGAGTTGAGCTGCTCTCATTGGCTGGTCTTGGTTTGGAAACAATGGCAATGACAATTATTGCAGCCTGTGGAGCTCCCCCTGCTGGGCGTTACATAGACTGCAGGTTTAAAGACACTTTTCAGACCCGGAATCCATTATATACACTGTGTGAACATGAAATATATTTATGATCCACCAAAAGACAACTACAACAACAACAGTACGTCCTTACCCGGGTACAGAAATAAACATGTATGAATACTAAATTATCTCCTTAATGAGTTCAGACCTCTTTATCTTCTTATTAAGTGTTTCTATTATGTAAATTAGTTGTTTTTTTCACATTTAAGAGTCAATTATTTGCTTTTCCACTTTTATTTAAGAAACTGTGCTGCAGGCGGAGGATAATGAGTTTTTAATTTCCTTCTGTAATTTTCTTTATTTAATATTTTGAATATCAGCCAGTTGATTGACAGTGAGAAAAAGATAATAAAATGTCAAAATCTACATGAGCAGAGTGAGGTTGTTGTTCAGTCAGTTTATTCTCTGCTGTGTGTGTGTGTGTTCAGGCTGTAATGGAGCCTCTGATGGTGTTTTCATGTCCTCAGCTGCTGTCTGACGGAAGAAACATCAATATTTTCAACAACTGACAGAAGAAAAAAATGTGTTTTCTTTACAGTGTGAAGTTTGGAGCAGCTAGAAGAAGCTCCGGGAGTTTTTAAAGGTTATAAACGTCCATCAAAAAAAAAAAAAAAAAACCTGAATACCCTACAGTCAGTGTTTGGTTTGTCCGTTATGGGCTTCTGTAGAAACACGGCGGTTCAACATGGAAGGCAGCTGTAGATAAAAACACAGGAAGTCTCTACTGAGCATGCTCTATGGGCCAAAAACACGGAAGTGACAGTGACCAACTTTCTGACTGAAGTGGGCGTCATATTTGAACCAATCAGCAGCCAGATAACGTGGCTGGGTTGCAGCTGGCTGGTTAACCTTAGCTCGAGATTGCCGTTGGTCATTGCCATGTTGGTTTTTGCAGCCAGCGGCGGTGACGTACTGCGAGTTGAGCTGCTCTCATTGGCTGCGCAGACAGCTCGCCTGGTCACACGATCTCGTGTTCCAGATAATCAGTAAAATATGTTTGTGAAAAGTTTTGAGGCGACTCACCTGTCCCAGCGTGCACTCCACTGAGCCCAGGAAGTCGGCCTCCTTCAGGCCGTTGTGGCTGCTGTTGTTGATGTCGTACAGCTCAAAGCGCAGACGCTGCACCTCTTCAAAATAAAAGTCCAATGTGAAAACCTTGGAGTAGGTGGGGTTCACGCAGCTGCGAATCACCTCCGTCCGGTCCACCTGCAGGAGAAACAAACAGTTACACTTCCTGAAACGAAACCGAAGGAATTATGGGCCACAAACTGCACTCGACAATGGGAGAAAGTTTTAAACAATTCTCTCTGTATTATATTTACGTCTTTAGCAACCATACATACGTTTGTTAATTTAACTCAACAAATTGTTGGAACTGATTACATCGAAAATTTTAACTCAACTCAATTTGCTAAGTCAGAGAAACACTCTTGATCAAGTAGCTTTAGTATTAATTATTATTAATTTTAAGTGGCTGACATCCTGTTGGGTTTGGAGTTTGATGCATCTACGTACTGATTCTCATACATATCGGTGCTGTAACACGTACATTTTCACCCCTGCTGATATGTGTGCCATGTTTCACGAGTTCAGGAGCGTGTTTAGGCCTTCTGCGCTTCTTTTGGCAGAAGAAAAAAATGCTTGCTTTACAGTAGGGTTTTTGCAGAGGTCACAAGAAGACGTTACATCGTGGTTGATTGACAGGTGATTTCTGGGTAGTCTTTTTATGACACAAAGGGCACATGAGGACCCAACAAGTCCTTACGGGTGATGGAGTGCTAACGGAGAGAAACCAGTCGAGGTGTAAATCAGCAGTAACCAGGCCGCAGTGCTAACAAACAGATGGTGTTCAGGCTGGAGCTCCTCAACCACGTTTCATTAATGTCGCTCTAATTGGATCGTTAAAGTTTGTCTGAGTCAGCTGAAGGGAACCTGCTGGTCCTCCCGCTGACCCTGCTGGACGTTTATGCTTCTTCTGTTTGTGTGTGAAGATGTCAGCCAGACTCCGAGAGGACACAGAAGAAGAGTTCTGGCAGCAGAGACGCTCCACAGCGACCTGCTGACTTTAACTCGAGCCACAGCGCAGTACGTCTGTTTAACTTATAATCACATCCATATTCAACAACAATGTGGACACTTTTTACTTTTTAGGGCCGAAGCAGCAGCTACATAAAAGCTTCCTGGAGCCATGCCCCGAACGCAACAGGAAGTCTGCCATTTTGAATTTAATTTCCAATTTTGGTGCCTTTTTGCTGTTTCCAGGGTTTGTGTTTGAACAAACTCCTCCCAGAGAATTGATCATATTTACTTTAAATTTGGTCATTCGACTCTAAAGATGTTCACAATGAAAAGTTACAGTCCAAGAAACAGGAAGTCTTTAACTTTTGTGTCCAATCAGCAACAAACTTCACGTTTGTTAAGAGTCTCGCCCTGAACACATCTTAATGCAAATATTCAGATATAGTCATAGCGCCACCTACTGGCAACAGGAAATGATACGTTTTATACTTTTATGTTCTACTCATTGCAGGTTGATCAGATCCAGTTAAATTTTGTCAAAAGATGTGTAAGACGTTGATGATTATGTCTTATTAATCGTTGAAGCACAAACACATGTTTTGTTGTTTTGTGTATCAGCAGCAGCCACATATTTCCTACAGGGGATCATTACACCTGATCACTGACAGTGAAGGTCAGACTCCGGTTCCTGACTGCAACCTGGAGAGCCCACCTCGGCCTGAACTCCACTTTTTAACGAGCCTGAGGAGAGACGACAGCGACAACAATGGCAGGAAATGACAGAAAATAGCTCATTTAGCACATCATTAAAAAACTGTGACTGGTTCTTCTAAAAGCTGCCGACGGCCCTGCAGACTGTCAACAAGACCAGACAACATCAGCGCTAAAGAGCTAAAATGTGTTTCCTGTTTCCTCCCAACAGACAACAACTGAGCAGAACTGACAAAGAAAGTTAACATTTAAAATCTCAAACATGATGAAGTTAGACAACAAAATGATTGAATCATTATCCCCGGATCTCAAAGCATCTATGTTTCATATCCATGATGATCACAAACTCACACAGAATCCAACCTGTTCTCACTCTGAACCTTTTCAGTGAACATTCATGCATAGTTTTCGTTTTCTATCATAAAATGAACAAAAATAAAGAAATAAAGACATCATTGTCGCAAAAGTTCTGCAGTCTCAGACCTCAATCAGCTCGTTTAAGGCAGATCAACAGTAGTGATTAGGAACTGTCAGCCGTTGCCAAGTTCAACCCTTTACTAAAACATGGGTCCCTCTCTGCTGCTGTGTGAAAGTTATTGATGCAGGAGAAGACCTCAAGAAGTTAGCAAAATGAAAAGCACACCTCCACCAACTGTAAGTATGGCATCTATCATGTTTCATGGTTGGGTTGCAGCCAGTGCCTCAGGAAACATGGATTCCACTTAATACAGCAAATCCTGGAAGCAAACATCAAACAGCAGCTGTAAGAAAACTGAAAGTAAAAAGAGGAAAGCTTCTACAACAGGACGCGTTGGACCTCATGGAAAGAACATTTTATATTCTTATCTGAACTTTCTCTTTTGTCTGAGTGTGCCACGTCAGATTCAGCAAACGCTCCTGACTTCCGATGAATGCCACCGGTGCATAATGGAGCATAACTAATACCCCACATAACGACTGCCCTCCAGAGGAAGTTCATTCATGAAAATTGTATAGAAGAGTGAAAAGAGGAACTTTAAAAGCTCTGAGATGGAAGTCCAGCGCTCTGAGATAATTTTAACAGCAGATTGATGACAGGTTTTAGGGTGGGGGAGCTCTTTGATGATATCGTTGATATAGGCTGTATGGTCATGTTAGAAGTGTATTATAATTCAAACTGTGCAGTCACAATAAATATGATGTTTAATTTACACAGGAAACTCAAAATGACTTTATAGTAACGTAATAAACAATCCTTTAGTGAAAAACGTGTTTTTTACAGCAGACTCCTGCGGGCTAAATTGTGTTCGTGGCTAAAAGAAAATTCAGAATGAGAGAAAACCACTAAGAGAATATTGGTGAAGGTGAAGCCACGGACGAAGGAATATGTCCGTACGAGTGTGAGGAGTTCAGGACGTGTTACAGAAACACAACAATGTGACTTAATTTAGATTAAAAGTGCTGTTTTTCCTCTTCTCACTGTCTTTTCACATCTTCTCTAATGAAGCACTAAAAATATCAAATATATTTTAAAAAGGAGGTTAAAAGCACATTCATACATGTATTTGTGTGTGAGCAAAGCATTGTGGGGGTTGTGTGAAACTCTGCAGCGAGGTGTGAAGATTCAGAGTTAAAGCCAGTTTCCTAATGAGATCTTTAATGGAGACAAAAATACACAAATCACACGTCACAGAATCCGAAATATCCCTTTAATTCGAATCTGTTCAACTCGTCTGATCAGACACCAACGGAGGACGAACACGCCGACATCCTGTGTGACCTCTGACCTCCTGTCACTCATTCCTGTCAGATTCAGGTTGATGTAAAGGGGTGAGGATGAAAGTGGGACAAAACGCAGGGATAGAAGAAGAAGAAGAAGAAGAAGAAGAGAGGACGCTTCGGTAGCGTTTCCACCAAACGGCTAAAAATACTCTGAGACATAAAGTGGGGCAACAGAAACCAGGTCTGACCGGTTCACACAAACAGAGGGAACAAAACACAGAAACACAACCTCGAAATCCCTTTAATACATTTGTTGTTTTTTTTAATATAACTTTGGTCAGTGCAAGAAGAAATCTTTTTCCAGGACCTTTCCAGGACATTCTCCAGGTGTTTTTCTTGACAATACAGGGCAGCACTCGCTCACTTTCATGACGCTGTTGCTGTTCTCACCACAGCCAATTTTTCTGAATAGACCTTTTTCACAGCAGCCATTTTGGCATGAAACAGTCGGGTAAACACAGCTGGTACCAGTGATACTAACAAAGGCTCCGTTCCATTTATTGTAGCAGAGCCTTTCCAGTGAGCTAACATGCCCCCTCTCTCGGTTTGATCTGAATGGAACGGAGCCTACTGTTGGTCTATTGACTACAACAGCACAGGAAAACACAATTAAGATTATTTGGTCATTTTAATCAATTTCCAGGGTGATTGTAAAACAAGTCTCTAAAACAACTGAAACACTGGTTGATGACTGCCTCCATCACAGTGGACCAACCTGACATATACAACTACCTCAGAGATTATTAGTAAGCTCACCTTTCAATATTTAAGGATGAAAATAGATTTTATAGAACAGAATATATTACACACATTCAGAGTTTCCCACAGTCGTATTTCTGTTGGATTCCAGCTGCATTTTGTTCATATTCTTCACATTTATAAACAAACAGCTAAATCCACTCTGCTGCCTTCAAATGTCAAACTCACACTGAAGATCTGAAGATCTGAATAAAACCAGAGATCAGTGAACAACGTGAGGGACAGAGGGCGATGATACGACTTTAATAAACGCAGCCACAGAGCAAAACATCATCCACCATAAAACCAGACCGGACTGAACCACAGCAAAGTTCCCGTCTCAGCAAACTCCTAAAATAGTTTGTGTAATAGCGTTTTTGTTTGTATAATTTATTAAAAATCAAAGGCCCCTTTGTGCAGGGGACTGTTGTGATTGGTGAAAGTTGCGGGAAACTTCGGTCAAATGGTCAAATTTTCACAGTAATACCGCTCACCTCCAATCTCCAGAAACAAAAACACCAATTTTCATCGTATATCATCTTAACTTCATTCAAAGTGGACAGAAACAGAATAAAACTCATTAAAACCGTCTCTGTTAGTGTTTCCAACAATCACCAACTCTGGTTTGGTGGAAATAAAT
>NW_023339807.1:26174889-26186881 GCF_004916995.1 Morone saxatilis | reverse complement strand
TTATAAATGAGACCCCTGGGCTGTTTGGACAGCTGGTGTTAATGTGTGGAGCTACTCTGTAACTGCTCTGACTTGAGTTTTAGTATAACTGTTGGTTAATTAAACACTAGTTTGCCAAATTCACCAAACTTCCAAACTTCTCTGTGATTTAGTTATCAAACATGACAGTCGGGTTAAAACCCAGAAAGATCTCTCGGAAATATTTCTTTACATGTACATGATGATTTCATTTTACAACGTTACCCAAATGTGTTTCGAATTGTCCAATGAAATTCATCCCACCCTTGAGGACCTTCTTTATCGGGACCATGAGGACGTCGTTGTTTTGTGCCCGTCGGCTCCGTGACGAACGCCCTCTCAGGAGTCATTACAGCAGCTGCTAATTCCAGCCGAGCGATCTCACTGGTCGAACAGGGTTTCCATCCCGACTAACGAGGCTGTAAAAAGATCAGAATCTGTTCCCGGCTGAGGAGCGAGCTAACGGGGGGGGCGAGCTAACGCCCCCCCCCGCTAATTTGGGCCTGTTTATTTTATTTTTTTTATTCCCCCCGGAGCCTGTGTGTGCCGTTGTCACTGTGGCAACCATAATAATCCAGTGAAGAAGACCCTCGGGGGCGATGGTGGCACACTGTGGCAGATGCCAACAGCCATAAAGCATTTCTGTCAGAAAGACTGAGGCTGGGTCTTTCTTTCTCTCCCATTTATCTTTATTTTTCAGTCTTTTATTCTTTCTTTTCCCTTTCTTTTTTGGATTTTTTTGTTTTTTGTTTTCCTCCTCCTATCCATGTCTCCCTTGTTTTCAGTGTCTCTTCCCTCTTTCCTACCTCCTTCTCTCTGTCTCCTCCTTTTCCTTCACCTCACCCCTCCTCTCCATCCGTGCACTACCTAAAAGAACATTATCAAGTTGCATTTTTCTAAAAACAAGTAAAATAATCTACCAGTTGGATCATTTCAACCTGTTTCCAAAACAAATGTTCATGAATTTGCCAGAATTTAGTTAAATTTTTCTTCAATCTAGTTAAGCGATCTCCCTGAGTGACTTAGTCTTCATTCATTCTTTGAAAGTTCCTGAAACAAGTTGATTTGTTTTAGAATCTAAATAATGTTGCTGCACCGTCAAAATTATTTCACTTGTTTTAGGATAATTACAGAGAAATGTGTTTTTCCTCACTTCTCTCAGTCAATATCCTCCCCTACCTTTCCTCTCTCTCTCCATCCCTTCCTTCATTTTTACCTCCCTCTCCCCCATTCTTCTCCTGTTCCTCCCTGCCTCGCTCTCCACCATCTCCCTCTGTATCAGTCAGTAGAGGCTGAGTAGTCGCTGTGTCACGCGTTAGTTTTGATTTATGTTCCATCTTTGATATTGAAAATAACTGGAATGGTGTCCTTGAACGGAGTGGAAAGCCCAGGCAGGAGGAGGAGGAGGCGGTAGAAGAGGAAGGAGGAGGTAGAGGGGAGGGGGGCAGGAGGAGGAGGAGTTTAAGGAGGTGGATTTGGAGAGGGAAGTAGAACAAATAAACTGGAGGACCATATACTCTCTCTCCTCTCTCTGTCACGTCATGCATTAATTTTAGTCCCAGACGCTTGCCGTCAAATTACATCTAATAGCTGATAATTACACAGAATGGACCTTAATTACCTGTAATGTACCCCCCAAAATCTTAATTCCCCTCCACCACCCGCCACGTAAATAAACGCCACATCTAATTTGCTTGTTTTGGAGACCACACAGTGAACAGTGATGGATATGAGAGGCCTTTGAATCGGCTCAAGGTAATTTGATTCTGCAGGAGCCCGCTGTATTTTTAATGATCTAAACTCAGCCAGGCGTAAGCTATTTTTTTTTTTTGTTTTTCAGAGAAAACAGAAGTGTCACGTTTGATAAAGCTACAACATCATCATATCATCGTTGTCACATCAGAATGATGTGGTTTGAATATATAAAGAAGATCAGAGCAGACGTTGAAAATCTTGTTTTCGCTGACCTCCATTGGTTTAACTTCTCACCTTGCTGCTGTGATGTACAGGTGTACTGTGGGACCCTGTGACATCACTGTTGGGTGTGGTTACAGATGAAACAAACCCACTGCTGGCCACACCCCTAAATGATGCTAGGTGTCAATTTCAGCCTGCTGTCAAGTTACTCTTTAAGTACAAGCAATCATCAGCAGCGTGTACTAGCATGTACCTCATACAGAATTCCCCTTATACACTATACAGTAAATTATATCACTGATGCGTTGAAGCTGCAGTAGGTCAGTAGGCAGTAGTTGTTTTAAGCTAATTTGTCCGTGAGTAAGTGAGTCATAGTAGCCAATCAGTGCGCATCCCACCAAGTTTAAACTGTCTGACAGTCCGCAGCAGTGCAGGAAAGTCCTCTCTTAGCTCCTGCAGTTTGCGGTAATGTCTTCCAGGAAAAGTCCAGAGTGGCGGCACTTCAACCTCTTTCTATTAAAACAAGAAGGCACACAGCTTTTTTGTTGTTGCTACACTTCCCTTTCTCCCACCTACGCACACACTCAGACCGAGACACACACACGCTAACACTCGTAGATCTGAACAAAAACACACACTCAATCGTCGCCATCATCTGCCTCTCTCTCCTGCTGAGTGTGTGTGTGTTTGTGCCGTAGCACTGAAAGAATTTTTTGTGAAGTTGTTTTTTAAATCATATTTGATTTCATGCATAATTAGCTCGGCCATCAGCAGCCGCCGGGCCGCACGCTGGGTGTTTACACACACACGCACACACACATGCACACACGCACAAACACAAAAACACAGATCCAGTACAGGCCAGGTCAGGAAGGGTAGACACATATTATAAAAGAAATCACAAAATTTTTACCTCTAGCAACTAAAGTATGCTGCTTACCTGTGTGTGTGTGTGTGTGTGTGTGTGTCCTTGCGTGCACGTGTGAGGAGCCTGCAGGCAGCTTCCAATTTGCCGATAGAGTGAGACAGAGGAAGAAAAAGAGAGCAAGAGGAGTCTTCTTTGCTTTGCTGGAGACTCACTTGCAGTCGGATTAAAAACTTAATTATGTTTTAAAATGATATTTTAATTAAATATGGAGGGAAGCAGAAATGGATTGGCACCAAAATAATTAATCAAACATCAAAAAAAAAAAAAAAAAACACTGAGCGGCGTCTTTCTGCTTCGGCCAGCAGAAAATAAAGTCAGCGGGCATGTTAGCTCGGCTGAACATTCATTTAATGCTCCCTCTCTGTGTTTTCTTTTCTCCTCTCTGCCCTACACACAACACCAAATGATTCCCATTCCCACAATGCATTTGTGATGATGACTACATGTAATTAATTATCAGCTTGCTTATTAATGATTCTTTGGGATCTCCTACATGTAGTTTCTAACATCAGGATACTTGCTAATGACACATTTACATCCATATAATGTTCAACTGAAGTGACAGTAAACACAAGTGGCAGGTTCTACTTCAGCTAGATACCTAAAGCATTAATTGATAGACATTTTATCACCTTATAAAGTTGTATTGGCTAATTTGTTAGAAATCACTTGCAATATTATCATTCATTTAGAGTCCTGTTGGGTTCCGATATTTACTGCTCTTTTTCCTCCCGTTTGGTCTCCACCAACTCCTGAGAAAAATATCTGTCTCTTTAGATGCTAAATGTTCCACTTTCTTCGTCAGCTAGTTTCTAACTGTGTGTGTCTGCTGTTTGGGGCTGAGCGGGCAGTAAAAGACAGTAAAAGTGCTGTAAAACCAAAACTAGGAGCTAAAAGACACTAAAAAGCTGAGAGTTGGTGAGAATCTGCTGATATTAAAAGATCAGTGTTTCCCCCGAGGAAGAGGAGGAGAACCTCTTTGATGTGACAATATCTCACAGCAGCTAATGAGGAGGCGGATGAGGTTTTATTGTGGCATCCTCATTCAGAGGTGGTGATTGCTGTGTTTCCTCTGATGAGCGGACAGACTGTTAACACAGATATCAACTGTTTACTCGTTTATTCCTCAGGGCAAATCTTTTCTAATTTGGTCCTAATTTGCATGAAGAAAGAGAGATAATGATGTGAAAAAACGAAACACTTGTATTAAAATGCAGGCTCTTTTTTAACTGAGAAAAAGGTCTGAAACCTTCAACTTCCTCCTTTCCTGTACTTAGATATGCTATGCTAGGCTAATCTATGTTAATAAAACAACTTGTTTTACAAATTGTCAAAAGATAATATACATCTTAAATTGAAAACACTGTTTAACTAGCAAGCTATTCCACATCAATCCCTAGCAAGTTCATTCTGTTTTTAGCTGTTAAATTTGTGTTTGTAATTTGTGTGAACTTTTCCTAAATTGCAGCCATTAAAGGGACTGATTGTTTCCCCTGTGGCTGCTCTTTAACCACTGCAGAAGAAGAAGTGTTTAGCAGTGTATTGGCAGTGTGTTAACCACCATCATGATTCAATCAGAGCAGGTTGGAGGACACTCGCTGGGCGTTTGGACTCGTTTCCTCCTGAAGGCTTCAGATCTTTGAAACAAACAGACGCCAGCAGAGAATTATGTCACTTTGCTCCTTCATCAGCTGTCATGCCGATAATGAACCTGAGCAGCTTCCAGACAGTTCATCTCCAGATGGCTGATAATAACAGAGAGAGCGGAGGGAGGAAGAGGGGAAAGCCTGAGGATCAGCTGTGTTTTCACTCGTATTATTGCTGTCGGTGAAGTAAACAGATGATGTGTGAGAGGATAAAGGCTCGATTTAACATTGGAAATAATTATCTGACTGAATTTGAATTTTAAAAAGGAAAATTCAGATTTTTATCTTGGATTTCTCCTTAAATTAAAGTCAAACTGCAGTTTTTATGTCTGCAGTGAGTCTTTCTACCTCTTCTTCACTACACTGTAAAACTATTACTTTATTTCACTTTTTTCTGTATTTTTTAAAAACATGGAAATATTAATACAATTACAGAAATAGCCTGTGAATTTACATGTCTCATGTAAAATAATGTGTCATAATGTGATTCGAGAAAATGTCCTTTTTTCACATTAAAAGAAGTACATTTGTAAATCTATATTTTTTTCCCCAGATATTAACTGTTTATTTAATAGATTAAACTGTTCAAATTGTATAATTTTTAAAATTCAGATTAAAATTAAAGCTGCATGCAGCGATAATCGGGTCCTTGCACTTGGAGTGTCTGGGTGCGCTGCGGCCGCGTCATGCGCCAGTGTGATTTTAACTCAATATTAAACACAGAGCTTGATCGCTCCTCTACCTCATCATCGCATAAACCATCCCACTCCTCATCTTGTGGACTGACGGATATTTGGAGGCACGACAACAATTTTCTGATCTATAACTCACTTACGCCCAGAGCATTAGAATCCGTCACATCACATATTTTAAAAAAAGAAATGGGCATTCTTTCTACAAACCAACAACACCCTTGACACAACCACAAGCACTCTCTGGGAGAAGTAGTCCTAAGAGGTAAAATAATAGCATATTTCACAAACAAAATACCTAATAGAATTTTATAAACAATTCTGGTCATCTCTTGCACTCTTATTTTACAATATGATCCCAGAAATTCTCTTTAGTTTCAAAATTCCCTACCATATGAAGACTGCCTTAATTACACTACATACTGCTCCAACTACCACCCTTTAGGTTTAATAAACACCTATGTAAAAATGACTTGCAAAGCTTTGGCAATAAGACTGGAATATGTATTTTCATCACTTATAGACCCAGGTCAGACTGGGTTTTATCAAAGGGAGACATTCCTCAGAAAACAGATAATGCAACATAATTCATCTATATAAAACCAGAACAGACACAAAGATTAAAAAGCCTGCCATAATTCTAACTTTAGATGCCGAAAAGGCGTTTGACAGGGTAAGGTGGCCCTTTCTCTTCACCTCCTTAAACCACTTTGGCTTCAGCCCCTACTTCTCTAGTTGGATTAAAATTCTATATAACTCAGAAAAGCGCTTTTTAAATAAAATGTATTATCATTATTATTATTATAATACACCCTCAGCATCTGTAGAAACCAATCAACAGAGGCACTAGACAAGGATGCCCATAGAACCACTCGCATCAGTCCTAAAACAGAATGACAGCATTTTAGGGATTAAAACCAAATCACACCACCATTACATCAGCCTATTTGCCGATGAAATCTTGTTATATATAACAAATCTCTCAACCTCTCTCAGTCAGTCCACAATCTGATTGATAACTTCAGCAAGGTTTCTGGTTAGACACATTTAAACAAAACTTTACCCCGTTACTACACAGCATCAGAGAAGACCTGGTTAGATGGAACAATCTCCCACTCTCTTTAATTGGCCATATTTTCAGTGTGAAAATGAAAATTCTACCAAAAACAATTTTATTTATTATATTATATATTATTTTAATAATTATTTGCCATGACTCCTCTTAATCCTCCCCTGGGCTTGTTCTCCTCTCTAAATTCAGCAATTTTACTGTAGAGGCAAAAGGCCCAGGATCAAATTAACCACACTCTAAAAACCGAAACAATATGGTGGACTCGATGTACCAAATTTTTACCACTACTTCCTCTTCAGCATATTCGACACTGGACAAATAATCTCAATTCTGCTTGGCTCAATAATGAACAGTCCATCTGTAAGGATCTCCCCATTCAGCATATTGCATTTATAGACAAATCAATCAAGACTCATAACTACTTCAAATTTGACACTTAAATGGTAAATGGCCTTTCTACTCCTCCGACCACTCAAAGCACTTTTACACTACATGCCACATTCGCCCTTTCACACACATTCACACACTGATGACACAGCAGGGAGCAATTTGGGGTTCAGTATCTTCCGATTAGTGGACGACCCGCTCTACCTCGGAGCCACAGCCGACAAATGAATGAACTCTCTATTGCTGCAAATGCACGGACCTCAGCCAAATGATCTTGTTGTTGAGTCCCCAAAGCTGTCACGGCTGACATACAATGGTTTGAGATGGTGAATCCACTGAGTTTCCACAAGGAACACCCGTGAGCCAATGAGTGTTTTTTCCACGGCTGCGGGGTTGAGCGAAAAAAATTCTCAGTTTGTAATGGGTGCTTGACTTTACACAAGACTTTATAGTTCAAACCAACTTTGTCATCTTACAGTGTAAGTAAGTAGTAGACACCACACATCACAAACAATATGAAAGAAGTCACTATAATACACAAAATGACATTTGTGCTTGCAGCAAATACTGGTACATGATATATAAACACATTGAATAATAAGAGAAACCAGTATTAAGATGTCTTTCTTCTGGATTTACCTCATTAGGGCAGGAATAAATTGAGAGTAAGTGTGCTCAGTTTCTCATCTATGTGTTGATAATTGAACTAAGATCATTCTAGCTTGATCTCCAGGGGGAGCCACTTCTTGCATTGTAATGTTTTGTACTAACAACTTGACCACTAGAGGGAATCTGCGGATATGACTCCAGGAGGCTTTTTTGTACGTCTGAACATGATCTGATGTGCACCACTTTTGATACTCATAGGTTAAACATGCCGTTGAGGCTGCTCGATAGGAGCGCTGTCGAGCCATGTTTCCATCAGTGCAGTTGCCATGGCGACCTACCTCCATCCACTGTCCGTGGGACTGCATCTTGAGGATGACGCAGGGGTCAGGTTTGGAAAGAGCGTCTCGGTCCGAGATCCCTTTGCAGGTGAGCATCAGCTCCACCTTGGTGAGGCAGGGACTGCTGAACAACCCCAGAGAGTTGGCCGCTGACTCGTAGATGTCACTCATTGTGGGGGGGCGGGACAGGAAGTCTGCAGAGGTCAGAGGTCAAAGAACAATGAGTCTGTCAGTCATTTACGGTGGGATTATTGCAGCCTAAAATGTCTGATTTCACGACATCTTTTGGAAAAAAAGGGCTTTTTTTACTACTGTCTAAAAAAGCGAAACCCTGTTAACTTAAATGAAGTATTTAAAATGTGTTTATTGTTTAACTGATGATGAAGTTGTGTTATAATCAAACGTATTTCTCTTCAAAATGGCTGCTTTACCTGTTCAAGAACATGTGAGGTGATACAGAAACAGCAGTAATGTTCAGGAACTTTCATTTATTTATGCAGAAATGTGCTCTTCTGACTGTGAACTGTGTCGACATGGTTATAAGTGGATCCCCAGAAATAAAGTTTGGGAAACTCTGTGTTACAGGATATTATAGATCCAAGATCAAACTGACAGAAAAATGCAATTACAATCCATCTGGTACTGCAGACATCGGCATGGAGTCCAGTTTCTGATGCTCGGAGGCTGTAAAAACAATCTGTACGTTTATTTTACAGATTTCTGTATTTCTGATTCCATGGAAATATTAATACAGTTACAGAAATAGCCTGTGGATTTACATGTCTAATGTTAAATAATGTGAAAAATCTATAAATCGTAAAATTACTGCTTATTTAAAAATAATTTCCTTTTTTTAACATAAAACCATCAAAATACATTTAGCAAATCTATAATTCTTTCACTTTACTGTTTATTTAATAGATTAGTTAAATAGACTGTTAAATTCAAGTTAATGCTGTTAATACATTTCTAAAATTAGTGACAATTAACAGTAAAAATAAATGTGTCCTGTAATGGATGTATGGATTTGTTTGTTAATTGACCGAAAGGTTTTCACAACAAAACCGTTGAATAAATGTTGTTTCTCAGTGTATAAGCATTGGCAAACTGTCAAAATATAGTTTTTATCAGTGATGTTTTATAGATATTTTTACAAATCAGTTATTTTCTGTTCTTTTACTCTTTTAGTGCTCCAGCTGCTGGATTATTACAGTTTTTTCAGTTTTTTACAGTGTAACCTTGGACAGACCTCAGTCTGATAGAGGATCAGTGAGTCCAAACAACCCCACTGCCCCTCATTGTCTGAGGCAGGGTGACTCGTCATAATGTCCTGCTGAAGGAGGGATGAATGTGAGGTTCAATAAAACCCTTTGCAGCCTCTCTGACAGATTATATCTGATTTACATTTTATAATTGCACAGAAATGTTTCCTGTCCGTATCAGAATGGATGCAACCAACAGCCAAACGATGAACGAGTGTTAATTCAATTAGAATAACAGATTATTTCGACCCAGTGTCACTTCATTCATTACATCCTTTTATTGCATGCAACATCTGATTATGTTCGGAATAATTACCACATTATGTTCTTAACTATGTTCATTTGATTCTTTCATTCTGGGTTTATCTCATTTATACACACACACGTCTCACATTGTCCATAATGGCCGACCAGCCAAACGGCCAAATACGAATGAATATTCGCCTCGTGTCACTCACTTCACACTCTGAGAACATTAAACACCATGAAGAATACCTGAAAATACCTCAAAATGACCTCCTGTCACTGTTGGACAGAAACTGGAGGACAGGAGACTCGTATAAGACAGATGAGATAAAAACAGTTAAACATTGGTTTTAAATTAAAGATCTCAGTGTTTTTTCCATTTTTCTCATTTAGGATGTAAAACGTACATTTTCGAAGATAATTTGCTCCACAGCAGCTGAAACTTGACGTTTTCTTCTTGAGCTACAAACATTTCAGTGACTGAGCTCAGATTTGATCCTGATCACACAGCAGCAGATAACCTCCTACACCCTCACAGGAACCCATTTCTGCTGGCTCAGGAAGAAGCCCTCGTACCTCCCCCTCCACCACCACCAATCACTTCATCGCCTCCCTCCATTATCCCATCAGCAGCACTCCAGCTCATCTGATTAACCCCCGGCAGAGCGAGGCTGCGGCATCCGGCTCCCGCTGACCGGCCATCAGTAATGTTCTCCAGAGCAGGAAGTTACAGATATCGGCCAGTAAAGATATCCTCCGCACCACCGGCTCCGATTACACGAGATGTAAAGAGGAAGAAGTCTATAAACGGACCTCAGTTCAGTTCTTTAACTGTGGAAGGTTAGATATCACCGGAAGGTCACGAATACAGCGGATCTCTGCTCAAAGGCAATAAAAGTACAAAACTGCTCGCAACATATAGAGTTCATACTGGTGAGATCAATATCATTGATTACCTTCCACTTGTACTAAAATCTTTTCTCAGAGTGTTTAGAGGCTGAGACTGAACGCATGAGCTAAAATAAACTCAATTTATCCATAATTTACCAAATTATCTGTAAATGTATTTTACAGATTGTTTCTGTATTTTAAAATAGATAAAATATTAATAAAATAACAAAAAATATTCTGTGAATTTACACCAAAGCTCTGTAACTGTAAATAATCATAAAATTACTGCTTAAAATGACTTACATAAAAAGATTAAAATACATTTGCAAATCTATACAAATATTATATATAATATATTTACTGTTTATTTAATAGATTAAACCTTAAAATTCAAGTTTGTGACAATTAGCAGTAAAAAGTATTAGTTGTGTAACTTTAATGGATTAGTTATTAAATTCATACATATCTTTGTATAATTATGGAAGTTGTAATAAATGTTGTTGGTATCAGTGTATAAGCATTGGTAAACTGTCCAAATACAGTCTTTTATTGTGTAAACAGCAATAATTTACTGTAATTTACAGATAATGACTTTTTATTACATTCATAAACAACATTCCATTAAAATAATACAATCCAATAGACCAGCACTCTGCTGTAAATGTAAGTGATTAATGATTATAGTTCACCTGTATTTATAGGTAATTGTTTTACACTGTAAATATCTTTAATCATACATTAAAAAGACAAAAAAATCCACAAGATTTTATAAAAGCCAAAAAATATTTTAATCATGTAAAATTAATGTATTTCTACGAGTGAAACAATAATCAGCTAAAATAAACTCAGTTTATCTGTAATTTACCATTCACAGAGAGAGCACTTCGTTTGTCCATTCATTTTATTTGAAAAACACTTTATTTTGAAAACCCTTAATTAACTCATTGTAAATGATTTCTTTGTATATTTACACGAAGTTATTGGCAGCGAGTTGCTGTATTTTGATTTACAATAAACTACTGTACCTGTACTGTAATCCAGTTTACAGTATATAAAACTGTATCACTATAAAACAGTATTTTACTGTATTTTTACTAGTATTTTGTAATTTGGCCTATTTGTGCTATATTTTATTTATACTGTAGTGTAATATATACAGTTATATTAATATTGATATATTACTGCTAATTGAAATAACTATAATATATTTTTATTTTATTATTTATTACTAATAAAAGCACTGAGAATGTTCAGACACTGAGAGTTTGAACACGAATGGTTTCCGACAGTAACTCCTTACTCTGGGAACGGCAGAACTTTAATAAATTAAAGTTACAAGACAAACTACTCTTCTGTTGTCAGCGTGAGTTCACATGAACTTAGATAACCGAGTTACAGTCGACTCTCCGCAGTAATCTGATGGTTTAAACCTGGTTTCTTATCTCAGCGTGTCCTCGTAGAAAGGTCAGACAAACGGGAGAGAGCAGACAGCTCAGGTCTGAATCTGATTATATGTTCAGATCCTCATTAAATACACTTTACTGTTTTTCCTGCAGTGATGAGCTCATTTTGGTCCTTTAAACTTAGCTATCGTCCCTGTGTGTTGTACAACTGATAGAGGGTGTCTACCTGCCAGCAACGTGAATGAAATGTTGAGTTTTATGTTAGAAATGTACAGTATGCAAGTCAGACACTTCCCTGTGCTCATCAAACCGTTGCACGACTTCATTTCCTTCAGATCCAACTGGGGAAGCCTGGACCAGTGACTATGACCGAACGGAGAACTTATAGAAAATAGGACCCGAATGTGAGACAGGCAGAGGCAGGATGTAAGTATGGAGAACCAGAAGTACAATAATGATAAGCAAACAGATCCAAATGCAAAAAACAGGCATTAATCCACAAAAAACGGAGTTCGACACACTCGTGGAACAAAGACGAACTGCAGCAGTGAGACACAGCCAGGGCGCAGTGAGACAGGGCGCA
>NW_023339807.1:26165928-26174851 GCF_004916995.1 Morone saxatilis | reverse complement strand
AACAGTATTAAACTTGAATTGAACAGTTTAATCTATTAAATAAACAGTTTGTGCATCATTGTCTGCTATTAGCCCACATCCACAGGGACTGGATACATGAGTGGGTGGGTGTCTAACTCAATGATACTTGACCTCGCTCCCGAGATCTTCACATTGTGACATTTTTGTAGTCTTGTAAACTGTCTAGCATAAATAGCATAATCAGCTATATGGACAACATTTCAGCTGCTGATTTGGACAATACAGGAGCAGTTTTGGGGTTATTGAGGATGCTGAAAGTACAAAATGGACGTTTAAACCAGAAGTGTCCATAGTTCAGCTCCCATTGGGCTCATTTATATGATTAATACATTGGAGCTGCATTTTAAAGAAACCTCAAACACTGGATCTAGATACACCGTAGTTTCTCCTCCACAGTTCTCAATCCCAGGTCGTCAAACAGCGACGCGAGCAGTGTTCAGTTGGTTGCAGTCTGCAGCTTCACCACTTGATACCACTAAATCTACACACTGAGCCTTTATGCTGTTGTAGTTGAAGTGATAACTGTTGTTGGTGCCCACCCGTATAGATACTGCAGCAGGTTGTCTTATAAATGACAGATATTTGGGGCTTTAAATGGTTTCCAGGTGGTAAAATGATTTAAAGTTCAATTAAAGTAAGTAAAGTAAATTGCAGGAGTGCTGTAAACATAATTGGTAATTAAAACACATCAATCCCTGCAGACTCCTACTATACATACAGTATGAAACCTGATCTATCGTTTGTGAGGCAGGAAGTGATTCTGCTGGTGAGCGCTCAGCAGGTGGAGGTTGGGAGGAGGCGCGCGGCGTCTCGTGGAGCCCCGCTGAAGCTTCACACAGCAGCTTTCAGCTGTTCAGTCAAGCGGTAGATGAATCCTCCCACCAGCTGAGGCTCGCCGTGCGCTGACATCCAACAGCAGATTAAAGAGCTGCTCATGAAAATCACATCACACAGATCCCTGTACAGCTGCAGCGCTACAACAGAGTTAATAATTCATGTCATTCAGAGTTTCTGCTCGCTGTCAGCGCTGCTTTCTGGGTAACGGCGCCGGTTTCTGATCAGCGGCGGAACAAACACAATGTTTGTGGAGAACAACAACTATCAGAGCGTTGCAGAGACTGAGGACAGACTTGTTATCACGGTGGTCAAACACGGTACTGCAAATAAAACCTTGTGTCCGGATTCGAGTCCGACCTGAGAGCCTTTGGCCAACCAAAGCGGCAAAAAAATTTGACATATATTAAAATGTACAGAAGTGCTCTGCAGAGAAACATAAACCTCACTGTAACAGAGACGGCAGACACTGTTCCCTCCAAACACTACAGTACCCATGATCCTCAGCAGCTGTTGCTAAAGCAGATGGCATCTTGTGATCAGCTGGATTGTCTCTGGTTGGTCAAACCTGAGGATCATCATCATCATCATCATCATCATCACCTGCTGTAAAAATAACCTGACACACCGGCTGCCTGTGAAACTGTGAACTACTGATGATCTGTTCCTGGAGTCCCGCCAGTGTGTTTAAGAGCAGAACCAGACTCAGTTTGTATATTTAATGTTATAATGTTGATATTAAAGGAGGCCAAAGTGTTGATTAACAAGGCAAACGTATGTAAGAGAAATCTGCTCTCTATCTCCCCCTGGTGGCTGACTGCAGTATATATATATATATATTTATATTTTTAATTAGTTATTTGAGGACATTAAAAGGGGATGTCAGGTCATGATTAGCGCTGCTCGCCACTGAGTCGACCGGGCGAATGGGCGGCCGTGAGTGGCCGTATCCAGATGCTAACTTATGATAACGGACTGTGAGGAGGCAGCGGCGCTCCCGGCAGTCCAAAGCTTCCGTCCAACCAGAGTAACCCATAGGACGGATAAGTTAGCAGTTACAGTTGGAGGCTAACTAACTGCTAACAACAAGTAGCTACGGCTATATTTCCATTATTAACTCGTTGAAACATAACAAATTGAAGCTGAGACTGTTCGTAGATCGCAGCCTGCAGTGGTCGCAACAAGGAACCAGTATCAGCTTCATTTTCTCACCTTTATAACGAAACAAGTTTCATGAAAATGTGTGAAGAATTAAACGAGTTACACTCTGAATCTCTCAGTATTGTTTACCAGCAGATCTGACCTCCGCAATACGGCGACTGCTCAGACGCACTCTGTTTCTAAAGCTTACAGCCATAAAGAGACAGTATCAGATGAATAAAGATGTTTATGAAGCTATTGTAGAGCACTGGTTCCCAACCTTTTACCTACCTTTTCTATCATTTATCAAACTAAGTGACATATTTTATGTATATTTCATCTTATATTCAATAACAACAATAATAGTAACAAACAGTGAACTCAGTGACTGCAGGAAGTTTGTGTAAAACCAGAGATTTCGATTATTTTGAGCAGAATATTGTCTTTATTCTGTATTTGTATTATTTTTAACACTCAGACAGACTTACTGGTTCAAAACCAGATCAGTTCATTTAACTCAAACAATAGTTGGAACTGATTACATCGTAACTTTTAAGCAAAACTAACTTAATTTTGTCATTTCTATTTGTATTGTGAAAACAAAATACCTAATAAAAAGTATGTAATCAGGAAAGTATTTAAAATTATACTTAAAATGTTCGATGTTCTCTGTTTAAACTCTGTTAGACTTCTTTTTTTTTTGACAAATTCAGTGTTTCTTGTCTGAAGCTCAACCATTGTTTTATTAGACAATTTAGTTTTCTTCACCGAAGTCAGCCAGACTCTGAGATATCGGCCGACTGTGGATATATTTGATGTTTTCTAGCACGACTTAAAATCACCAAGGCCTCACGACCCCCTTTAAATGCTTTGAACCAGCGTCAGACTGAGAATATAGAGCTGGAAATGAGCTGAACTGATCCACTTTAACTTAATTTGTGAAGGAAGAGGAAGTTAATCTGACCGTGATCCAGTTACAAACAGTTAGCATGCTAGGTGGCTACACCTGAAATCAGTTCCAGTTATCAATAACATCGATATTGAATGACACTCCGGGTCACGTTCAGAGACTGATGGATGTTTGTCAGGTCACTGGGAAAATGTCCAGTCGCTCAGAAATAGATTTTTGTTTTATTAATGAAGTGACACAGATCTGCTTCCACAGAGCGAACTGTACTCACATCAGTGATTTTACGTGTTTTAAACAGTTAATCTACAAACAGACTTTAAATCCTTCGTTCTAAAAACCTGCAGACGCTCAAAGCTTCACCTGACTGGTGGTGAGTTTACTGACACCTGCTTGTTCGGAGTTGACAGATAACCTGGAGACGATTGTTGCTGATATAACTTCAGACTAGATGAGAGTTCAGGTCTTTTGTAGAAAACAGACACAAAAGGAACTGATAATGCGTCAGCGATCAGAAGACTAACTGAATACTGACAGACTGTCTGAAAGGAAGAGAGTCTGCGATGTACGTCGATGTGGTTCCAGGATGTTCGGTTGCTGTCAGCAGATCCAGATCAGAGCTGCAGGTTTCTAGGCTGTCTGAGGTTTTTATCTCTCCTGCACAGACCTCCAGAGCTTTTTATCATTGTTCTTCATCACTGCATCGTCTCCAACTTATCAGCTCAACTTCAACAGATTCAGACATCAGAACTTTTGATCCGTTTAAGGTCTAACGAAGAGACGTGTGTACAGATGTTTCTAAAAGTGTGTGTCTACACATGAAACAGGAAGCAGAGAGCTGTTTCTGTAACGAACAGGGCAGTCAAGGGGGCAGGGACGGGTGGCCAACTGGTACTACAGAGCTGTAGTGGATCCCATTGAAACTAATCTGTTGGACTGCGGATGGCTCCGCTGAACAGGCCGGTCCACACCGAACTGAATGCAGAATCTGGAAACGGCAGGTAGCATTAATGTTTAGCGACAGGGTTAGCTTCTTTTAGCAACAAGTCCATTCTGGAAACTCCATAAATCACCTCGGTACCGCGCTGTCGTCACAACTAAAATATGATCCAGGTTCACACCAAATCATAATAAAGTCGTGTGTTTTACCAGTGTTTAATTAACAGTCGTGTTTTGTACAGCAATCTCGTGGATTAATCGTGATCACTTTGTGTCGCTAAAAGGTTGGAAGATTGAATTGACGGCTAAATGTCAGAATATTATTGGGGTTGAAAATCAGTTAGTTCATGCTGGACGTGAGCGACGCGTACAACTTTGTTTCACAGTAGGACACAATGATGAATTTGTATATAAAAAAGATTAAAAAAAGAGATTAAATTGGTTAAAACCAATAAAACTGAAGTTGTGATTCTTAAAAGGTTAAAATGACATTTTCCAACCGTTGATGGATCATTAGTTAAATGATTGTTATATACAAAGGAAGCTTTATGAGTGCTGACTATATTATAATATCAGTGAAAGTCAGAAACATCCATTCACACCAGTTCTGCGTCTGAATGAATGAATGAATGAACGAGTGAACGAGTGAGGTTTCCTCACACAGCTCTGCTCCACTTATAAACCAGATTCAGAATTCCTTCACATTCCCAATCGTATAACAGAGTCCAAACATACAGAGACATCATTTCATTCCCTCAGAATAAATTCATAATCCACATTCAAATGGAAATGTAGGAAATCCGTTTGTTCATCACCAGAATATTATCATATAAGAAAATGAGACTACAATCATCAGCCACTCAATATGTGTGTTCAATAACAACAATAACAATAATAACAATAATAACAATAACAGCATCAATATGAGATCAAACTCAGTCAGTTAGTTCCTACCTGCTCACAGGTGCATGAAGAAGAAGAAGAAGCTCCGCAGTGAGAAAAGCATCAGAAAGTTTCCAGTTTCAGCTCAGACACACTGAACTGAGATCAGCTCCTCGCTGACGGACACTCAGCTTCTTCATCCTCCTCCTCCTCCTCCTCTGGCTGCTGGAGAGCCTCTACAGCCTCCAGACGCCTCTCGCTGCTTTATAGCGGGGGAAGCCTCTCTCTCTCACACACACACACACACACACACACACACACACAGAGCAGAGAGGAGGAGAGGAGGAGGAGAGGAGGAGAGAAGAGCGGACTGCAGCGCCTCCTGCAGGCCGGCCACAGGAAGCACAGCCTGGAAACAATTAAACTCAGTTTATTGTAAAACAAACATCTGTTTACAAGGTTTTTCCTGTTTATTTTACAGATTTTATTAAATATTATATTAAATATTGATAAAAAATATACAAATATCCTGTGTCCACTTGTCTAATATAAAATAATGTAAATAATAATAATATATATAATAATATGTAAAAATCTGTAACTGTAAATAATCATGAATTTGCAAATCTATAATATCTAAATGTAACAGTTTAATTCATGAAATAAACAGTTAAAAGTATTAGTTGGTGTAAACTTTAATGATTAGTTAGTTAACTGACAATACTTGGTATAATGATGCGAGAGCTTGAATAAAATGTTGTTTATCAATGTATAAAGCATTGGTAAACTGTCCAATAATAGCATTTATTATCAGTGTAAAACAGCAATAATTACTGGTCATTTCCTTTTTCCACTAAAACATACAGTGATACAGAAATATGACTCTAACATTGTCTGTCTTATACTCTACAGCAAACACATCACACTGACCACCCAACACATCTTACACAAGATCTACAACACACTGACAATATAAAGATATAAAGATATTTTAAATTCAACTAAATGTTTCTTGAGCAGCAACAGTAATATTTTAAACAGCAAAGTCTCTATAATTTCTAATATTTCTCTGGAAACGAATCTGAAATGTGAATAATAATAATAGATAAACAGTCAGACAGCTGGTTTTCAATATATATATATATAGTATATCATATTACATATCTCTAGCACCAACAGTATAAAAACCACAGAACGAGTAAGAACCAAATAAATAAAAATAAAAACATTACAAATAAAAACATCCAATATTCACTAAAATAAAAGTGTTCAGAGGAATACTTACAGCTGCAAACTAATCCTATTAATCTGTTTATTATTATTATTATTATTATTATTTGTGAGATTTATTTACTTTTTTAAGCACAATCTTTATTTATAATCACATACATTTGAATTACACACAGCTGTTGTGTATTTGTTTATTATTGTTCATATTTGTGGGTCAAATTGATCAGTTTTCATCGTATTGACATATTTGTACATTTTAAATTTGATAAATAAATAAAAACAAAGGCACTTTCATTAACCTGTCTTGCAGTCAGGGTGGCAGTGATTTAATTCATAATTCATACAGATAAATATGAATTCATTGATTCATAATTGTTGGATTAGATCAGCTCAGACTACTCTGTGTCAATTTAAAGCAGTTTACCTTCATCTAGCTCTCTTTTAAAAGATGAAGATGATGATGATGATGATGATGATGAAATCTTGGATTATTACCGAGAGCACTTTTACTTTGAAGGGTTCAACCGGAAGCTACGCGTCTTCCGGTTGACTTGACGTAATAAAGAGTAAACGCGGAAGTTGGCGTTCAGTCGGTTGAGCGCAGAAACAAAGAGACAAGTTGAAGTTTAAACTTGTGGAAACTTTAATTCGACCTGAAACAAACCTGAGCGGTGAGTTTATTCACGCATATTTATAGCTTTATTTCCTGTTTGTGCTCGGAAGGAACTTCCTGTTGTCTCGAGACAGTTTAACAGTTTCAGGCAGCCATTAAAAGTGGATGCGTCTGCGCACTCTCCTCTGCGCAGCGTGCCAGACTGCCTTTAACTTCCCGCCTGTTTGCGTCGTTTCTTTACAGAGCGGCGTGTCATCCGAGGAGCGCGAGTTTAAAAGTTTGTTACAGTTTAATCAAAGTTGTGTTCTTCAGTTCGGCGGGACTCACGCGCACCCAGCACCGCTCATTGGACGCGGGCCGTGCGTTATGTCGCGTGGGATTCCCCTCGGAAGGGTTGAGGAACCGCACAGCGAGCGGCTGAAAGGCTGATAACAGCTGAGATATCCCTCAAAATAAGCTGAGACTGGCCATTAAACGCGAGCCGAATCTACCAGAACACACTAATGTTGATGTTAAAGACCCACAGTATGTTCTGCTGTGGTTCTGTGTGTGACTGGCTGCAAGGTTACTAAAATACTGAAGTTATAAATGAAGTTTTATTACCACCATCAATGACTCTTATCAGTGTTTGCTTTGTATACCTGCGCTCTACCTGTGCATGCTTAGTTTCACTTTCACTCACTGTAATAAAGTCCTACATGTGCTGTGAATATAAAGTTTATCACTTTTATAGGTTTGTACTTCAGTAAATGTACTTAGTTACTTCCTGCTGGTGTCTGTGGAGTGGAGCTGGTCAGTGGTGTCGTCCCTTCAGGACAAACTGGTGATGGTGTTTCTGTGGAGGTCTGCAGTCAGCTGATGTAATAGATTATATATATATTATATATATATATTATATATAACAGTGAGTAACTGTACTCTCTCTGTTCAGCTCCATCATGTCTGCGCCTCAAGTTTACGCTGCGACGACGACGCCGAACCCCAAATCCTCCTGGTTCCTGGTTCCGTCAGCCAGTCTGGATAAAAGCCGCTTCGTGATCAAAGTCCTGGAAGTGGTGAGTTCAAAGACCCCGAAACCTTCGTGCTTCACCGTATCACCGTGAAGTGGTTTCCACAGAGACAACAAAGACACAGGAGCTGATTTCACTGATGACTCGGTCAACATGTTGAGTCAGAGGTGACACCTGAACGCCAGCCGGTACAGTTCAGTCTGTCCGAACGCCAGCCCGGTAGCAGTTCAGTGTCCGAAACGGCCAGCCGGTAGCAGTTCAGTGTCCGAACGCCACCGGTACAGTTCACGTGTCCGAACGGCAAGCCGGTAACAGGTTCAGTGTCCGAACGCCAGCCCGGTAGCAGTTCAGTGGGTTATGGGTTACCCTAACCCTAACCGCGACCAGTCAGCCAGTCATAAGGCAGGCAGGCCAAATCTCCAACAGTTATCTATAATCGTGCAAAAATGATGTAAAGAAATATCTGATCAATTGAATGAAAATTAAACAAAAGATGTATAAAGTTATTGAAACAAAGAGATAAATGCGTAAAAATAAACGCATTCATTGTTGAAAAAGAGTTAGCTAAAAAAAATACATTTTCATTTTAGTAATAGAACGAAGGGTTATACAAATTTCAACATGACGCATAAAGTGCGTTGAAGTTGAGATATTGTGTTTTCCAGTGTGTGGGGAAAACGAATATCGCATGCGTCACGTTAAGACTCAACCGTTTAAGCAGGGGACACTGAAGTCTGCAGAGGGATTCCAATCCTGCAGACTCTTCATTCCAGTCTCTCACTGCCTCAGACTCTTCAGTCTCCTGCAGTCTCCCTTCAGACTCCTTCGTCTCCTTCAATCTGCAGTCTCGCTTCCAGACTCCTTCAGTCTCCCTTCAGACTCTTCCCAGACTCCTTTGCAGTCTCCTTCCAGAATCCTCAGCTCTCCTTCAGCTTCCCTTCAGTCCTCCTCAGACTCCTTCAGTCTCCTTCAGAAACCTCCTTTCAGTCTCCTTCAGAACTGCCTTCAGACTCATTGCCCAGACCTCCTTCAAGAGCCTTCAAAGTCCTCCTTGCAGACTCCTTCAGACTCCCTTTCAGACTCCAACTTCCCCAGACTCTTCAGAACCTTCAGTCTCCTTCAGACTCCTTCAAGAACCCTTCAGACTCCTGCAGACTCCTTCAGTCTCCTTCCAGACTTCAAGACTCCCTTCCAGAACGGCTTCAGAACCTTCCCAGTCCCTCCTGTCAGACCTCCTTCAAGTCTCCCTTCAGTCTCCTTGCAGACCTGCCTTCAGAGCTCCTTCAAAGTCTGCCTTCCAGTCCTCCTTCCCCAGACTTCCAGTCTCTTCAGACCTTCCAGTTGCCT
>NW_023339807.1:26165521-26165828 GCF_004916995.1 Morone saxatilis | reverse complement strand
AAACACAACAAACCGGACAAATGAGTCTGAGACCAAAACAACTGCAAAATACAGGCTGCGCTCCAACAGCAGGACCAGTCGGACCGGGCTGCAGTCTGTGGTTGGTTAACAGGGTGGTGCTGTGAGTAATCGGAGGGGAAACAGTGAATACATTGAATGTCACAGCGTCAGTCCTCACTGTTCACTAAACTGCTTAAAGCTGTGAAACTCTGCTGTCTTCATGTGGACGTGTTACAAGGACAGTTTCCAGGTCTTTAGTGTTTGTCCTCGCTCAGCGTATCAGTCCACTGCTGTGTGTGTGTGTGTG
>NW_023339807.1:26164621-26165469 GCF_004916995.1 Morone saxatilis | reverse complement strand
TGTGTGTGTGTGTGTGTGACCCCGCTGTGACTGATCTTCTTCCTCCTTTCAGGAAGCTGCAGGATGAAGAAGTGAAAGTGTTGCAGCGCTGAGTGTTAGCTGTCGTTAGCAGATCTCAGAGCTGCTGACCCTCCGCTGTCGCAACAGTTAACAGATGGGTTGGGGGGGGGGGAGACTGGGGGCCCCCACATTACTGAGCACACACACCGAGTGCTGCTCTATAACTGTATATCCAACAGTTTCATAAACTACAACATCCTAAATTATATTTGTTGAACCTCTTCAGTTCCAGTTTCACCCCACGAACACACTTCAGAGCGGTCTGAGCACAAATAAATCATTTATTATAATAAAACAACAGTTTCTGAATATTTCTGGGCAGTAAATAATTAGTGTTAAATTCTAGCAGCTCCATAAACATAAAGGCGTTTGGCTGTAAACCGTTATGAAGGGTCCAGTGGCTGCAGGGTGGGACTGTTGCCCCGTACCTGCACACAGTCGGCACCACAACACTAAACAGCCTCGTTCTTTGCTTCTGTTGCTCACACATGTTTAATGTGAGGTTTCTGGTTTATTATCACACCTACTAATTAATCTTCATAAAGTCTTTCAGTATCAACGCCATCTGTCCTCACTGCTGTCCGTCCTTCACGAGTTTTTATTTTAGTTTCCAAACAACACAATCTTTGTTTTGTTCAAATTGAATGAATATTTATGTCACACCAGCTGTTTAATCTTCTCATTTCTGACGTGATCTCCTCTCTTTAGCTAACATTATCTAACATTATCTCACTGAAGATGTGACTGTCTCTAGTCTTCTCAGGATAGACTAAATGAGGAAGTTCTGA
>NW_023339807.1:26163499-26164603 GCF_004916995.1 Morone saxatilis | reverse complement strand
TGTGATTGGAGCACAGAGCAAAAGGGGGCGGGACTTAGGAAGGGTGAATTAACTGTTAATGAATCCTAATAATTCTTCCTAGTTCCTCAATTCAAAGCTCAACTTGTCTGAAGTCTGATTTCACCAGTTCAACCACCTCTGACCTGTCACTGTCTGCAGTTATTCATGTTTCTTAAGAAGTGACAGAATAAAAAAATAAAAAACTTAGTTCCTGATTTACTTCCTCAACAGAGAAATTTCCTGAATCTGGTCGACGTGGTTCCCTGATCTGTTCTGAAAGAGGCTTCACATCTGATTTGACTTCTGCTTAAATAAATGAAAACTAACGTAGTTTCTCACACAACACATTCCAGTTCCTTTTGTTGTAGGGGATTATTCAGCTCTTTCCTAATGCTGACAACAGTCACCACTGTGAGTCTGAAACAGGAGGTCATAAAATCCTTCTTCTATTTCTGATGTTTGTTTACAGATTTACAGACCAGATCCTCTAGTTTCCAACTTAAACATTAAGATTATGCTTCCTCACATGCACTGTTTCCTGTAATAAAACAGGCGGTTAGAGAGGGACATGTCCCAGATATTGATTGGCGTTTACAGCAGCCAATAGCAGCTGACAGCAGTTAGCATCAGGAAACTCACAATGCAGTTCAGTTGTTGCGGCCTAAAATGTCTCCTTTCATGTCACCTTTTCTGAGTACACGTTGTGATGTTTTCAGGCTCTGATTTTGCAATGAAAATTTGGGAGAAAGTGGAGCAAAACATTGATTCATATGTCACCAAACTAGAACATTTTCACTTCCTACTTCAATTTCATTGCAAAAAAAAATCCCTGAAAGACTCAGCCATAGACGTCTGTTATACATCGGCCCTCAGAAACACGCCGTCAGACGAGAGAAAGCATTTTATTGGACATAAAATTAGTAAGAAAAAAGTTTTAAGATATTCAAACGTTTGATGACCAGTTACAAAGGAAAAGTGATACTCAAACACGAACCCATTAGACTCGTTCGGCTTCATCTAAATATATTAAGCACTGATTCTGGTGAAGATGAGAGGAAATAGAAAAAGTCCTTGATTTAAAGCGCTGACCTCTGCCCTGTATCT
>NW_023339807.1:26162805-26163380 GCF_004916995.1 Morone saxatilis | reverse complement strand
TCTTATAGGACAAATGAGATAAAACGACTGACACATTGATTTTGACTCCCGTGGCATTATGGGATATGTAGGCTCCAGTGTTTGTGTGTCCTTTAACAGTGGATCTTCAGTCAGGTGTTAATGAGCAGCAGATATTTAACACACGCCTGCTGAGTGCTTTGTGTCCTGATGCTTCAGAGGAGAAATTCTTCTAAAACTACAATAAACAAACCTGTAGATGAATCAGAAATGTAAATAATCCAAAGCTGCAGCTCTAAAGTCCGGGCGGGAATCGAACCCTCAGCCGGGCAGCAGTTGGTGTGTTGCTCTGCAGCCTCTCCAGAGAGACTCTGTGTGTATTATGTGTATTTTAAACTCTGCTGACGTCAGACGCTGTTATTTTAGCTCTGTGGTTCAGGGTTTGTCTCCGTTTGAAGGAAACAGTTTTACAGCCTCCAGTAAAAGCCGGCGGCGTTGTAATGGGACCAGAGTCTGGAGTTTGGTTCACCACAAAATACACAGCAGAGACGGAGACAACTGAGGAGTACGTTCTCCGCCCTACTCGTCCTTTTAAAGCTCCACGTTCTCCGTCCCGT
>NW_023339807.1:26162585-26162764 GCF_004916995.1 Morone saxatilis | reverse complement strand
CCTCAAACACGACGCAGCTCTGCCTGCTTTCACTTAATCAATTCATTATTTGATCGCAGCTCAATTACAGATGTGATCGAATGTTGCAGTACGTTGTTTCCTGTGAACCACTCAAGACTGTTAAATCTACAATCTGTAAAATGTCCTCATGAAACAGTATAAACTCTAGAGCTATGTTC
>NW_023339807.1:26160816-26162526 GCF_004916995.1 Morone saxatilis | reverse complement strand
CAATAATCTATAATCATTAACAGTATAAACTGCTGTGTTACTCTGGGTCGTACCATTAGTGTCCCTGTACGGGGGGTGCGTCTCCAGCCGGCTCCTTCCTCTTCCTGTTGACTCAGTGGGGCAGCAGCTCCACCGGCTGCTGAGAGCGGAGTAATAAAGTACAGTGCACTTTAATAGCCCAGTCATAACCCCGAGGTTTGCTCTTGTTGGTATTGATTGTACCATAAAGATTCCTCAGTGCCACTCTGTCATTAAAGATTTTACCTCAATAAATAAAACCGTATGAACTGTTTTTATTTATTATACTTCTGTTGTTTTTTGTTTGTCGGGCTGCGGGCGTACTCAAGAGTTTTTATTGTTTCTTACAGTAGAAAATCTCTGTCGTTAATAAAATAAGTTAAATAAAGGTTTTATATTCAGTAGTTTGATCTGTGACGGTGATCTGCTGTGTCTCCGTCAGCTGCTGTCCTTCGCCGCCTTCATCCTGGAGGAGGTCGTCCTCAGCTGCGTCAGCTGCTCCGCCCTCTACTTCTTCGAGTTTGTCAGCTGCACGGCCTTCCTCTTCACCCTGCTGCTCCTCATCCTCCTCTCCACCACCCTGCACACCCGGGTGGGCATCACCTGCTGGTCCAGCCTGGTAAGGATCCACTCTCATTCTTCTGTTTCTCTGAGTTACACTGACAGACTGCACTCTGGTGTCAGCGGACGCTCAGCATAAAGACCGGAGGCGGGAACAGATCGGTTAATCATTCACAAAATGAAACCAGAGAACCAGAGCAGATTGACTTTATCATTTAATCCACCTAGCAGCACCTTTTAGTCCCTAATGAACATCGATCTCTTCGTTTCTCTTGTACAAACAGCACTTCACCGTCTAATGGAGCCGAAATACGGTTTCTCAGAGTCTGAACACAAACTTATTTATCATTCAGAATAAATGAAAAACCATCAAACTGAAAGGCCACAGGTCTCTCAGGTGCTTTTGTGTCGCGATGATCCGCTCAGGACGACTTTGCTTTCCACTGTCCTCGGTTTTTATAGTGAACAACATATTGGTGGTGAACAGGGCCGGAGTCAGGCTGACAGTGGAGCGCCCTCTGCTGGACCACAGTGCTAACTACCTCCAACCGTTTATAGACTGAACACTGATATGGGATCAGAAACAATAGCAAACTAATAAAAGTCTTTATTTAGGTTGTTGTGGTGACATACGTTATAGATCACACACCATCAGGTTATTTAAACATTGTGATAAGTTCACTGTGTTTCACATTAAACAGGAACAGTAACGGAGCGTAAACAGTTGATGAGGTGCAGCTCCGTCACTCAGAGCCGGTCTGAGCCGGTCTGGCTGCTGTAGGGTTGCGGAGGTCGAGCGCTTTGTGTTCAGCTTCCTGTTGTTGCTTCATTGTCCCGCTGACTGGACGTCACCAGTTCACCTACAAAGGAACAGACCATCAGTCCTCCACTGATCGTTACTGATCACACTTCCTGTCCAACACGTGAGGACAGGGCGCTGCAGCGGCTCAGTTATCAGGTTTATACTCTTCACCTCGCTTTACTTTAACGACCTTATTTAGACCTCCGCAGGCGAATGTGTGCGAGTGAAAATCATCCAAAGGATTCAAATACTTTCAGTTGTTCAGTCGGTGCTCGAAGGACGCCGGTAGAGTTTAATGCCCAACAACCACTTCCTGTCTCCCAAGAAAT
>NW_023339807.1:26159436-26160791 GCF_004916995.1 Morone saxatilis | reverse complement strand
ATATTGCTTTTTTAGTTTTAGGGCTACCGCTGGACAGAGCGCGGCAGCCATGAGCACGCGTTTGTGTTACTATTTGTGCAATTGAGTGCACTCTATTGTGCTTTTGTTTTTTTTATTTAAGCCCGATCCTTTTTCCTTTCTTGCATGCGGTGTGCTATTTGCTTACTGTATTGTGTATTACATTCGTTACGTCAACCCAAGACCTGCTGGATAAAAGTATAGGCAGGAGGTGTTTACCTAGACTCTTAGATATACAGTTCTTTTTGAAACTAGTGAATGCTTATAGCAATATAGAAAAAAAAGGTAAAGTTAGAAAGTATGCCCAGTATGTAACTTACAAGATAGTATATTATTTGTTTCTGCTAGGATTCGCTTATATGAGTAGTTTCTGTTACTACACACTGAAACCTGCAGAGTCGGCTGTAACGCCAATGAGCCGAGCACAATGACACGGCGCCAACGCTTCACGGCCTTTCACTGACTGCACTCACACACCTGATGACTGACTACACTACCGTCCCTCACACTTCTTCTTCTCGCTACAGGACGGCACTCGCTCACTGATTGATTTGGCCACTCGCCATCAGTAACAGTTCACATCGAGTAGAATCCATCTTCTGTAGAGTTAAAGTGTTCACTGTGTTCACTGTACGTCTCTGCCAACGGATGAGACCTGAGACCACTGTGGACTCTGGTGGACCTGGATCTGGTCTGTGTCTCTGGTGTACCACATGTTGAACCGCCGCTCCACAGCCTCGTCCTCCAGCACGAAGGTTTGAATCCTCTCCGCTCTGCGATCATACGTCCGTCTCCTCGTGAGCTCCACTCTTCTTCTGCAGGTGGATTTTACGGGAGCACGTCTCTCAGGTGCGGCGAGGACTTCCACGTGCCCGAGTGTCCGCCGCGGCAGCTCCACCTGACCCTCATCTGAGCGCCCGAGTGGAACGCCTCCTTCTCGTGGATGGGCTGCCCGCAGGTCTGACACATCCTGAACAGCTCCATCAGGCTGCGGTTGTCGACCACGGTGCAGTCTTCGTCCTCGTCCTCGTCCGACGTCGTTCTGGAGTTGAACTCCGGCTCCGACTGGAAGCTGTCATCCAGTGGGTCCACCGACACCACGATGCAGAAGCTTTCGTCGGACGCAGCCGCCGCCGCCGCCGCCGTCGGTGTCTGCGAGGAGCTCGCTGCAGCGCCGCACGCCGTCTGAAAGGAATGACCACAGATACGAGACTGACAGGCGACGCTTTAACTCTCTGCAGCCTCCTCCATACCTCTGGAGAGTAAAAGCTAATTATCTCAATTCTTAATTTTTAATTTTATCAGAATTTTGACTTAACATTAAATAATTTTATTAT
>NW_023339807.1:26159167-26159407 GCF_004916995.1 Morone saxatilis | reverse complement strand
ACGGGCAGTAATGAGCTTCCATACAACCAACAACATGATGTAGAAAGGATTTCTTATTTTTAGATCAAATATCTTTAACAAAATATTAGTAATTAATAATAAGATTAATTAATGTAAGATTCTCAAAAACATTCTCACAATATCTAAAGAATTAAATTAATAGAATATTGTAATATTTATATTATAAATAGTATTTACTTAGATTAGATTTACTTAGTCCTGGCTCTGTATGAGCAGTAG
>NW_023339807.1:26154841-26159067 GCF_004916995.1 Morone saxatilis | reverse complement strand
AGCTCTCTGCTGCTGCGGCTTTCTGGCAAACACGTCCTAAAACATAAAAACAGGCTGAGTACAATCTCACATATGACTTTACTGAAAAAAACCTTAATGTTTAATACACAGAATTCAGTTAGTGTTTGACAAAGGTTATACAATGATAAACTTTACAGAGCAGATATTTCTGCTGCAGCAGATAAAAGAAATGTCATTTCATTTGGACTTTAATGGGGAATGACTACATGATGTTTAGAGATGAATCTAGAAATGCTGTACTAAGTAATGAATACAGACTTTGTCAGATTTGTATTTGGAGGTGAAATGTACCTTTTGATGACGATGGATGCCACTATGACAATGAGCACAGTGTGCAGAGTGAAGACAACCAGATGAACAACCAGCCATCTGTCAACTGCAGCAGTATTTGATCCTGTGAGACAGGACAGAAAGTTGTTGGACTGTAGACATTAAAAATATGTTTCTATGTTCAGAAACAGGAAACTGTTTAAAGAATAAAGTGTGAATCGATTCCTCCTCTTCGTTAATCACATTTCACTACAGAGAAAACTGATCAGACAAACCTTCAGCCTCCACATGCAGACTGTACGGCAGGGAGAGTGTGTCGGTCCTCAAACCACAGGTGTAGTTCCCAGAATCCTTTGCAGTCAGCGGGCCGAGCTGGAGGGCGGGGCCAGACTCTGAGAGGGCGTGGTTGTCTTTGAACCAGGTGACCTCCAGTTGGTGGATAGTGCAGACTGCAGTGCAGTACAGAGTGACTGATTCTCCTCTTCTCATCTCTCCGTCTGCACTGGAGCTGTTTATCCTCATTCTAACAGGATCTAAAACAAAGAGTTTAAGACTTGTTAGAGCTTCAATCTCTATTTAAACTCACCCACACATTGTCTGGACTGGAGCCCAGAGACGTTCCTGCTGCTGGAGAGCAAACAGTTTCCTCTCGTGCATGCTCAAATGAACGCAGCACGCGCACGCTGCTGCCTGTTGGCGTTTATCAAAGCTAATAAACAGACAGTTACTGTTATTGAGTGACGTCACACTGGGAGAGAAGTTTATCTGATTCCTGTTCCCACAAGTCACTCTCAGGGAGTTTTCTCCTCTTTTTCTGACAGTCTGTTCATCCTCTCAGTTGGAAACAGTGACACCCGCTTTGATACGAGGGGGAGGCGGGGCCTTACGCAGCTTCTGGCTCTGCTGTCTCTCTTCCTCTCTCATTTCCTTCCTGTTTCTCTCCAGAGGTTCCTCTTTAGTCCACACTCATCTTGCATTCAGCGCCGCGGCTAAAAGAGGCTGAGCTGCTCCCCCTCTGTCTGAGTGTATTTCTCATCTGACTGATGCAGAACATCAAACCCGTTTGAAAAGTCAAAGTAAACTCAAAATGAAAACGCTTCTTATTAACAGCATTATTGTGTACTTTTACTTTGAATATTTAGGAACATTTAACTTCCACCACTGGGTGTGACTGCAACCAAACAGAGCCTGGCTCTCTGTGCTAAATAAAGGTTAAGATGATCTAATGATCATTAATATTATTGCTATTGTTGGTTTTAGTATTATCATATGATGATCTTACCAGTGACTGTAACGTTCACTCCTGATTGGCCAGTAAAATGTCCTCTGGTGTAATTAACTTCCATTCTGAAGCGAAATGTTGCGTTATCACTCTTCTGTATATCTGTGATCTGTAAAGTGCAGTTTCCCTTCTTGTCTCCCAGATATTTGTAACGATGGTCGTTGTTCACAGACTCACTGTCGTACACAGACGGGGTGAGGCCTTGACAAATCGGATGGTTCTGGCACCAGCGGACTCTGACGATCTCTAAAGGAACTTGTCTTCCATTCTCTTCAGTGAAAGTCTTGAGTGGTGTGAAGGAGCAGAGGAGGGTGACAGTGGATCCTTTCACAGCACAAACAGGATCTGAATAGTTCACACTCTGACCTCCAGCACCTGGATACAAACAGACTGACATTAAAAACTGAATTCTCTGATTCTCTCTGTGAACTGAGATTAACAGACCTGTTACTGGATCCCATATTAAACTATATTCGTTTCATTTATATTAAGGATTTAAGTTCTGCATAATTAAGGGCGGAGACACTTTGAGTGACAGGTGGCTGTGCTATAAAAACACATCAATAAATCATGAAACCATTCTTGTACACAATATCTACACATCCTGTTAACATGAGAAAATGTTGTCAGTGCAGGAACTGGATCACGTATCGACTGACAGATCATCCATCCACTAACACTGTCCTTACTGTAATAATCAGCACCCACCCAGAGTGAAACAAGAAACGGCTGCTTCACCCATTTCCACACTGATAACAGCGAGCCACCACACGAGGTTTGCAGCTATTCAGGGTTTGACGCCACTGATTAGCTACCAGAATGCATTGCAGGGCCGCTCGTATCAACAATGAATGTAAGGTGTGGAAATAATTGATCCTGTGGACACGAACCTTAACAGACACTTTAACACAACCAGGTTTCTAAAAACAGACGTTCAAAACTGTTTCAGAATTCAGAATTAATGAAGAAAGAATTCATATTAATGAAGTTTGTGTAAAAAATCAGGGAACAAAACTAAAATAATAATTTATTAGGTAATAATGAATATATGGAGCTGCAGTTCTCATTAATGAGGCTCTGTGAGGGGGTAAAATGGGACTGCTGCAGTAGGACACATTGTGAGATTATGATGATGATATTGTGCACTGGTTGGATGTTGAACTGTCTAAAGCAGACTCCTGTTAGAAACCTGCTGTAACCTGTTATACTAAATAATCCCAATAATATTCATATATCATTCAAACTGAAGTAATGTTTAAAATGTAAAAGGTAGTTCAGGAGTTTATGTGTCTGTACTAGTATTTGTTACTTCACCTCCGTCAATGAGGACAGTTTCTTCCTGCACAGCTTTATTTATTTCATAATCACATAAAAGTACTCACACTGATATTATTCTGCATATTATTTGATTGTTATTGATGTGATCATGTGAAAGCAGCTTTTTAATCTTGTATTTTACTTTACTTTGCAGACGTCACAAACCTTTAGAGTCTTATAATAACCACAGACACATGTTCTGTTTTCATCTGGACACAAGTTTTATACACTAAACCACATCTGAACATTACAAAGTATAAAATCAATCATCATCACCTGAGCACTACCGGCTATTTAGTTATTGATATTGATATGATGGGACTAAAATAGTTTCCACTGGTTAAATAAGACATTATCTAATAATAATAATAATAATAATAATAATAATACAGTCTCAGAGCAAGAGTCTGGCCGTACATTTCTAGTGCAGTGTAATTAAGGTAAAGTTTATTTATAAAGCTTTACACTGTAATAACACATATCACACACAGCTCCTGACATTATAAATATGATATTGTAATTGGACTGGTACATGTGAGCCTCAATGTGTCTCAATCTAAAGTCACTCTCTGACTTCCCGTTTCTTTTTATTTGTTTTTCCGAGAACTTCTCTCACCAACTTCTCCTCATGAATTACTGGACCTTCTTTTTCTAAATGACTGGTCATAAAGAAGAACCCAGTGGACATTGAGAGGAGATTCAGGTTCAGTCTTACCTGCCAGCATTAACATGAAGCCCCAGAGAATCTTTTTGTCCCAGACTGCCATCCTTACTTTTAGAGTCTGAGAGTTGTGACCTCTTCCCCCGTCAGAAAAGTGTAAAGTGAGCGGCTGACTGACTGATTGTGAAATGATGAAGGAAACATATTGAGCTCATTTTCTGACTTCCGCCTTTCTTTTTTTTCGACGTCTTTCGTCAACTTCATCTGTGAACCACATCTCCAAATTTCAGCTTCACCAATGTCACTTCCCTAATAGATAGATAGACCGAACAAAACCGTCCACAGATTATCTTTACAGCCATCATATTCTGAGAGGGAACTTCCTCAACAGCCAGAGACTCACAGAGCGAAGCATCGACTGCTTTCTGTCAAACTGAACACAGATTCCATCTTTAGAAGCTGTTTCTGTATGAAACTGTATCTGTATTGAGGACTTTCAGACGTTCAGCAGACTTTAGGAGCCAATAGGAAGAGACATTAGCATCCTGCTATACAGTTCTGCAGGAATGTTTGTAGTCCAACCCAGAAGTTAGCATCGTCCTGGTTCCTCCGACAAAAGGCCAGAGGGACTTTTAGCATTGTGTCTTTTTGTATTAGCATTGTGACTTTCTGTAT
>NW_023339807.1:26145781-26154741 GCF_004916995.1 Morone saxatilis | reverse complement strand
TACTTAAAACTAAGTGTTTGAAGTGTGCAAGTAGGCTATTCCTCTGCCTCATTAGTGATAATGGTACTGTACTGTAATCAATGTACCATAGAAGCTAAATCGTTAGCTGCTTTATTTATTTTGTAGCTCTTGTTATGATTTAGCGTTATTGAATTATTTCCAAAAGGGGCTTTCTAAATTGCTTAGAATGCAAATCACTCTCTCTGTGGCCGAGTTGGGTTGCAAACTTTGCATGTTTCAGCTTGACCTACATTTCATTTAAGAATGAAACCGATGTCTGCCATACAGACAGGACTCACACCACAGACAGTGGTGCTGCTTTTTTCCCCCCACATTCGAATATCTGCTTTGTTTTGTCATTTTTATTCAAATTTAGAATATTTGTTGCCAGCCCTAGTGACCAGTCAACCATCTAATATAAAATTGGTTGCCTGAAAAAGAGTGACACCAGCAACTGTCTGAAAAGTTCAGAGATTTTTAATGAGAAGTGCTCGGAGTGGTCGCACAAAGTTGAGGTTAAGGACTTTCTCTCTTCTCATTGGGAACAGTTGAGAAAAGATGTTTGGAGTTTAGAAAAAAACACTATGTGGACACAGACCATTAAATGTCAGTAAAGCCAATCTCATATAAAGCTGCATGTTGGCTTATTTTGTCTGTCAGTAGTGTTATTATAAAATGTTATCGACAGCTTTGGTACTGCTGGTCAACGTAGTATTTTGGAACCGTGAAATTTTACACTCACTATTTTCACACTGCTATTATCTGACAACAGAAACAGAAGAATATGTAAATGACACTATATCTATACTATACTACAGTATAGGTGATCACAAAGAGGGCGGGAAGGAACTGAATTGCTTCTCTCTCTCTCAATTCAATTCAATTTTGCCATATTGGAATGTGTAACAAAGACAAAATTGCCAAAGCAAGAAATTATAGAGTAAAAGGAAAGAAAAAAAAATCTCCCTTTCTCTCCATCACTAGCTACAAGCATTTTTAATCAGTTTAATGTTTCACTGGCTAGGATGGCAGTGGATCATCTCTGGCAGTGGCAGACGTGACTGCACAAGAACGAGGCACAGCCGGATGCTGTGTTCGCTGGCTGTAAAGGAAGGCATGTATGATTTATTCGTAGCATATTTACCAAATCATGTGATTGATCCATAGTTGACTTGCCATGTCCGGGATGACGGGCTCCATTCTTTGTTCCTGTTAAACGTAGAACCGTCAAATAGATAGCTGTCAAATCAGTTTTTTCATCCCATTATTGTGTTGTGCAGGAACTCTGGGGTAAATATTTTATTTTATTTTAGACAATATGTATATAGAAGTAATAGTTTTAAATAAAGTATGGTGATCTTGTAAAATGTTGGCGGAGTAATTAGTGTTGGATCCGAAGCATAACTTATGATCCATAACTTAAAATCCATGTATAATCAACCTACCTTTGCAATGTTCACAAACTGTCCTTCGATTTACGTAGAAAATAAGGACGACAATCACAGTCACACAGCAGGCCAACAGCAATCCAAGCACAAGGACAACTGGGTCTAATTCAAAAATCAAAAGGCTTTTTTAGGTTAGGCAAATGCCAAAATATTTCTGTTCCTTTTTGTGTGTTTATTTGAGTTTTTTTTAACAAAAAAATACTTTCTTTGTTAATAGTACAGTATTTCAACTGCTTTCTTTCCTACAACCTCTGATCCTCTGAGGAGGACCAATTTTAGAAGGCAAAATAAGAGCAATTTGATAAAAGTAATTTAACCTAACCCTAACCTTTTATATAACCTATACTTATGTAAATTACACTTTGTCAAACATGTTTTTGCATAAGAACTTAGACAATGGAATACATTTTAAATTAAGTTAAAACCTGTTTTAAATTATCTTAAACCTCAGAGAAATCAACAGACTAATAAATCTATTCTTTTCTGCTAGGTAAATGCATATAGAGGAAAATACATACTTTTAGTTTCCACTTTAGTTCCTTCACCAAACAGGATCTCTCCACATGAGACCACAGCACAGTAGTAAGTCCCAGTATCAGAGGAGTTTCTTATGGTTTTGGACAGACTGTAGACACAGCTCCTTTCCTCTTGTTCATCACTGCTGTTCCTGTGAGTGTAAATGACTTCTGGATGAGATTGTCCTGATCCAGCTCTGAACCAGTACACACTGTGTTCACCTGGACACTGGACTCTGGTTTCTTTGTTCTTGGGGAGAAGTGAACACTGGAGAGTCACTGAGTGTCCCGGCTGGACTGATGCTGTCTCTGGATGTTGCTTCACATTCACAGATTTCTGCTGATTACGATCTGTGTGATTCAGTGATTGGAGAAAAATATGTCCCAAACAATTTAAACCCGAAATTATTTGGTAGACATAAAGTAGTGATATACTGCCGATTAGGCCATAGACAAAAGAAGTAAAGGGATTTCTACCATTCACAGCCAAGAAGACGCATTAAAACACTTGATGTATAATGCCTGCTCCAAGTTTTACCAGAAGTAAATGTTGCTTCGTCCTCTTTGCTTTGATATTTGTAATGGTAAACCACATAATGACTACTTTTCCTCTTGTGATGGTTTGAAACGTGATTTGTTTTAAATTGTGCATCCAAGTTTTTCGTTTGTTATAAGATCCAGTAGCACTACCTTGGATAAAATTAATAACAAAAGAAGGCAGCTTATAAACAACTGAAAGAATTTTTGGCCCTGCTCAGAGACTGACCATTCGCAAAAGTAAATTTCCCCACCTACCTTCAACCAAAGTCCCACAGAGCTCGGCTGAGGAAACATCTTGCAGTTTGATCAAGTCTGAAAAAAAAAGGACACATAGAAACCGTAAATTTGCAAGACAAACAAGAAAAAAAACAATCAATAAAGTTTCCCTTACCCATCAGGAAGATTATATTCTTTTCTTTACTTTTTAACAACATTTATCACAAGTTCAATATAACAATCATATTGGTTTCAAGTTGCACTTACAACACTGAACAAGAAAGATCAAAAAGCCAGCCAGTCTTTCCCCAGACATTTGTGGTACACAAACCTTGTCCTTGATTATTATCACTCAATTGAAGTTTCAGTCACAAGACACAAGTCTACAAAGTGGGATGAATCTTCCTGATTGGCCTGAACACAGAACGCTTCTTACCTCCCTAAACTTTAGCAAATTCCCATGAATCCATTTTCAGTGACTTTGGTTATTGTTTGTTTTTGTACTTTTTAATAGTTTGATATTTTTCCCAAAGCAGTTTTTTGTTATATGACAGTTAATTGGTGGATTTTAAGTTTCCATGCAGCATAAAACTTGCCTGTGTCCTCCAAGTTCCCTCTGTGTGGTGAATCCATATTGTAAATCATAGGACGTAATGTTTTATAGTGGTTACTATTTAAGTCAGGTCGAACAGAATTATAATAAACTAACACTAGGAAAATGACCAAATATGTCAAATGATAAATAGTAGTTGGTTTTTTCAAAGTGCTTGATGGGTGCAAGAAGTCCAATGGCTTTGTATCCCATGCTAACAAACTAAAATCCATCGTCATCTACTAACCCACTTATTCCTTTTGCAGGGTCGTGGGGTGGGCTGGAGCCCAATCCTGCAAAAGTTTCATGTCCATTGGGACCATCGCAGGAAGCTGGGAATAAGGCAGTACTTTTCAGTTTAAAGAAATTACATATTTCCAGTTTCCCCCAACCAAAATTAGACTGGGTGGTGCTTCACGAAGCCACTAACACTGGGTTGCCTTGCCCTCAAGGTAAGACTTCTGTTAAAGGTTTTGGCCCTATCAGAAGTACAGTGGGCGGTGATACAAATCCACTCTATATGTTAATCTGAGGACTTCCCCCTTATGGTTAGCTTTGTATGATTCCTCTCCCCAAAAACCATGCAACTTTCCCCTACAGAGTTTTACATACATTTAAAAAACCTGGATACTAATTAAAACCAAACCAATCCCAGTTTTAGTTAATTTCTTTAATGATAAACAGGCAATGTCAAAATGATTAAGAAACCTTTATTGAGGAGGAAAGAACAGAGGGATGAATAGCTTAGAGACAGCCGGACTGAACCATGGTTTTTATGCAATTTCTGTTGCAATACCAGTTTGAAAAGAGACTGACACTGGGTGTGGACTGCTTTTTATCTTTCTTTGTCCCTAAAATAACCACTTTAGAAAGGGAAATTGCATTAATGTTTCTTCGGAACGTATTACATACATGAATGCAAGGTTTAAACTTAATTATGCAGCCTCATGTGTTACTGCCCCATATAAATATGAGTCCTCACCTGCTAAATTATTTAATGATGCAAAACACGCCTAACCTTTTTTTCGTTTAGCACAACAGGGGTCAAAATGGAACCCTGACCTGAGTTTTTATGTTCTTATATTGTGGTTTAGCTAAACTACTTGGCCTAGGTATATTACTAAGCACTTAGCCATCACTGTACTGTAATGTGTATGTATATTTGATATGCACTGAAAAATTATTGTTGCCGCTTCTGACTTTCTTTATGTATGGCTGATTGACCAGATTTTACTGTGAATGGTGTGCAGATTGCTGATGGAAGAACCAAATGAGGAGATGAAAAAGGCAATTTAATTTGACTTCTTGAGTCTTGAATTGCCAAGGAGCACAAACATGTTAGTGGTTTCCCGTTTGTTGAGGCCATGGTTAAAAATGGATAGCAATCTGGTTTGCTTTCTCATGAATGTGATCAGTTGTATTTTTAAATCCAGATTGAAACAAATATTGCTAAGTTTTAAATATATATAATTAATTGGCATTTTTGTAACAATTAAAGGACGAGTTATGTCGTATTCAGTTGCATCAGCGGTAGTGCATGTCATAGCCCATAGCCCCCCCCATTTCCACCTGTGGAATATTTCGTCCTTGTTGGCCTAAAGATAGTTTATCTGCTATGGCCTGCAGCCACAGTGGGTTGCCTGCCTATTGAGTGGACTTTCAGATTGTGTTAGTTTTCATGTTTTTCCCACTTTGTAAAACCAATGGACATGGATATGATGGATACATTTGTACTGGTTTTAAAAATCACACATTTGGTTTGACCGTCCCAGTTGGCCTAATGGCTTCCTAAAATTGTTTTATATGACTAATATTTTTAAAGAATGATAGTTATTAGTAATGTTAAATAATATATAGTGGTATATATGTAAAATTATATACATAATTAAGTAGTGTATAAATGAAAGAAGAGCTTTTTAACTTGTAAGTACAAAAAAAAATAAACTTGTTTTTTTTTTTCTTCTAGTCTCACAACCACCTTTTGTAAGGAATGGTTGCATTGAAAACACAAGCAAAGCACAATGACAACAGAATATTAACTGTTGGTGTTCAATTTCTCTGCCCTTTGACCCAACCCACTGACCTTGTTTTTATCTCAGAATTGAGAAACCTGACTATGGCTTCCAACAGGAATGAAGTGAGGTTTAGAGGTACAATGGAGGGAAGAGCTACCAAGAAGCATCCAAGAAAAATCATTTAGTTTAACCAGTTAATCCTGATAACGTGAAGATTAAGACTCTTTTTTCCAGGAGAAAACACACAATATAATACAGACGACAAATGGCAGTCAGCCATACACTTTACATACTCAATAGACATGGTTCAACCATTAAGGAAACAAATTGCATTCAAAATAAGTATAATGTTTTAAAAATCTTAAAATGGAATAAGAGAGAGATTTTAATATCAAAGTCAAATCAAAATGTTCAAATGAACCTCTTAAACACAAAAACAGATATTTTTATTGATTACTAACTGCGGTGTATAGGTTTGCTACATGCACTGTGCATCACAATGCAAAAATGAGTTGTCACCAACAGTCTCCTCTGCCAAATCGGCAGACACCGACACCTCCTGATGTTGTCGTTGGAGAAGGAGACCCTGGACGACAGTCTGAGCCTTGCCATGCACAAAGATCCAGAATTGACAAGGATTACAAAAACAATCCCACAGAATGCACGCTATACCAGCCCACAGATACAAAACGAGATTATCGAAATGATGAGCAAACTCGTGACAGAGGAGATAGTGAGACAAGTCGGCGATAGCTGGTATTCAATTAAAGTGGATGGCACACGTGATCCTTTAGGCCAAGAAAATATATCTGTAGTTGTGCGTTTTGTTGACGAAAACTATGGTGTGTGTGAGCGCCTTTTGGTAATGGCCACATCTGAGAAAGGTGATGCTGTACAACTTCATCAGGAAGCCAACCGTGGCTATTCTGTACAAAGGCGAGACCCTGAAACGTCTCTTGGACCAGAGATGGACTGGCCACTTGGCAACGGTCAAAGTTGTGGTGAAGAGTTTTCACGACATATCCACATTACTGACCGAGGTGGAAAACACACGAGGCCTTGGAGCAGAGGTGTGCGTCGAGGCTACGAAAACGAGTTTTCTGCACTATGGGATCTCTGCGCTCCTCTAGCCACGGCCACTGAGGCTGTGCCGGTGACCGACCCCGGTCCAAGCAAGAGAAGACGCACAATTAACAAGAACCTCCGCGGATTTGCAGTTGAAGAAACAGTTGGTCAGCCACAAAGTGACATAGACGAAAAGACTGAGTTCAAGAGATTGTTTTACAGTGTTATGGTATTAGCTGAAACTGATGTGGTTGAATCTGAATATACTGTGGCTCGTGAGTTCCTGGTGAAGAAAATGACTGACACCCCGGTTCCCCCCGAAGATGGAAAAAAATAGCCAACATCCTCAGCACATTCAACTGTGCACTCCAGGCTATGCCAACTGTTCTCACAGCCTACACCCTTGCCCTAACTTTAGGAGCTTCCACAGCAATGTGTGAAAACTCATTTTCCACGCTCAAAAGCATCTTCTCAGAGCATCGGCGCAGTATGCTGCAAGGCCCAGCTGATTCAGCTTGCTTTTGAAAAGGACCTCACTCACAAGTTTAAGTCCGAGTGGAAGGATACTTTGATGAGGAGGTTCTGCTCGGAGAAACGCCGCCTCCCGCTGTACTGACAGGAGGGACTGGAGGAAGAAGGACAGCGCTGCCATCCACTCAAAGATAACCGGTAAGTTCAAAGTCTCTGTGCGTGTGTATGTGTGTGCGTCAGTGTGTGTGTGTGTCTAACGGCAATGCATATCCCTCTGTTGACTGCTTTAAAATGCAATGTTTGAGAGATGCTTCTGGTGTTACATCTAATATGTTGTATAGTCAATATGTTATAGTATATAAGTGTTTTATGGATATTCATAACATTGCTTTTATGTAATGTATTGCTTTAGATTATGAGGACTGATGTTGTAGGCTATACGTGGTCATATTGCTGTTGGTTATGTTTAACGTGATGATTATGTGCTGCGCGAATAGAGTATAGGATTATTAAAAATATACGTAGGCTAATAATAATTGTGCCCTCCCAGGCATTTCATATGCCCCCCTTAAGATTGAGGTCTGGTCTGTATGTAGGCAGTAGGTTAGATATGTATAGTATAAACCTACTGAAAGTGCCATTTTGTTTACATGCTGCATACTACATACTTATAGTTTGGTCAGAAATACTGTACTGATAATGTTACAGCTTTAAGTCAACAATGTTACCAATGCAATAGTGGTGGGCGGATCGATCCCAAATATCGATATATCGATCCAACGTTGGTATTGATATTGATCGATACCAGTGTAATGGGATCGATACTTTAGTTTCTGTCTGTCAGTCTCTGTGTAAGTGCCGCTGCTTTTGAGTGCCGCTCCTGTCACAGCGCGGAGCGGGAAAGGAGCGCCGACTGCTATCGGATCGGATCGATACCAAATCTTGCGGTATCGCCCACCACTACTTTCTAGAGGGGCTGCAGGAGCCTCGGGGCAGTTAGCAGTGACATCAATGTGTCCCTGATGTTAGAAATCAGCTTTACTTGCTTTTGTAATGTCAGCTAGTTGAAGACATATACAGCGACTTAATGACGCGGCTCTACAGGGTTCACAAGTTGACCCGACTTTGATCTGCCACGAGCACCAGACCCGAACTAGCACCAGACCCGAACCAGCACCAGGCTGGAAACTGAAGCCGGTCGTACCTGATGCTGCTCGGCAGGTCGTCCAGTCCAACTGCAGCGTCCTCTCCGTCCACGGCGGACACGATGGCTCTGACCAGCCGGCTGTCGGCCCACAGACAGGCACTGACCTCAGCGGGGGACGGGCTCAGAGAGGCCTGCGGGGGGGAGACAGCTGAAGACTGGAGCAGTTACACATATTCTGTGTGAGGACTTGCGTACCTGTAGCTGCAGGTGAGAGCGGGAGGAGTGCAGCAGCATGTAGACCACTATGTGATGTCTCTTAGGAAGTCCTCTGGACAGCATGGGGGGGTACACGGACTGACGGACAGAGGGACAGACGGACGGTGGATTACAGTCAGTACACCTTTAATACAAACCTACTTCAGTCTCGACCCGCCCACCTCGGCCTCTGATTGGCTGGTACTGGTTGTCTTCAGGGTTAGAATGTCGGGGTTAGCCAATCAGAGAGGCAGAGTAGGCGGGTTATGACTTCACCATCCTGGGAAGTTACATGATCACTAACAGGTCTGTCTGTCCTGTGAGTCCTGTCCTGGTCTGTCTGTCTGTTCTGCTGTAGTCTGTTGTCTGTCCTGTCTGTCTGTCGGTCCTGTGAGTCTGGCTGATCTGTCTGTGTGTAGTCTGGTCTGTCCTGTCGTCCTGTCTTCTCTCTGTTCTGTCTTCTGTCTGTCCCTGTCTGTTCTGTGGTGGTGTCTGTCTGTCTGTCTGTGAGTCTGTCTGTCTGTCTGTCTCACCTCCCAGAGTCCCAGTATCTTTGGAGAAACTTCCTCTGGTTCCAGTTTTAGTCCAGTTTCCTCCATTAACTCCCTGAGGCCTGAATCCATCAGCTACACACAGACACACACACACACACACACACACACACACACACAAACTGTTTCTGGCACTTCAAATCAC
>NW_023339807.1:26139668-26145681 GCF_004916995.1 Morone saxatilis | reverse complement strand
CGCAGGCACAAAGGGGATGTGACGGCTTTGATTATAGATTATTGATTATTGATAGGCGACCGGTGAAACACAGCGTTGATTACAGAGATTTCAACCTCTTTGTGTTAAAGCTGCTTTGTTGAATTAAAGTTGACCTTTTTATTGACATGAAACAAAATCCAAAGCATTTATAAAAATATAATCTATAAAGTTCTAACTGCCTCCTGAGCGCTGTGACCTTTGACCTCCTGCTGTGGCTCCAGTGTGTCGCAGGTCTCCACAGAAGGAGCTCTGAGCGACTGCACTCTGCCTCTGACGGTGTTCGTCAGTCGGGCTCCGCTCACAGGCCCGGATGTGGAGCGGGTCAGCACCGGCACCAAGTTCGCCCTGGAGCTGTGGCTGAAGAGCCTGGAGACCCCTGACCCCTGACCCCTGACCCCTGACACTCTGCAGGTTTCAGGAAGGACAGCTCTGGATCAGAGACATTTCTTTCTTATTTTTCAATAAATCTGAAACAGAAAGTGTGACACCAGCTGACCAGAACTGTTCATTTACTCTCCTATTACACATACTGATTCTAGTATTTATTTACCTGTTATTGTTCTATTATTATTATTATTTATCAATATCATTTTATAAAAGTGTATTTAAATATATTATCTAATCAATATATTTATAATATTTATAATGTTTTTTATAAATACTGATTTTAGCATTTTAAATATTTTAAAATGTAGTTATTTATATTATATAATTATATTTCAATATATTTCTATAAAGATGTATATAAATATATTGATAAAATCATATATTTATAAGATATATTGATTATTTGAAGACTTCAATCAGTATTTATAAAAAACATTATTAAATATATTTAAATATATAAAAAAAACTAATTCCAGTATTTATTAAAAAAATATATAGTTTCTATTCATGTTTTTATAATAAACATTGATTTCAGCATTTATTAAAATAAATGTAAAAGTCTAAAAATATATTGTTATATTATTCTATTTAAATATATAATATATTTTTATACATTTACTTTTTTACTAATACTGATGACTGTATTTATTAAAAAATATAAACATATTATTGTTCTATTATTGCTGTTTTGAAATATATTTTTAGAAATATTTATAGTATTTTAAACTCTGAAAACCCTAATAAAAAGAGAAAAGATAAAAAAAAAAAAGTCATTAGAGTCTGCACATGATCTCTAAAAATCCTGATTATAATAATAATAACTTTATTATTATTGCCCAGACTTTGTTATTATGCCAAATCCCTTTTAACCCAAATAAAAATGTGTAAAAGATTCTGTATTTTCAGGTATTTGTATTTATTCACTTTTTTATCGGCTCAGTGGGCTGGAGCCTTCGGGCCAGCAGGTGGCAGCACAGAGCAGATATTAATGAACCCACTCTGACATCAGATCCTTTCCAGCCTCCGACTTTATATTGGATCATGGAGATAATAACACACATGTTATTATTAATTCCTGCTTCTTTGTGCACATATTTTAATCTATAAATACACCTCATATAAATATATAGATGTTCACTTTTTAGAACAAATAACAACTACTGAAGACACAAAAGGCAGAGAAACTTTTACAGAAGACAAAAGCAGCCGACACTAGTTAGTTTCTTTAAAGATTATTTATTTATTTATTTTTCATCAGGAAAAACTTTGATAAATAAAGTTTCTGTTGATGTTGGGAAACATACAGACACATTACAGATTCATTAATAATGATGTTTTCCCACCTTCAACCAACAGAATAAAAACCAGCAGTGACGTCACTTCAGATCACAAATAAAGCTGCTGACTCATCTCATGTCCGGTCTGTGCGTCCCTCCAACATGGTGGACTCAGGTCAGTCCAGTCTGAACTGAGCTGAACTCACAGACTCAACTGTCAGATGTGTCTTTACAGCTATAATCTGTAACATTTCCTCATGAAACAGGGTATAAACTCTAGAGCTATGTTCTATATGGAGCTGATTCAATCAATAATCAATAATCAGAAGCGTCATACATTGACTGTTTACATACCACTGTTGATCTGGTCTTTTAAGCCTAATTTTGAACGCCGGGAGAAGGATTTTAGTCATCAGACTCTGGATGTTAAGTTATCAGAGAAACAAGCTGAGCTAACGTTAGCAGCTAATGTTATTCTAATAATTCATAATTCAGTTTACAGCTCACAGTTAATAGTAGAGGACCTCTTTATTGACAATATGTTGACTTATCATGCACATAAGACACAACAGTTAGACGTTTTAGTGGAAGAGAAAACAAAAAGTGATGTGAGGATATTTTATTCACAAACAATAACTGAACATAAAATAAGGTTTGCGAGGAGGATGTGGGACGTTTGTGTTTCTGAGTGACTCACTGAGCCCAGCCCAGTCTCTTTATATTGATATCAGCTCTATCACTCTCGTATCAAACATTTAGAAATTCCTCCACCGCCCCGCCTCGCACCACGCCTCGTCTTCGCTTTCCATCTTTGTGAGGCTCTTTGTGGCAGAGCTGAAAAATAACCTGGACTTGAAAAAGGAGGTTTCAAAGCTGCAACAATGAGGATCCACTTTCAGCCTGGAACTTTCCTGCTTCACAACAATACAGAGCAAACTGGGACAGTGGTGCCGCTGCCAGACTGAAATATGATTATTAACACAGCAGCAGTGGCAATAAAAACATTGTTAAACATAAAAAACATATAATTATAGTCATCAAATGTCAAGTTAGGGTTGTTTTTTTAATGGAAATATAACAATTAGTCAAAAAAAATGTTTTTGTTTTACACATTAATAATATCACAACAAATATCAACAGAAAATATAATGTAAGTGGGAATATTTATGAAAGGCATTTTCTGCCAATGTGAGAAAAAAAAAGATTCTGTAAATCTGTAAATTATTGAGACACAAATCAATATTTTGGAAAGTTTCTCTTTATAATAATTTACAGAATAATTTTTTTCTGTCATAATGGTGGAAAATGGCTTCCATAGTAATGTCTTATAATAACATATAAAAAGTGTTGGAGATGTACAAAACATGATGTTTCATGAATATAATCAATTATTAAGACCTGTGTCAATAATAATCTCACACTTTAAAATATAAAACACATAATTGCAGTTTTATATCAAACATAATGTCAAGTCAGAGTGAACATTTATATCTAATAATTTAATAAATAATAATAAAATTTCTGAAAATGTTTAACAGCTGTGACAATAATATGTCAAATATTCATGTTGATAATTGTAAGGATTATAACGTTAGACTCTTATAGACACATTTATAGGATCAATACATTGTTTTTTAAGATAATACATAATAATTGGTATAATTAATGTAACTGTAAATATACAGAACAGTAACAGTGACAGTATCCCAACATCTTTAAAAGAAAGAAAATATTAAAATAAAGCTATTCTGACTATATAAAGCATCTTTTGGTATCGGACATTTTTAAAGACATGAACAGAGTCATTAAATGTACTTAGATATGCTATGTGCTAGGCTAATCTATGTTAAAAAAGATAACAAGTGAAACAAATCCACATCAATCATTAGCCAGTTACATCTGATCCGTAATGTTAGCTAAATGTAAGCTAACTAGCTCGTAGATTAATGATTGATGTAGCTTAGTTAGTTAATGTTTTGCTAACTTAAGATGATATATCTTTTTTATCTTTTAACCATGTTCAAAATGTGGTTGTCTTTGCAACATAGATTAGCCTAGCATAGCATATCTTAGTACAGGAAAGGAGGAAGCTGACCGAGGCTTAAAAAGGGGGCGGGGCTTAGGAAGGGTCAATTATTTCAATGCAACAAAACCAACAACATCGCTAAAATAACAGAGCTGGAAGTTTAAAAGAAAATTTTAAAAATAGTATTACTAACTTTTATATGAAACAGTGTGAGGGGTCATTTTGGTATAATTATAAGTCTAAAATGACGTAACACAAAATGGTGATAGTAACAATGTCTTCTAAAAATAATAATAGCAATGAATATATTGTAATATGAAGCAGTTTATCAATTAAAATTGACAAAATGTCATATAATTATTATATAAAATAGTATCTTTCATTGTATGAGTCATGTAATTAGCATTATATAATTTTTTTATTATTATTATTTGTCGTTGTCGTTCTGTTTTTCATTTATTTGATGGAGCTCCCTAGTGCCTTATAGACAATAAATAAAAATTACATTAAAAATTATTTTCAGTCGGATCAGGATTATAATTTAAAAAACAACAAAACACAAATAAACAAAAGAAGTGATTTTGTCCTGCATTGGTTGGGTTGATGAGTCATTAGGCGTCGTTATTGGTTGACCTTGTACATCCCCGTCCGGCTCTTCATCGGCTTATCCAGCTCTTCCTGAAAGAAAGGAATTATGGGAAGAGCCATTACGTGCTTTAAAGAAGATGTTTTTTTGTTTGCCTTTGGAGTTGTTTGTTTATATTTTTCTCATTTGGTGAAGCTAGGCTAGCAGTTTACCCTTGCTTCCAGTCTTTGTGCTAAGCTAGGCTAAACATGCCCTATATTTCACACAAAGAGGAAACTGGACTGAACGTTTCTAGGATGTTGTAACAAAATTACAACCCGCAGAGCTCTGCACACACAGCACTGACATTATGCTTCGACTTAATTCCTGATATAATAAATATAAATGTGTATTCAGTCTCTTACGTAGCTGTAATGAAAATGTTAAATGTAATGTATGTAATATAATGCTACCTTCTGGTCTCTTACACGTGTTCATTTATTACTAATAGTAACTAAGATACAGAAGTTATTTATTATTAATAAGAGATTAGTAACAGTAAAGTGTCATCAGCATAAAAACCCAACAAAAGGAACTAAAAGAACATAGATAGAAAATGATAAAGATTGTATTAATATAATATGATAATATAATATAATATATATTAATATAATATGAATGCTGCTGTATGTAATGTTAGTAATGATTAACCAGTGTATCAATGATTTTGTGTGCTCTAATAACAAAAGCTAACATACTATTTTTACCACTAAAGTCAATAAACTCTGACGGCTCTTGTTTCCCTGTTGCCATAGAGACAATCACACCACAGGTAGGTGTTACCTTTTTGTGTCCATGTTCCTGAGTAAATGTTGACTGTGACTCATTAAAATACAAACAATAACTGTTACAGCAACATCCAGGACACACCCAGTGTCCTCGTTAAAGCTGCGTTTTCATGATACTCCACAACCCCGATCAAGGTCCTGGTCTTCTGCAGACTGCGGAGGTCTAATGTGGATCTGCAGTTTGTTCTACTATCAGCATCCTTGTGAGGACATCAGCATCCTTGTGAGGACATTTTTGATGTATATGTCCTAATGAGAATTAACTCAAATATTAAATAAGACTCCTATGGTGGTGTTATAATTGTGAGGGCATTAGCATTGTGACGTGTCTTTGTGAGGACATTAGCGTCTTTGTGAGGACACATTGGGATGTGTCTTTTTGAGGATGTTAGCCCTGTGATGTGTTCCCATAGATTTAGAGACTTACGTATGGTTTCCCGTTGGGCCCTTCGAAGCGGCTGTGTGTGGTGTACAGAGGGATATCGTCTCTGTTGGTCAGATGGTCGTAGGGACTGAAGCCTTTGTAGTGCCCCCTATAGCAGCACAACCACACCAGCTGTGAAGAAAAAACAAAAGACTGTTAGCCGTATTACAAAATGGTTGCATATTTGAAGGACACAAGTAGCATGGGGAATGTAGCCCTTTTTTACATCTAACACAATACAGAGAAAGTACCGAGGTGTTTTTTTTTTTGCCAGGTTTGTGTGTGAGCAACAAGTCCATCTGGAAAATCCATAAATCAACTTGGTGCTGCTGTCGTTTTTCAGAATTTAAATATAAAATATGATCCAGTGTCACCAAATCACTGATAGCTAGCTAACTAATGAATCTTCGCTCTGTGTGGCTAAAAGTTGAAGATTGATTGACGGGTGAATGTCAGGATATTATT
>NW_023339807.1:26137628-26139619 GCF_004916995.1 Morone saxatilis | reverse complement strand
GTCACATTTAGTTTTACAGGAAAACACAATGATTGGATTTTATATAAAAATACACAGAAATGGATTTTTTGTAAATATTTTGGCATACATTGTTAAGTACAATATGATAACATCTCACTCATAGTTGTAAGACTCACCAGTCCGATCAGCAGCAGGATCAGGACCAGCAGAACCAGAGCTGCCAGGACCAACAAGGCTATTCCCCATCCAGGAACGCCGCCGCCGCTGCCAACCAGGGCCGGGGCCACGCTCATCGTCGTGCTCTCTGACGTGGTTGGTTTATCCGGGGAAACTGACACAGACGAGCTGCTGGCTGTTGCAGTTCTTGTCGTCATAGTGTTGCTGGACACAGTCGTCGTTGCGGTGGACGTAGAGTTGACCTGAGTGTGATTGCCGGTGGAAACCACTGCAGCGTGTGTGGTGTCTGTCGTCATGGTTACAGAAGAAGCGTTTGCAGTGAGGTGTTCTGTGCTGTTGGGAGAGGCAGTTGTCATGGTAACGTGGGGTGTTGTTGTGTTGCTGTCTGTGGTTGTTGCGTTTGGGGGTCCGTGTGGGGCTGCTGTGGTGTTACTGGTGGGACTGGGAGTTGTGGCGTTGATGTTGGGTTCAGGTGAACTGGTTTCACTAGTGGTGGAGCTGAAGGTGTGATTGGTTTCACTGGTTGTGTTGGATCCAGGTGTTGTCGTGTGGTCACTGGTGTGACCGGTTTCAGTGGTTGTGTTGGATCCAGGTGTTGTCGTGTGGTCACTGGTGATAGTGGTTGTGTTGAATCCAGGTGTTTGTCGTGTGGTCCCAGCTGGTGTAGTTTCAGTGGTTGTGTTGGATCCAGGTGTGTCGTGTGGTCACTGGTGATAGTGGTTTCAGTGGTTGTGTTGGATCCAGGTGTTGTCGTGTGTCACTGGTGATAGTGGTTTCAGTGGTTGTGTTGGATCCAAGGTGTTGTCGTGTGGTCACTGGTGATAGTGGTTTTAGTGGTTGTGGTGGATTCAGATGTTGTCACGTGGTCACTGGTGTGACTGGTTTCTCTCTCTCTCTCTGAACTGGTTGAGCTGACCACGTGATCAGCTCGTGAAGAAACGTCTTGAGTGATGGATGGTGAGGTGGTTGTCATGGGAACGTGAGTCGTATTGGAAGACACTAAAGAATCAGCAGAAAAGAAAAAAAAGAGTTGGCGATTTGGTGTTTTCAGTATTTTAATACTCCCTTTGGGTTCGATGCTAACCAGCAAATGTTCGAATGCTAAGATGCTAAACTAAGATGCTGAACTTGGCAACATCAGAGATAACGACATCCTCAGGAAGTGTCACACTGAAGGATATAATATGTGTTCACTCAGTCTTTGTCCCTCTGAAAGTCCACGTCTCTTATAGACCAGATCCTGTAGGGAATCTGGATTAATTCAAAAATATACTGTGACACTCTGTAAAGTCCATGTAAAGGAGAACATATTACATATGTCATAAAATAACAGCTGAAAACATTATAAAAGACTGTGAACTATGCAGTAAACTCAGGATTTTTTGGATGGGGCTAAAAGTATGTCTCGGTGACACACTGGAGCCATATTTAGCATGAACCCCTCCCCCATCGGTGCTTCTTCGATGGTTCTTACAGCCGTTATTAGCCACAATAAATGATTCTGCGGTCGTGTAGATTTTAAATCAGAAATTAGGGAAAATCTACTCAATATAACTGTGTCCTTGGTTTTGTGGCAATTAATAAGGTAAAAATCAATAAAATTTTTTTATTTAATTACAAATAGAGAGGATATTGAGTTAATCCAACATAATGTAATTAATTATCTAACTACACAAAAGGAAAGCAGCTCAGTCACTTCATTTAAATTTTCGAAGGATGACGCTATGAGGAAGAGATGATTTATTGATGGCCCAACTTTGTTTGGCTAGGTTATGCTAGTCTGTAATATGTAAATATAGTCTCTAAAAGTAGAACAGGAGCCAGACCCTTCAGTTACCAAGCTCCTCTCCTGT
>NW_023339807.1:26136578-26137520 GCF_004916995.1 Morone saxatilis | reverse complement strand
TTTCTGCCTCTTAAAAGGCATTTTTTCCTTGCCACTGTCTCCAAGGTCTTGCTCGTGGTGGAGTTCGGTCTAGACCTGCTCTATTTGAAAAGTGTCCTGAGATAATGTCTGTTATGAATTGGAGCTATACAAATAAAATTGATTATACACTAATGAACACATAACTATGAATATTACAATACAGTAATTAAGTAATACTCAAAACAGATTTGTGCAGATTTTCACGTAAGTTTAGCTGAAACAGTTATGTTGTTCAATGTTCAGCTCTCCTTTGTCGCATGTGACAGTGAACTGAAAGAAATTCCACATCTGAAGACGTCACTTTGGATAAAAGAGATACTGAAAAACATTTTCCATGTTTTCTGACATTTTATAGATATGAACAATTTATCAGTTAATGTAGAAAAGATCAATAAATGATAAAAAGAATCACCCCTCCTCCTACTCCTCCTTCTCCTCAGGTAGTCCGTCTGTAAACTGAGGTCAAATGTTCTTTCTCTAATCTCTAAGATCAGGTTTATTTAAAGTTCATTTTTCAGTCAACTTTGAGTATAAAAAGTAGACAAAGCAGCAGGCAAGGCGAGGCGAGGCGAGGGGGGAATATGTTCCTTACCTGAGGCGGTGACAGTGAGAGCGATCCAGAGTGCGAGCAGCGTCTCCATCTTTTGCAGGAAATCCGACAGTTTGTGACAAAGATCTCAGTGTGAGCGGCTGCTGGAGTCCGTTTCCATCCAGAGAAAGACTCCTTTATACACCTGCCTCACCTGCACACAGGTGGGGGAGGGAGGGAGGGGCTGGCACACTCCCATCATGCCCTGGGAGCAGGGCTCCACTCTGTGGTCAGTTTGTGTGGTTGGAGTTGTTGTTTCTGACATTATGTTGTTAAAAATATTTACACTGTAAAACCAATGCAATGAGCTATAAATACAAGTGAACTCTGCT
>NW_023339807.1:26133177-26136478 GCF_004916995.1 Morone saxatilis | reverse complement strand
ATCAATAAGCAGATGATTGATTATTTCCTTGTACATAGCTGAGATTCTGCTCCAACAAACTGATTGTGTGGATGAAGTGAATCTGTACATGAACTCATTGATCTTCAACAAGCATTGTTGGAAAATAGATTCGTTGTTATTGTGGTTGTGGAAATATGTAAAAATGTTTTCATTTAGTTCCATATTTTTCCTGCAGACATTTTATGGGTTAAATTATGTGAGTGTTGAATGTTTAAGTGCAGTGTATCGCGCTGTGGACAGGTAGACCCACAGGGAAGGTGTGTGCTGTTAGACCACATGTACTTTGTATAACCAATAACAAATGAAATGATAAATAAATATTTGAGTTCTGGACTTTGCGATGCTCTCGAGTTATTGGAATTATTTGGATCACGAGTCAGAAACAATCCTCTGCAGCCGCACTGATATCTAATACTATAAGTATTAATACCTCACTGAGAAAGTACTTCACTACAAGTTAAAGTCCTGCTTTCAAAACTTCACTTTAGTAAAAGTATGTGTTATCAGCTAAATGTACTTAAAGGTCTAGCGTTTTATATTCATGTGATTATACACAAATTAAAACAGACCATGAATATGATATTCCATTTTTGACAATAGATCCTCCTAGATAGACACTAGAACATTAAATAAAACTACTTAAAGCAGGTGTGAAAACCAAAAAAAGGAAAACTAACTGAAACAATATTGTGTACTTACAACAAGAACTACAATAAAATACAAATATACAGGAGAGGTTACATATTATAGCTTAAAGATAGAAGTCATTATTTGATTATATAATCGTAACAACATATGTTGCTGCGTTTATATCACAGAGTATCACAGAGTAAGAAGAGCTTGTTTAGGATGCTGGTTGTGACTGACTGTAAGGATATCCCATGACTGAATGATGAATGAGTTTATCTGCTGGGAGCTGAACAGAGACAGAAGGCAGAGAGAGTTTAAAATGCTTTTTATTGGTGATTAAGACAATTGCTCTTTTATTCTTTGGAATTAAACTGAATCTGGACTAAAGAAACTGTGATGTCATGAGGAAGGGGTGATGATGTCGTTAGTTCAGCTGTAGGCATCTTTCTCAGTCTGGGATTGGCTGGAGGGTGCAGCCACTGGGAGCTCAGGGGTCAACGCAGGCCGAACAGGCTCTGCCCCCGTCTCACCTGGAGAAAGAAAAACAGGAATATGCTCTTTTTTTTTTTTTAAAAACTACAACAATAAATGCACTGAACGGCCTCTGGTGGCACTGTTATACACAGTGTAGTGACATTCACAGATAGAAGCTTTACAGGGAAGAAGAACAAACTGAGACGTTATATTTAATGTGAGGCTGCTGCTGATGTTAATCACACATATATAATGTGAAGAAGCAGCATTGATGATAAATGTCCGTCAAGCTTTTAGCTGATTCTGTCCGATTTTAATTTAGTTGGTGGGTTCAGATTCAGTCCTGTCAGACTGTGTTAAGGGCTGAATGCGTCATGTTACTATGACAACTGTGAGTTGTCATGTGGTTAGAGTGATTAAACAGACTACAGGTGGACTGGACTCTACTGGGTTACTCTCACCACTCAGACTGGTCAGTCTGGTTCCCAGTTGGCTCCAGAAGGTGCAGGAGCTCTGACTCAGACCCTGATGATGTTGGAGGGTGGGTCTTAGCTGCAGGTAGGTGGGCAGAGCTTCAGAGGACAGGACCTGCTGCCAGCGGGGCAGAATTGACGCCGCCCACACACGTGATGGGTTCGGGTTCCTGAGGAAAAAACAAGACAAATGAACTTCATCATGTGACGTCTGACAGAGCAGGTAATAAATGTAGGCGTTCGTTAATTAGCGTTTATCTAACAAGCGTTTGTCTGACCCAGTCCGGACGAAGCTTGACACGTAGGTCATCATGGCCAGAGAGAGGCGTCGATCAGAGGACGTGAAACGCTGAGAGCTCATTGGATGATGAGGAGTCCCAAACACAAACTGAACGTCAAGAGGAACGTTGGCCTCAGCCCTGCATACAGGAAGCAATAATCAATATCTTTGATTAGTTTTGACAGTTCAGATGTAAAGAACACAGTCAACACATTCAGAGATTAGACTACAACAAAAGTACACTGCAGAAATATCAGATTATAATTATTGATGCTTTAAAGTAGCTGGTAAAGCTGGAACTCATTGTAATATGTTTATACACTGCTGGGTAGTTCAGTCTATAATAATAGTGTATCATCTGCAAAGAAACTGACCTTACATTAAATGCAGCAGAAATATTAAAGGAACCAGTATAAGTGAACCAGTACCTATTATGAGCGCTAGTGGCAGGCTGGTGGTACAGGAAGACGTTAGCTTTGCTGTTAGCCCAGTGGCTAGCCATCTGCAGGCTGGGACAGATGATGAACAGATCTCTGCAGCACACAGACAGTTTTACAGTGAGAGCTGGCACACACTTTCTGCTCTAAGTTCTCTTGACCAGACAGTTGTACAAAAACTTGAGTATCGCGTGTAAGAGAGTCAAACAATAGGCAGCAAGGATGCACAACAGGATTTGGTGCTAACAAAGCCGGCTGAACTGATCATGGTGAGCAGACCTGGTGGCATTGTTGAGTGCTCTGGAGAACAGGTTGTATCCTGCAGCTGAGGGACTGTGATCCAGAGAGTAGAACCAGGCCGCCGCTTCCTTCAGCAGGTCACTTCCTGTCACTCCGCCCAACGAGCGACTCAGAGCCTCGTAAAACGCCGTCTTACCGTCAGTTCTACCCTGCAGAGCCTCAAAGTCCTGAGACAAAAAACAACATGACTTCATAACCTTCTTCTTTTGTCTTTTGTTCACGTGATTATTTTCATTATTTTACAGTTACTCATTTGCTGAGCTACGTTTTACAGACCTTTTAAAAATAGCAACCAATTTTTGTCTACTGGACTGAAAACACTTTATAGACCAAGTTTAAGCAGAAAATGTCCTCATAAAGCAATGTTTCTACATAATTTCTATTTTCACACTTTGTGTAATAAAAACTAAAATGAGAGGATCTGAGCTCATTGTTTATTGGAAGCTTTCTGGGAATACGTTGCAGTTTCTCTCCTCAGTGGTTCCTACGTTTACAGACACAGACCGCCGTGTGACCTCTGACCTTTATCCTGCGAGCTCGGCCGATCAGACCATCATGTTCTGACGTTCCCAGCAGCAGATCCACTCTGTGGAAGGACGACTGGGAGACGGACTGACGGACTGGAGACCAGGACTGAAATGGACCACTGACCGCCAACAGCTGCCACACCACACACACACACACAC
>NW_023339807.1:26128523-26133077 GCF_004916995.1 Morone saxatilis | reverse complement strand
ACACAGCAGGGGAGCGGAGGAGGACACGATTATTAATGCAGTGTGTGTGTGTGTGTGTGTGTGTGTGTGTGTGTGTACCAGCTCTCTCTCTGGATGATATGAAGCACAGACGAGTCGTTTGCAGCGCCGCATGAATCCTCCGCTCAGAGAGACCAGCAGAGCCAGACCCAACAGGAACCCTGCAACACAAACCAGGACCTTTAAGACCAGTAGAGACGTCATAAGACTTTCACTTACTTTACTAAAAGAGTATTTGTGCAGTGTAGTGTTCGTACTGTTCGTAGGATTTCAATACTTCCTGCTCTGTGATGATGTCATATCCTGTTACCTAGGAGGAAGCAGGTGATGTAGTTCGGCTCTGACGGCTGCAGCAGACACTTCCTGCTGACCACGGTGACGTTTGCTCCCTGCAGGATGTTGAATGAGGCCACCAGGTCTCTGAAGATATCCGAGGCGTAGCCTGAGCCGTTCACCTGCACCGCCACCGTGACCGGAGCTGACATGAAGAGGTGTTACCGCGGTTACCGCCACTCTGACTGACATCATCCCGGCTCTAATTGGCTTTAGGAGTGTTCGCCTTACCTCTGGCCACGACGTCCCCCGTCACCTGGTGGTGCACCTGGTCCAGCGTCCAGAACACCAGGAAGTCCAGAGCCACCAGCAGGCCGCCCATCACCAGGTTCCTGAGGACCGAGACCACGCCCACCAGCACAGCCCGCCGCTCTCGGGCCGTTAGGTGAGATGACACTGTGGAACAAAGATAGATACACTTTATTGACGATACAGTTGTGGACACACATCGTTCATTCAAATTAGAGCGACTGCTTTCACCCAAAAGGGGGCGGGGCCATGAACACTCAGGTCTACTGACATGGTGTGATGTAGGTCTTGGCTTCTCTGCATGTGATTGGCAGGACTGAAGCTCCGCCCCCTGAAGCCACCTGTTGGTCAAGCTCTTCAAACAGAGTGCTGATGTATACGTTGTCAAAGTCGACCTCCTGGAGATACCTGCGTCTGTACCGCACTGCCCTGCACACACACGCACACACACGACACACACACACCAGCACCCCCTTTTTGAAATAATTCAAAAAATCTAAAGACGATTTCTTTTTTTGATTCTTACCACTTACCAAATCAATACATGATAACATTAGCATGTTGATTTAAGGGGTGTAAAACTTACAGTATAAACCGAAGTGTGTAGATGAAGTAAACTGAAGCGTGTGTATTAAGTAAACTGAAGCGTGCAGATGAAGTAAACTGAAGCGTGTATATTAAGTAAACTGAAGCATGTAGATGAGGTAAACCGTAGCGTGAGTCCTGACCTCAGGAAGGAGCAGGCAAGCAGAACGAGGCCGGCGTATGTGAGCGGTTCTCTCAGCTTCTCAAACACATGCAGCTCTGATGAAACCTCTTCCATGATGTCCTGAGACACCTGCTGCACAGAGTGGCTGCTGTTGGCGTCCAGGTCAAAGGTCATTGAGGCTGAGATATTGAACTCAAACTCCCGCTTCATTCGTTGAAACGCTGCAACGGTGGCTGTAGGAGGACAGACGGCTCAGCGGCAGGATCAAGGTTGTCAATGAACGTTAAAAACAAGAACTTACGAGCTGCCAGATGTTTCTTCAGATGTTCGGCGATGTAGGACGGGATGAGGCAGAAGAGCTCGCCAGCTGAAACACAAGCTTTGAAAATTAGAATTGAATACTAATTTCAAATATATTTAGATAATACTGTGACTGTAAGGAGCATTTCAATTATCAAATAATCCATCAGTGATTTGTTTGGTCTATGACCAGGAAGCGGATGTGTGAAATCAGCATACAGCCCCTTTAAAGGATGTCAGTGAACGCACCGCGGGCAAGGTTGCAGAGCGGCAGGAAACCGTCAACAATGTCACACAAGAAGTTGAACTCTCCCAGCAGGTCAGAGCAGTCGGCTTGAGCCTCGGCGAACACCTCCCGGCACTTCCTGTATGGAGAGCCCAGTTTGACGTTACACACGTCGCCGATGTCCACCAGGAAGTGGAGGACGTTCCTCAGAGTACGAGCTGCAGGGTCAGAGGTCAGAGGTGGATCACATGACTCTGGGTTCCATTTTTACACAAAATATTTGCTTTTATTTATTTGTTGTGATTAAAGATTGTATTTTATTCAGTGAGAATGACTCCATGACCTCCTCAAGACCCTTAAACCTCAGTTCATCCTATTCAAGGACCCCTAAAACATATTCTATGCCTCTGAGAAGTTTTTTGAGAACCTTCTCAAGGTCCATAGAACTTCCTGAAGAACTTTTAGAGATGGTAAAGAAAGTTGAGTGATGTTCAGGTTCTTCTTCTGCAGTGTCACTCACCAACATGACGGACGCTGTCAGTCAGAGCGCCAATGAGGTTCTGGACTCTTCCCGCCACAGAGAGAGCGTTACTGCTGATCTCTCTGATTCTGTCCAACACAGCTGTCCAACAAAATTACAGTTTCAGATTAATTTCATCAAAGTCAAATACCTCAGCACATTCGAAATCTCACTCTTACAGAAAAGGGGCGTGGCAGCTCTCTGCATCAGTTCCTGCGTCTGATTGGCTGCCAGCTCGGCTCCGCACAGCAGGCTGGCGGCTGCTCGCTCCGTGTTTTCTAGCGTATTGGCGAGCGGACCGGACAGCAGAACCGAGGCAAACAGGAAGAGGAGGAAATTCCTGCCGTGAGCTGAAACGCAAGAGAGAGGAGGAAGGACTGTGATTGGCCGGAGGAAGGACACACCCACACAAGAAGCCACACCCTGATCAGGAGTTTGTTTGACAGGTGATTGAAGACATTCACAGACTGACCTGAGCACAGCGAGGGCAGCATGACCATGACGTCGGCCCGGATGCCGGCTGACAGGCCCATGCCGAAGGCCGCCAGCACTGCCACCGCCAGTGTGGTGTACACGCACAACCACAGCGGCTGTTTCTGCAGGAAGAGAGCTGTGACTCCGTACAGAGACGCCAACAGCAGCCCGAAAACAAATGCCACGAGGCTCCGCCCCTCCTCTGACAGGTGGCCTTTAACCTTCCTCCAGCTGCTGCGGTGAGAGCGTCCTGCCGACCTGAGGATGCAAAGGTAAAGTTAGAAACCAAGTTAGCTAGCAAGTTACATCTTAAAGCTAATGTTAGGAAATGCTACATAACTAACGAGCTAATCTACCTCAATCAATAACTAACGAGTTACACCTGAAAGCAAATGTTATCAAAACTGATCGTTTTGCTAATAATAGTTGACTAGAAGATGTGACTATATATATAAATATGTCTTTTCAACATTAATATTAAAACTAGTGCAGAAACTAGTGCATAGCATATCTAAGTAAAGGAAAACCCACCCATCTAACTCTCCCTCTGATTGGCCTATCCTGACATTATTATCCTAATCCTAACCAGTCCTTCTCCTCATGTTTAAACCTAACCAACCAAACCAATGACAGCAATGAGTGCTGGCCAATCAGAGGCAGAGAAAGGTGGTTCAGGTCTTTGCCACCCTGCTAGCTAATAGCTGTGTGAACTCACCTGTTCAGAACTCCTCTGACAGCCTGTGTGACTCCGCCCTTCTTCACCTGGACTTTAACATCAGTTTCCATCCGGTGTCTCGTCCTTTTCTCACTCTTCATCCTTTATTTTTTGTGTCTGTGTCTGTTTATTCCCGTCTCCGTGGAGACCAGAGACAGCTGATGTCACTGAAGCTTCCAGAAGCTCCAACTGACTCCAACTGTTCAACAGCTTCAGCGGCTGTTCAGAGACAGTTTGAACGCATTATGACTCACCTGCACTCACCTTCAGCTCCTCACAGCAGTAAGTTCCCAAACTGTTACCAGACTGATTGTGCTTCTGAAGCTAAGCTAACACTAGCGGCTGTGTGTTTCAGCTGTGGAGAGGATCAGTTTGACCGTCCTGCCTCCTGCCATCCATCGATTCCTTTTCAGCCAATCAGAAGAGCCTCAGGTGGCTCACCTGGTCCTCAGGGCGCTGTTTGGAGCAGTGAGTGGGACAGGTATGGAGGATCAATGAGTAACAGTAACAAACAGTTCTTCACTAACAGACTGTTAGCCTGTTAGCACCGTTAGCATTGTTAGCACCGTTAGCATTCTCGATTGTTGTTTTTTAGATTGTTTTGTTTTGAAATTTGTATTTATTTTTATTTTAACTATAAAGGATTTTAAATGAATTGTTTCTATTATTCTAAAATGTTTAATGTTTTATTTAATTTTGAATTATACTTATTTATAATTACTTACTTAATAAAATATTTAGTTTTATTACAGATATTGTTTATTTTATCAAATCGTTTTTATTTTATTTCTCCTCCTAGTCAATATTTATTTTCTAATTAATCCATGTGCTTCCTGTTGTCATCAGTTCTCTTCCTGGGACTCTGCCACAGCCTCCCGCTGACCTTTGACCTGCAGCTGGCAGCAGGAGGGGTGTTTGTGGGTGAGTCTCTCTCTCTCACACACATACACACACTCCTACATTACTAACAGGGGACTATCAGCCATACACTATCCAACAGGGGACTACTA
>NW_023339807.1:26124634-26128423 GCF_004916995.1 Morone saxatilis | reverse complement strand
TGCTCAATAGCACCATATGCTCGTTTATTCTCTCTCTTCTGCAGACATTTATCATGAGACAGACACACTAAACAAAACGCAATAGTACAAAGTGAAGAGATCATATGTATCTTCGACATTCGGCGAAAATGTGCAAAACAAACGGAGTGGGATATTTTCAGGGAAACCAATTTGGGCGATCTCAGGCAATCCACTGCATTTATGTATCTAAAAATTCATATCTAGAATTACCAAAACCTTAATTTCCAAGGAGGAAGAAGATTGCACCGGGGTTATCCCTCTACGGCTTCTCCTTGAATTTACGGGACGGGGTATTCCGCATGCTTCTCTACCCACCCCCTAGAATCTGTGAAGTTGCTCGCAAGTGCCATGATTTATGGGTGTAAATACTTTTTTTAAAGTTTCTGTCCTGGCAGATATAACAATAATAAGATGAATTCTTTTCAAAGCAACATATAAGACATTGTGATATAAGTGGGCTCGAATCTGAAAAACTGTTTCTCTCCAGGTGGGGAGCTCCAGTGATGCGAAGACCCTGCGACACTGCAGCTCTTGACCTCGACCCCTCGGTCCAACCGACCAGGCCGGAGCCAGGAAACTGAGGAAGAGACGATCTTCGGCGGCAAGTGCCGAAGACACTGCAGACAGTCGAGTGGGAACACCCAAGAGTAGAGGACCGAGCCGAGAGCGAAGCAGCGAGTTCAGTCGGACTGGCAGGTGGAGCATTTATTGCATTGCCATAATTCGTTCATTCCTGCTGATCCTCCAGGATTAAATCCTCTGTTTCCCACCGTCCAGTGAGCAGACATGTGTACCCAGGACAAACCGGGGGGGTCGACGACAGTGACAACTCCTTCTACTCAGCACCTGGACCAAAACTGGCACCCCAGGACCGACCCTCCAGACAGTCCTGTACATTCACCTGATGTCGCCCAAAACCCTCCAGAACTCCAGAACGCGTCCAGAATCCTCCAGAATCCTCCAGAACCGTCCAGAATTTCTCAGAATCGCTCCAGGACCTCCAAGGACCCTGCAGTCCCTGATTTAGACCTGTCTGTTGGTTTCACTTTGTACATTAAAGTTATTGCAGGCATTAAATAGATCAGATCTGTTATTTCCGTGTAGAGGTCGTTGATTTCTGACGCTCCACTCTGTTGTTCTGGAGCTTTCAGCAGAACCTCGGTCTTCCCTCAGTTTGTTCAGTAAGGGGATGTTGATCTTACCGGCTGAGCAGCGCCTTTATATTGGTTATAGCAGTGTTTATATATATTGGTATATTATAATTATATATACTTAAAATGACATTTAAAAATATTTTAATTTATATTAATCTATATAAGCGGTTTCTGTTATTCACTCCTGTTCTATCATCATCACTGTGTGGGCGAATGGCAAATTGGCGCCCCTTAGGCAGCTGCAAGGCGCTGTGCTTCCCCTGAGAAGCGTGCGTGTAAGGAAGCTGTGTGAGAAGGGACATGTATCCCTAAATGGGGACAGGCAAAGGAACAGGGGATCCACTGTAAGTCAGTCAACACCTCAACTTTCTTCAAAAGGGGGGTCTGCCAGGGTGTCATTCCAAGGTAGAACTCGCCACTGTTAACTGCTGGCAGTGAAACCCTGCAAAACTGCCCCAGAACCCTGCAGGGGCAGATTGAGCCGGGGTGGGGGCTGATAGCAGCGGACAAGCAAAAGACACTTTTAAAGACAAGCAATGTGTGTGTGTGTGTGTTTGCTGTGTGTGTGTGTGTGCTGTGTGTGGTGGTGTGTGTGTGTGGGAGACTCGTGACTTCTCAAGGCAGTCTCAACATGTGTGAACCCTCCTGGCAGTTCTCTTCGGTGTCTCTCGGACTCTGAACCCGCTCTGTCATGGCGACCAAGGTAAGACGATCCGAATCTCAGCTGCGGACCTGATCGATCACGTATTGATCAGTGATTCGGTGGGTCGGCAGCAGCAGCAGCAGGAGGAGGAGGAGGAGGAGGAGGAGGAATGATCGCCTTTGATTGTTTAAAAATTGTTTCGGAATTAAAGTTTAAAAGCTTTGCCAGGGATTTATGATCTAAAGGAAGAAACACCTGAATGTAATTAATGAGTTAATTAATTAGCGTCGCAATTAAAAGAAATCTACATTATCAACTGATCTCATGGTCGGGCCAGCACGGTGGCGTTCACCGAGGAGAGTCTGTTCAAAAAACATTAAAAGTATCTCCTCACTAAACTCAACTCCTATCTCAAGAGCACATAAGCGGCTCATGACTGCAGAGACCGATGGATGTCAAACACATGTGGATCATAAGTACTTTGTGGAACAGCTGGACACAGGTTGGGCGTGGCCCCTGCGCCAGTCCCAGCATTATACACGTGTGTGTGAAGTGTGTGTGGCGAGTCCTGTGCAGTGTGTGTGGCAGTCTGTGCAGTGTGTGTGCAGTCTCTCCAGGAAGTGTTTGAACATGTTTAAAGCTGTGTCACATCGCTGTAATTTGAAGTTCATAGGTCGGCTTTTTTGTCTCTTATGGTTGTTTTTTGTTTATTTGTTTGCTGTTTGTTTGTTGTTTGTTGGAAGTCAGCGGAAGTCAGTGAATGTAGTGACGTCAGATTAAATGCTAAAGGCCAGGATCATTTATTATATTTAATAGTTATTAACAACATTTTTCACAAACAAAACTGATAAAAAACGAGACAAAGCTACTTTCCTGCCATAAATATGAACTAATGGTTTTCAGTATTTAGTGCCTTGGCCCCCTCAGTGTCTGTACTTCCGGGGTCCCTCAGGCTTTACTTGTTGGAGCAGAAAATTATTTCACAGCAGCTTTTCTAAAAAACTGTCAATAAATGTTGGTTAGAAATATTTGCTTTTATGTATAATTAAAAATCAAAGGCAACACATTCCAGTGAGAATAAAAGCTCTAGTAGTTTGGGGACATGGCTGGGACAAGTCGCCCAGAATTCATGCGGATGGGTTGGAGGACAGGAGACAGAGCAGATTAAAACACTGATTCTGACTTCATGGAGACTTTAATGTACAGATATTCTCCTGTTAAGACGTCCTGCAATAGGACTTATATGACTGAGAGACCTTCACAGTCATCGATATCGTCTGTCTCCCTGCAACTCAACAAAAGATCAACATGATTAAACTCATTTGTATGTTGTGTCCTGTTGGTGCTGTTAGAAAAGAAACGTTCAGCCCAGTTGTTGCTCTTTGGGCAGAAGTTGAGAACATTTTGAACCTTTGAGGAAAAGTTTGATCTTGCTTTCTGATATTTAATGTGAACACCAGCAGCTGTTCTGACATCAGGCAGATTTCTGTTGAATCCTGGCGGAGCAGCTCTGCAGCCGCCGCCCTCTTTCACAACAACAGTCAGTCCTCAGAGAGCAGCTCGGTCTGATCTCATTCAGCTGTTTCACTGTTAAACTGCATGCAGCACGAGAAAACAGCTGCTCAAAGGGGCCCCTCAGACGCCAGGGGCCGGCTTTTTGTTGTCATAATTTCAGTATTTAAAGAGAAACTCCCTCATTTTGTCAAACTTCCATCAAATTCTAGCTCTTGTGAGTGGGGAGGGAATTTGGCAGACACTGGATGTGAATGTGCTGTTGGGAGCCGTAGATTTCCAATCTGAGGATTTTGGGGGCCTGTAACGGATTGTGATAGAGTTAGAGATAGTTGAGGCAGAGCAGCCGGAGGATGTCAGAGAGAAAACCAGACAATATTCTCTCCATAAAATATGATTCGGTTGTGATAACGTTGTGCATTTGTACAGTAATCAGTGAAGATTGATTGACGGGTGAAT
>NW_023339807.1:26121438-26124620 GCF_004916995.1 Morone saxatilis | reverse complement strand
TCACATTTTGTTTTACAGGAAAACCACCATTGCCATCAGCTTCTCCCGGTTATGTTAAAAAATTCATTATATCTGGACTTTAAACTCACAGCTCTAATCAATTGTCCACATGTGGCCCTAATCCTCCTCCGTACAAATGAAACCCCGGTGTGTAAACAGTATTTTATCTGTTTACTGTTTGAATGCTGATTTCCCTCCTACAAAATCAACACTGACAGTCTGATTACATTACACACAAAGCTAATCAAACTGCTAACACTATAAACCAACTGCTGTAACTCAAAGGCCTCTTTATATCTTATAAGTAAAAAGTAAAACTTATTAAAAGTTAGTATTAATAATATGATTACTGGTACTATTATATGAATTAAATAGGCTGTACAGACATATGTCCTGTATCTACAGCATTGAATCCTCTACCTGTATCTTAGCACTTAGGAACTTTCACCTTTATCCTACAAATTGACCAAAAAACATTCTCTTAAAACCTTTTCCATGTGAACGATATTCACTTTTCATATTCAGCATCTACAGCTGGTCAAATTAAAATGACATACATGTTTTCTGTGATTATGTGTGCATTTTTCTTTGCTGAAAACCATTGTTCTTAGCATGGTTGTTAGCTATCCACTGGCAATGAGATTGACCCCATTCCCTTGTAAAGATTAAAGAATCCAGAGCATTAATGGAGGAAAGAGTTTAATCATTTTTAAATCTATAATCTGTAAAATTTCCTCATTAAACAGTGTATAAAATTATCCACCATTTGGAGACATTTGTGCTAGAGAAACTTAATAAGTAGCTTTTAGTGTGTACACTTTGCGAAGCGACCGCCGCGCGATTCAGAACCATTTCACACCTACAAAGTCCTAACCAATCAAGAGAAACACAGTCCCAAGTATCTTATGTTGTAACACCAGCAGTCAAGTAAAGTACCAGACAACATTATCAGACCACCTTAAGTGGACTACGTTCAGCACTCATTGTTGACGAGTTGGTTTCCAGCCACCTGATGTATATATAAGTCAATATGTAAGTTACTAATCTATCTAGTGAAAACCCATCCAGTTAACTGCATAAAAAAGAGCATCATATCTCACCCACCGGACACACTCCTAGGAAAATCAGGCTCTTTCAGATGCCTCACTTCCATCTGCAGCGCTTACGAAGAATCTAAGCTGATAAAAAAACACATAAACGACTCACTCGTCACATCCTAGTTGAATCTGAACAATGAAGTCTTTCCCCATCGGGAAAAAAATCTTACAGACATAAGTGTATAATATTCAAAACTATTGGACAACAAGAAGACAATGACAGATCCTAATCTGATGTTTAAAAGGCCAAACAATGTTCATGCCAAAGACTGAACAGCAAACACATCCAGGTGGGTACTGGACTCCAAGGCAAGAGGTCTGGTCTGAACAAAGAACCAACATGTCACCTAAATGTAAATGCCTGGTTTTTGCAGGCTTCAGTCAGAGCTGATCTCCCAAGACGCGTGTGCACAAAGGCCAACTGACTCAGTTGTTTAAGTGTATACAATGAGAGAACAACACACTGTGCAGATCAGAACTTGGATGAATGAAGAGACCACGGTCCTCTATACATCCTTGTAATGCTGTCAGCCTCGGAATCCAGCGCTTTCAATCCTGAACACATGAACACAACAACAACAGTCGTCTTGCACATCAACTCAAACACATGATCACCCACCGAAACAAGCTTCTGGCTCTCTGATTGGCTGACTGCTTAGAGAGTCGCAGACACACTAACCGGGATAAGCCAACGAAGTTCTACGGCTCGTTTCCAGGCCCCCTCAAACACCAGCCGACAGGGAGAGATTCTGGCGCACAAGGGCAGCACTGGACACACCAACCACTCTCTGTGTCAACCGTAGAGGTTCGCTGCCGCTCTGGAGAAGAACAAACCCACAGAAGGCACCCGCGGGCCCAGAATTAACATCCGCTGGCGTGCAACCCTCAGGGTTGCTGACAGAGGTGCTGATACAGCATCTACAACCTGTCCAGGTCTCACCGGTCCCCCAACTCACTTTAACGCAACGCACCAATCATAACCCCTCCCAAAAAAAGGACACTGTGACCTGTCTTAATGAACTATCTGACACCCTGTGTGCCACTCCAATCCAGTTCGTGATTAGGTGTTTTAAAAAAGACCATGCCCGGCCGAACCTTTGGACCCCCTTACAGGTTGCATATAGACCAGAATTGTTCAACAGGACGAGCTGTCCAACACTGGCCCTCACACATCCAGAAGACAAAGACATGCATGTACGATCTTTCATTGACTACAGCTCAGCATTCAACACCAGTTCAGGCTCTCTTCAAAAGCTCGTCACCCCTCGGACTGACACCCTCACTCTGTAACTGGGTGCTGAACTTCCTCACAGAACAGACCAGTCAATCAGACTTGGAAACTGGACATTAGGCATCAGAGCTGGGGAGCACGGGAACCCCCAGGGCTGCGTGCTAAGTCCGCTGCTCTACACGCTCTTTACTATGACTGTGTGTCCTCCCCAGACCAACACCTGCATTATAGAGTGTTGCAGACCGACGCTACGTCATTAGGATATCAGTAGGGTGACCAATTCCGTTTGTGCAGAACAGTCACGTATTCCATTACTTTTCACACGTCCCGCAAATTGAGAAGTTGTCCCGCATTGTTATGACAGTCAGACTCCAGTTTTGAAATGCGCGTTTTTTAATCTGTCATTATCAAATAAGCTGTTTGGAGAAAGCAGTGAGGGCTGTCATCAGGGGGCGGGGTGGGCGTTTGATCATGTCAATTCAACTGGAACGGTGGACCACAGTTAAGGGCCGCGGCCCACCAACAACAAACAATGCAAATCAGGTCAAACGGCATGCAGCGCGAGACATGGAGGAAAGCACAAACCGTGCGGCTAAGAAGAGAAATGCAGCTACAAAAAACTGGGAAACTATCTATCCCTGGGTGAAAAGGCGAGTCTGGTAAAGTTGTGTGAAGTTTGCTTGAGTCATTTTTCTGTTTCACACGGAGGTGAATACAACATGAAACGACACAGACTATATGAGACTCACAAGAAAACATGTTGCTCAAAAGGAGGCTTCCCAGTCCCAGGCTAATGTACACCAGTCAGGTGTGTTAACTTGAGAGGCACTGTGAAATAGCATGAAAGCCCAATG
>NW_023339807.1:26118026-26121413 GCF_004916995.1 Morone saxatilis | reverse complement strand
TCCATGCTTACTATGTTTTCTCACGTGAGAGAACTTGGGAAAGTTAAGAGAGTTAAGTTTAGTAAGATATATTTGTTAAGTTTTTATTTGCAGGCTGTTATGTGCTACTGAATCAGACTTTATTTCTTAAGAAAGCTGAGGAAATTTGGCATGTCAACCAAGATCCCCAGCATGTTCTACAGATGTACAGTGGAGAGCATCATCACCAGTTCAGTTTGTGGTAGTTGCACTGCTCAGGACAGGAAGGCTCTCAGCGTGAAATAAAAAACTGTACAATTCATCTCTGGAGCAGCCTTCCATCACTACAGGAACATCTACACAACCAGGGTCATCAGGAGGGCCCACAAATCATAAAGGACAATACACACAACACAGTGTCTTCACACTCCTGCAGTCAGGGAGGTGCTACAGGAGTGGGAAAGCAAGGACAAAAAGACTCTCTAGTCTAATCTAGACAGTTTCTACCCCCAGGCCATCAGACTCTTAAACAGAACAGCCCACACCACCCTCCCCCACTGTGACGTAATGTCACTCTGCACCTTAAGTGTAACTGTGAGGCATAGAGCACCTTATTCAACTCAGGTTTCTTTGTTTACTGTACAATGTTCTGCACTTTAAGTTGTAAGTTACAGACTGATACAGAATATTAGCAGATTATACAGTGAAAAGAACCTCATTAAGTTCAACCTCAAGCCACAGCAGCACACACACACACACAGTAAATACAGGATTAGTAGGAATAAGGGAGGAAGAGAAAAGCTCCAGAAGCTCAGTTTGAATGTCATTCTTTAAACAGCAGTACCACCTACTGTCCAAAACAATACATTACAACCAGAATCGCATTTTATTTGAGCAATAATGAGAATTAAACTGTAAAAATTATGGATCATATGGGCCCTTAAAATTTTACAAAATGAAAAATATTGTGTTTCAGTCATGTTTTCCTCCAGTGTTCTTACATTAGACCCCATCCCAACCATGTCTTACCCTTAATTGGCACTTCTTTACTGGATATGATCAATCTTTCTTTATTAACAGGATATGTACCACAGTCCTTTAAAGTATGGAGGAGCCAACAGGCGCAATAGCAGCACCCTGACTCTGTTTCACCTGAAAATGGCTGCTGTGAAAAAGGTCTATTGCATGACTGTAAAGGGCTCTGTGTATCTCGTATGTTCACTTCACAGCCCTGGAGGCTCTGTCCAATGATTATATACTGTCAATGGGAACTTTTACAAAGCTTGTTTCATTCAAAAGGGGATGGGTTGTTCTGAAGACATCTATTCAGCCAAGCCATAAATAGTCTTTTATATTTCCAAATATAATCAGATCTACAGATGCCAGGGGAGGCTTGCCCAGGGCTGTGCTATGTCTAGGTTTGTGCTGGACTCACAGAGGGGCCGGCCCACCAGGATTTCTCCCTTATTATTATTCCATTTATACAAACTGCTGCGAGCACGATGGGCAGTCCGACTAACATCTATGTGCTGTGTCTCCTCCTCAAAGTGTCTGTCCAACTATATTGTTATTGATTTTTGAGAAGAAACTGCTGCTCATCACTAAATGATGAAGATGAAAACAGGAAACCACACCCTGAGCTCAGAGCGATCAGGACCACGGGACCTGCTGCAGCTAAGGTGAGCGGATTAATATCTTTATTGACTAAATGACATTTGATGTGAAAATGGGTTTATATCATCTTCAGTCTGCTAATTTTGTTTTCAAGTTTTCATTTTAAATAATTGAGCTTGTGATTTTATTTGAATCCTTTTCTGTAAATCTGAATGTGTACAGTGAAACTGCCTGCACTCATCATCAATGACTGTTCTCATCTAATATAGTCTGATCAACATTCTACTGATTCAGTTGATCTATAATAATAAAATAATAAAATCAATAACTGCAGGAAGTTTGATTATTTCCTGTGAATATTGACCAGAGATGACTTTTCCTGATATATTGATCCTTTCTGTCTGTATTCTGTATTTTGATCATTTTAACAATCAGACTTAATATTCTTCTTTATGACTTAAGGCCTCCGCACACCAACACCAACCGATTATCGGCCTTCGGGATCGTCGGTCGGGACAGGCAGGCGGAGGCGGTGTGGCTGCGAGTCGGCCTGACGGCTATTCAACATCTCTGGCTTGATACAAACAATATCTCTGTATCTTGCGTGCCTCTGTGGTTATATCTACGGTCTTGTGTGTTGGCGCGGGGTGGAGTGGATCAAGGGTCAGTCTCGGTCTTTTGCATTTTTTTTGTGGACGAACATCATGAGTTGCAGTGCGGCCACTGCCTGGCTGTCTAATGAGTGGGCGAAGCGTCCGTATTGGACGCCTTCGCGCAGTGTGTTCTTCTATATGGAACCGTACGTGCGCCCATACGTTTCTGCTCGCGGCGTCAGGACTGTGTGGTTCGTTCGTGTGTGCGGGTGAGGCGACTTGTTTTTTTTGTCTTGTGTGACGCGACCTGGAGGAGACGGGAGCCGACTGATCAGTCCGATGCGGCACAGTCCGAGCGGTGCGGGCGTGTCGGTGGTTGGATGCGGTGTTTCAGAAGGCCTGTACTTCATCTGTTCGTATTGTTGTAAGTTGTTGGCTATAAGAGCTCCAGTCGGGCTGGTTATTGATGAGACAAGCTTGTGAGTCAGAGACTGAAAGCGCGCTCGGGGGAATGTAGCTGAGTGTATCGTCTGGGTCGTTGAGAACCTTGGTCCTGGAGTGCGCTCGCGGGTGTGTGTTAGTTATGTTGTCGTGTAGATTGTTAGTATGCGGCGTGTAGTAACGTAGTGTCGTGCAGTTTTCCAAACTGTCGGTTTCGCGCGTCTTCGATTTCAAAGCGAAGATAGAAGCTGGTGGTATTGGGTGTAGGCACAGATGAAGAAAACCTGCTATTTACACGAATCCAGGTGTTGGTTGGTTGGGTGGTGGTGGCGCATCTGATGGCGGTACTATAAGAGAAGGCTCGATCGGGATTGGCCTCGAGCCCTCACCATGGGGTGAATCATCCACTGGTGGCATTAGTGTGGCACGTCTTGTTGTTTCAGGGTTGGGTTTCAGAGGACTAGCTCTCGGAACGATGAAGCAGAGGTATTGATGGGACAGTCAGGTGGCCAGTTTGTGATTCGGAGATCTAAGATTGTTCTAGTGAGTTTTTCTGTAAGTCCGGGGATGTGCCTAGGGTGGATAGCCGAGTTTTTATTTTTTCAGCGAGGGTTCCTTGAAGCCTCCGATCTACGGACTGCGTGACCTTTCTTTAGGCTCTGAGAGTTGCGAGCCGATGTGGCTACTTTTGCTTCCCTCTCAGTTTACATGCCTAATGAGCACAATGATGATAAGCAAATGTTACGAGTCTCAATATTTAAGAGAAAAAACAGTTTAAAAT
>NW_023339807.1:26112761-26118001 GCF_004916995.1 Morone saxatilis | reverse complement strand
TTTGTTTTGGAGAGGAGGAGACCTCTGTGGATAATTGGGCTCCCGGTAGAAACCTCCTGAACCATGAACACTGAAGGAATCCTAACCGGGAGAAGCTGACTGCAATTCAACAAAATAACAAGAACAGCATCACATATACATATTTAAATTACACTATTTTTAAGTGTTAATATACACCTATCTAAACATACAAATGTATCTAAATATCTAACAAATAGAGGTGTATTATATATATAATTATATATTGTACGTTTAAAATGGTCATATTTTTAAAACGTAATTCAAGTTTAATATAAGTGTCATCTAATTACACATTTTTTAAAGTGTAACCTAATTATTCTTAGATATTTACATGTATTCTGTAACCAATACACCTGTACCTGTACTTACTGCACAGGTTGAATCAATGATTAACTTTAACTGTAACGCTCAAACATTAACCCTGATTCTGATTGGCTGACAGGAACTGCAAAGATCCTGTGTTGACATAATCACTCACTCTGTGATAGTAAGTGTCCCACCTTAAAATAATAAGAGTAGTCATTCTTAAAGGTCAACTGGGTAACACTGAGGAGAAGCTATAGCCAGAAATTCAGCGACACTAAAATCTGTAGTAGTTTGGAGTTGTTAAGGGTTCAACGTTTTACAATTATTGGTCAAATTTGTGAAAAGGTTGCAGTGAATGGACAAAATTGCTCCTTCAATGGAGTCGCCATGTTGAACCGCCATGTTGCTATGGTAACCCAAAAGGGACAAACCAAACACCGGATCGAGGGACTTTTGGGTTTTTTGCGTATTTCATGGCCACCGTAGTTTCACCTTCCCGCTTGGAAGCAGAGGATGAAGTGAGGGAGATACAATCTGCAAAGTACTATAAAAATGTGGGTATTTTAGTATTATATATACAGTTCCAGATCCAGTTATTGAACAACTTTAATTCGTTTGCAGACTCAGATTAAAAATACAAAATATAATCAACAAATAAATGATGATGTATTATTATGGGTAGCACACAAAGTCATTAAAATGAGAGTTAATGCATCAATAATTATAATATAATATATACATTTATATGAATGTGATATGAGTACTTCTTCCACCGCTGCTCTTAATACCAAACACAGTTAGGACTGTTGCTGAAGGGCATTCTGGGAGCTGTAGTAAACGTCAGGCAGATACAGGTCAGGAGTGAAACAGGCTCTGATCTGTTGAGAAATACCTTCAGCTCAGGCGGTAGACGTTGATCGCTGTTAGGAATTCTTCAGATTCCAGCTGCAGAGAGTTTCTGGAAGCAAACATCCAGTGATGGATGTGATAACATAACAAACATTATTCTGAAATGCACAATGAGTACTTTTACTGTTGCTTCTTTAATTATATTTTGGTGCTAATACTTTTATACTTTTAAAGGTCCAATCATTAAGATGTCAGTGCTGGTTGGTTAACAGCAAATACAGTTTAATGCTACAGATCCCTTCTGGGTGCGGCCAAACAAACAAAACCAGACAATAATTGACCTTTTTTATTGTGTGAGCAACCTGCAGGGCACACTGCATTTCCTGTGATTACTTCATAATAAAAGTCAACTCACCAGTCAAATGCTTTTAATGTGAAACTGCAGCAGCAAGAGAAGTTTTACTTAATACTGAAAATATCCACAGAGACCCAGTTCTCTTACTGAAGTGAAAACTGATGATCTGATCCTAAAACATTCACAGGATTTGGTACTGATTATTGATTATTGATGATTGATTACTGATCTTAATGATTGCCTGTGTTTGGCTGCTGTCTCAGTACTCAGATTTGGAGCTGGCCATCAACACGTTGGTCACTGAGTTTCATAAAGCTGCAGATGACGGACCGACCATGAACACCACACAGTTCCAGACCATGATCTCTAATCAGCTGCCGGGATTCGCCAAGGTACACACTATGACATCACAGCTCATCCTCCAATCACAACACACTTCACTTTCTCTGGCAGTTAAAGTTCCTAGGGAAGCCATGAAAGGCAACACATTTTTTTTTTCACAGGAATTAAAACTTTACTGTTTAAAGTTTTCACTGGTGAACAAAAAAGATTTCACGTGCCTTTCAGTGCTTCCGTACAGCTCTGAACTTTCTCATGGTCCCGGGTTATAATTTATGGAGCAGCAAACAGAACGTGGCTCACTGTGCTCACTTCCTGTTTCCTGTGAGCAGACGGTGGATAACGAGGACGGTCTGGCTCAGGTTCTGCAGCAGATGAACGTCCAGAGCGGTCAGAACATCTCCTTCGAGAACTTCTGGACTCTGATCAACAAACAGGCCATCCAGCTGTTCGGCGCCACACACAAAGAGAAGAACATCAAGTGCAGCTGCCTGCTGCAGTGAAACCTGCAACGTACCTGAGACCACCTGCATCACTGACACACCTGTGCCTGGAACCACCACACCTGTCTGACCACAGGGGGGCGCTGCAGGACAACAGTCAGACTGATGATATTCACAGATTGTTTGAGTTGCGTTATCGAACATGTTTGAGTCTGAATGTACGGAGGACCAAAATGACTAATCAGAAAATAAAATATATAATAAATTAATAAATAACTGGAATGTAATACACTGAGAAATAGGCCGATAACATTGAAAATAAATAAATGAGTTATAATATTACTAGAAAAAGTTAAAGAACTTTAGAAATGATTTGATAAATTATGAGAAACAGAAACACAAGAATCATTTTATACAAATAGTTTCATTTATTCATTTTCCAATAAATCAGGTTTGGGCCTCTGTACACAGGCTTTAACTTAATTATGAGTTTAATGACTGCATGCTTACAAGTTAAAACATGATAAAATTGCTTTTTTTACTACTAAAATGTTGTCACTTTGGGCTTTAAAATTCTGTTTTTATTGACATTTGTTGAGCTCATGAATGAGCTCATAAATGCTGTTTTGATACTAACGTGACTTTTATATTCAGTCTGAATGTTTTTTAAAACCCTCTGAGCTCTGACGATGCAGTTCAATATTTATGTTCTCTCTGTGAATAAAACAAAACCACTTTTGATATAACGAACCAATGGAAATGTGTTCAGTGAATTATTTGTTAATAAGAAAAATTTGATGGATGGAAAATAATCAGCAGGTGAATCCATAATTAAAATAATCAGTTGAAAATGAGCTGAAATCCTGCTTTTACATGAAAGCATGAGAATAATATAATTATGTCATAAATAATAAGCTTGTTTTTGTATTTGCTTATTTACTTACTTTCCAGGTCCAGTGCACATTAATAATCATTATCGTAATGTTATTATACATCTATAGTGCCTGAACAGATATCATATATTCACCCTACAAACAAAATAAGATCAAAAAACTGTGATTGAAATAGTTTATAGGCATTCAGACAAATAATAAAAGATATTAGGCATCAGAAGGCTCGTGTTTGGTTTGTGAAAACGTCTCATTCAGGTACAACAACACAACGATTCTTATTCTCAGCTGATTGTACACTAATGAAAACATACCTATGAGTATTATATCCTATTGAACATGACGTCACTGTGTCGCAGATGGAGGACAGGAAGTGATTTTCTGCACTGTCACAAACTATCAATGTCTGTTTTATCTACGGCCGCTCAAATCGATCAAACTGAGAAACCACCAGGAACATTTATTGATGTTTTTGTTCATAAGAGAGAAAAATGAAAGAAATTGACTGAAAAATAACAAACCAACAGCTTGTGAGAACCTCTGTGGACGGGGCATGTTCAGCTCTTCAGCTCGCTGTCAGACCCTTTCTGACGGGAAGTGAAGATGTAACATCGACCTATTCTCTCTCTTCAAAGCCACCAGACTCCACTGACAAAAAGAGAGACAGGAGTTTCTGGTCTACTGCTGCCTCTGTCCTCAAATGTTAACATGTTAAATCATCAAAATTCACACAATAAAAGTCACCAACCAGTGGAGGCAGCGGTAGAGCAGAAACTCTGTGTTCTCAGAGGTAAAAGAGAGACATAAAAGGACTTCAGGACTCATCAGAATCACATCCGACAGATTGTTGTGATTTTCTCTCTAATATTGTTTAAATGAGCTCAGACTTTCCTCCGTTTCATCCATTCTGCTTTCACTTCCTGTCCTCCATGTCTACAGATCCTCCTAAGTGTTACACACTGGACCTTTAAGGTAGTTTTAGACATTATCTTTAAGCAAACATAAGTATATAGGAAACAGAAACAGGATCACAACCTAAATCAGAAATGATGAATATCAGCCAATAAGAATCAGTTGATTTGAACTGTTGAACTGTCACAGAAATCTTCGTCCTCCCAGTCAACAGGGGGCGCTGTCTCCTCCTCTCTGTGGAAAATCCTCCCATCAGACTGCCTCCTCCAACGTAGCTTCACCTCCTCTCTGATCCCTCCATCCTGCAGTTTCTGCTTCAGCTGAAAGTTTACAGACATCAACGTCAGTTTATATCGATCACTATGATTGATTATTGACAGCCAGCAAAACGTTTTCATGCCAGATAAATGATGAACTGATTTTTGAAACAGGACCCACAGTTTGAGATGATTTTGATGTCTGGAAGAAAGGAAAAAGTCCTTTCTAACCCTTTAAGATCACATCTCTAGTCATATTATACCTCCTCTTAACAATGTATGCTGTGTATTCTACACAGAGCAGAGCAGAGACGTTTCTGGTAGCGACAGCAGCAGAGCGAGAACGAGTTGCAGCTCTGCCCGGTGGAATTCAGGGATTAGTTAGCCAGCTGCTAACAGCATAAACACAACTTTATGAGTGATTTTGGTGAAACTGGATCATATTTTATGTAGAAAATGTCTGGTTTTCCATCTGATGTTCTCCAGCTGCTCTGCCTCAACTCCACTAACTGCTAATGTAGCTGCCGTTAGCATGCAATGGAACCGCCTGTCCATCTCACAATTACTTGTGAACAAGTTCTGACTTCCCCTGTAAAGACACAAAGATCCACTGTAATAAAAGACAACAATCATGAAGTGTCCTCTGACCTGCTGCAGGATGGTGTCTTGCAGCATCGGGTCATTCAGGTCTGCAGATCCTCCGCTCAGCCGAACCTTCACCAATCTCATCGCCGACTGTCTGACATCTGCAGAGGAAAGAACTCTGATTAAAGGTAGGGTAGGCAATCCTGTTCAGAAGCACATTTTGTTATACTGGGTGAAATGGTCCCTCTGTTGTCAGAGGAATCAATTCGTTATGTCTTCAGAA
>NW_023339807.1:26105727-26112661 GCF_004916995.1 Morone saxatilis | reverse complement strand
AATTAAAGAATATATTCTTTAAAAACTGTTTGTATAATTTCATATATTCCACATTTTATGTTCTTACTGAAAATAAAGTATATTATCTGTACTGGATACTTGTTCCAGACGAGTGCTCGGCTCAGCTTCAATGACTACAGAGTTCTGGGTGATGTAACCTGGAGGTGGAGCCATAATGTGAGTGAGGAAATCAGTGTTCACTGATGGAACTGCGCTTATATACAGTAGTTACAATAGGATGTAAACTTTAAAACCAAAAAAGTTTTAACAATACACTGGAGCCAATTAGCAGACACCAAAGCAGACTGCAGGCAGGTTGGTGGAATTGAAGAACTTTATTTATTGATGATGATAAGGAAAGTGAACTGGCTGGCGTTGGGGCTGAGATGAGGGAACGTATTCAGGGGTGAAAGCTCTGGAACAATATAGAACAGACTGAATGCCAGCACCAGGTTCTTATGAGGGAGAGGAGAAGACCTGATCGCAGACAGGTGTGTTTGATTGGAGGGGACGGGCAGCAGAGAGAGAGGGCGAGGTAAACGTATCTTGTCTTCTACATATATTTCTTTCTCGCTATGTCCACTCCCGGGCTCCGTAGAAATGAACCCTTTCTGATATAAAACTGATATGTGTCTGCAGTGTTCATACTCTTGGCCCGCAGTGACTGGGCGAAATTGCAACAGTTGTCAGGTTGAATTTGTGTTGTGATTTCAACTTCCTAGAGGGACTGAAATATATTATTTTTGCTGTGAATGTGTATTTTTTTGCTTCGCCATCATCATGGATTATGTGTAAACTGAGGCTGCTATTGAGGGATGATTGGTGTGTGAGGGGGACTCATCACCTTATTCACAAATTCAAAATCAGCTACTTCCCTCTCTCTTCTCTCTCTCCTCTCTCCTCCTCTCCTAATCTGCTCACCCTTTCTAACGTTGTTTGGTGGTTCTGACAGCAGCCTGTGAGACTTCCTGTCATTGGTCCGAACCTTCCTCTTTATATGCTGCTGCTCACCATCAGTGTCTGAATATAGCAGCCTGTCCTCTCTGTATGAAGAAGTGCAGCGCTGTGAGACACTTTGGACGGACGCGTCCTCCTTGCTTCATGCTTTAATCTCATTTACCTTCATCATTAATTGATCCTGTTTTGGTTAGCAGAGGTCAGTCTGAGAGCTCCCTGATACACATTTACATCTGATATCACTTTAAATTTGACTGAACCATTTGAATCTAATGACCCTCAGCAGCATTAACCAAACGAGTGAGCACAGCTGTACTTCGCTCCAGTGAAGTTTCACTTGTAACAGTGTATTTGTACATGATGAGTTGACAATGTAATGGAAGGAGGAGGAAGAAGAGGAGGAGGAAGAGGAGCAACATCTTTATAAGGTTTGAGGGTTTCACAGTTGATCACACAACTGAACCTCCTCACATCAGGTATGTTCCACATCTGAATTCAACTTTATCTGTTAGATCTCTTATCAGTTATTATCAAATCTCAACATTAATCTCTGAACTATTACACTGCCTCATATTTCTCTATATTACATACTTTTACTCATATACATGTCAATTACATATTAGTTCATGCAACTAGAGATTATTTTCATTATCAATGAACCTGAAGAATATTTTCCAGGATTTTGTGGGCTTTTCAAATTTTTTTGCAGAGGAAGTGAAAATCAAAGGCAACTTGTTCCAGTGAGAATAAAATGAGGACTAGTAACAAGGAAGTGAAACATTTTGTGCAAAAAACTACAACAACTGGTCAAATTTCTGGAAAAGCTGCAGTGCAGAAATCTCAGGGTTTGGTTGAATTTACGTTATTCTTCCTGGAGGGACTGATTAACACTAGCACAGGTACAATTTACTGGTTATTATTATGGTGAGTTCCCACCGAACACAAAGCGAGTTTTGGGCTCACATTCCTCGTGTGGGTAATGATCGGCATAAATGACCACACCAGTAATGTGAACTGAACATTTGCCCTTTAATGTGTCTCACTGCGGCGGTATGAGCCCGAAATAATAATTAATGACAATAAACAGATCAAAATGATGCTGAAATAATTACATCATGATGGTGATTGGTAAAAAAGTCAGACTCTGTCGGTCGGTCTGCGAAATTTTCCAACTTCCTCTCTTCCTTTTCTCCAACAGCCTCCTGTTCTGTCCGCTCTGTATTAATATGAAGTAATATCATAGAGCTCTGGGTGCATACAAGATTTAGATTTTGAGTGTATTCTCGTTTTTGCATTGACTTTGTTTGTGTTTAATCTACTAAATTTGTTTGGTGGGAACTCCCCGTTAGAATGCACTGATTGTTTTATTGATTGTTGAACTACCTCCAGTGAAGTGTAGCAGCTGAACGTGGTGCAGTCAGTGCTCCACTCAGGCTACAGCTACAGTCAATATATATCTATACCTGTATATTGATATACTGTGTGACTAATTGTCTTTGTTTAGAAATAGATATATATCTTATTTAAATATATATTCCCTAAAATATTCTGTTAGATGCTACTGACTGATCATAGAAATATTAGCGGAATTTCACCACTGTGTGTCTGCAACCCCCCTCACTAATTGTCACTTTGATTGTGAAGGCGACTCTATAAAGTGTAAAGGCTGTAATATAATATATACATTCATAGTATGTCGTTTAAATCAGAGGTCTCAAACATTGCTGGTTTTATCATCTCACAGGAGGCTGTTTAAACGTTCAGTTACTACAATGACGCTCAATATTCGGAAATATTTCCATTCCTAACATCATACTTACCAAAAACAGCAGTTTCTATACTTTTTATATTATTTTATATCATATTTGTTGTTTGCAGCCAGTAAATAACTGATCCTGCTCTCTGCTTATCAACGTTTTTTGACCTTTGCAATGATTTTGTGCCAAATGAAATACAGTTTTTAAAAACAAAATAGTGTTTTTATTTCATATGAAGTTTAGTTTAAATTGATATGAAATAACTCAAAATAATAGTAATTTAAATAAAAATAAGGTGACGCTGTGAACCGGAGGGAGGGTGATGGAGGGCCTTAAATGGCCCCTGAGAACCTTGGATCGGAGAATATTATAGTATATATTACCAGTCTAATGTCTGATGGTCATTCCTAACTCTGTCTCTTGTCCATATTGAAGGTTAGCAGCTCTATCACTCACAGTAGATTAAAGGCGTTAGGAAAAGTCAAGGACCGGGGGACTCGAATGTTTTACTGAAAAAAAGGTACATACAATCTAAATTTTACCTGTTGGTGGTTCTAGTGTTGCACAGATTTGCAGCCATGAAGAGAAGAGGACTGATCTTCCTGCTGCTGTCCGGTCTGTATAAACGCAAACTTTATTTAAAATAAAATGTGGTCAAACAATAAAAACACAAACTACACAGAAAAGTTTAAAGGTTTTATATGTAACTGTCAGTAAAGTGCTGTTAACAGCGCCACCAGTGGCCGTATTTGTTTGCAGAGAGTTTGTTTGTCTGCTGTGTCATCTGTCAGGCTGTGTGTTGGTCTGTCACCTTCACACTGACGGTGTCATCAGATATTTCCACGCCGTCGATACGAAGACCACCTGGACTGAAGCTCAGCGTTACTGCAGGGAAACCTTCACCGACCTCGCCACCATCCAGGATCCAACCGACAACAATGAAGCCATACAGACGATGCAGAGTGGACAGTTCTGGATCGGACTCTCTTTAAACGACAGTGGCTGGAAATGGTCTCACTGGGACTTGGGCGATTCTGTGCAAACCAAGTTCACCAACTGGGCTGACAAAGAACCGAGGTTCAAGGAGTGTGTGATCATATCTGGACTTGGGGAGTGGTCTGCCATAGACTGTGGAGTTGAACATCACGTGATGTGTTACAGTGGTGAGTCTGATGGGTTTTCAGTTTGGTTTCTCTTTGGGCAGAAAGTCAGAGCAGTGACACGTGAAGATGGAAATGAAACGTATGCAGAGGACAGAGTTTACCTCAGCGATGAGCATCTGTATAAGAGTGCAGCCATGTTAACACTTGTTGACCTCCTGGGCAATAATACGAAACTCTGGTTTTATAGAAACATCTCAGACTGTCCACTCTGTGTCAGCACTGGACTCACAGGGTTCAGGCAGAATTAAAACAGTAGAGGGCGAGTTGAACATGACCAGCAGCAGTGATATTGTCACAGTACAGTCATATAAGAACCTCTTTAATGTGTCTGCTTTATGTATGAAAGCCCTGTAAGGTCACTGCCTGGCACTGAGGCAGGTAACCGACCTGTCAGGTTGTCGGTTCTGTTCTGACTGAAAATATCTGCAGGATTCTAACGTGAAAAAAGTTTATTTAAAGTGAATAATCCTTCGTCTGATATTCACCTTTTCAGCTGAATATGACAAACACATCCTGGTGAAGCAGCTGATGACCTGGTCAGAGGGTCAGACGTACTGCAGGACAAACTACACAGACCTGAGCAGCATCAGCAGTAAGGAGGAGAACAAGCAGATCTCCAGTCTGCTGCAGAGTACGACTGACTCTGATAATGACAGTGACGATGACAGTGAGGATCTCGCCTGGTTCGGTTTGTACAGACGGCTGTGGATGTGGTCTGATGGGAGCGGTGGGTACTACAGGCAGTGGGCGTCTGACCAGCCCAAAGAGAAAGACGACTGCGTGATGGTGGACTCAGCTGGCTGGCACAGCAAGCAATGCGATGATAAACACCCCTTCCTCTGTTACAGTGGTGAGTCCTTGCTCAGAGTTTCTGAAGAGCCGGATCCATCCGGTCTGATCTGTGTTAAAGCTGGGTAAGCTAGTGAGAGAGCTAGCAAGGTTTGAAAATAGCCATCTCCCCTTAGGCAGAAACTAAAATCAGCTCAGCCTGTGGTTGGAGACTGTGAGGGATGGACCAACAAGGCAAAGCTGCAATTACATTGCACTGATTGGACTGTTTTTGAGGCTCAGCTACACACCTGGATGGATTCACTGACACTGTGACTTCTTGTATCAGCTTTTGGTGTGCTGACTTAAATTTCCTGCATATACAAAAACAACAAACCATAATTTAAACTCAGGCAGGTGCGTCTGACAAGGAGAAGGCCACATAATCCTACAGTCATTTACAAGCCAGACCAGAAAACCAAGATCAGAGTAGCACAAGGATAGATTAAAAAAAAGGCAATTCAACAGAGGTGGGGCAAGTGATTGTTTTAAGTTGCAAGTCTGTGCACTCAAGTCCCAAGTTGAGCCACAACTCCTAAGTCCTTAACTTTGAGTTTCGAGTCCTAAAGAATTCAACAACAACAATCTTCACAAAATGTAATGACATTTTAACAACAGTGTCAAAAGTAGGAAGCTCAACTTGCTGGGAATTAATAACGTTAGCGTTAGTTGATTCAGGAATTAATTGATTTGTGGCACACTTTTACTCCAAGTGAAGTGACAAGTCCATTGGTTTTAAGTTCAAGTTGAGTTGTTTTTTGATTTTATAAAGTTGAGTCTGAAGTTATCAAATTTGTGACTCAATCGGACTCGAGTCAACACCTCTACAATTCAGTCTCATTATCTAGTAACTACAGGATAGCAGGATCATCTTGTTGTGTAAAATAAAGAATGTTTTAGCCTCTATGAGCAGTAGGCATGATTTTAAACTTGTTTGCAGACAGGTTTAAGGTTTGCCATTTTAGCCTCATAGTCAGTGTATTTACCTGCTGTCTTATTTAAAGAGCATTAAATAATGTGTGACTCTATTGATCCGTCTGCAGTGGGAGCTTTCAGTTTTGCTTCAGAAAAGAAAATGCCTTGAAAGTGAAAGCCAAAGTTTTCTGCACCGGCCAAGTAATCATTAAGTCACTGGTATTGATCAACAACCCTGTCAAGCCCGCAGATATATTAGGTCATCATGTGCTATGGGGCCACGAAAAATCGTAATCCATTGCCCTTTTAAGCTTTATGTTCTGACAGCAGTAGTCTGGAGTGAACCGATTCCTTGACCTGGTCCAATGCCTAAGATCAACGATGGCTTCCCCACAGTTTTATGTTATACTTCGTTACTGAATAGAACAGGACATATAAAGGGATGTCAGCAACATTTTTCATCTATTCATACATACAGTGCAATATTGGTCCAACAATGGCAAAACTAAAACTACAACTTTGTTTTACCATTGGTTAATAATGAAGTATATCTTCTTCTCATGTATTTTGTGTTTGGGTCCATCATGAAGAAGTTTCTGGCAACATAACAGGGCTATTATCATAGTTAATGCCAGCATATGTCAACAAAAGTTACTCTACACTCTTGATACAAGTACACAAAGTTTACCAATTACATTCTAAAAAAAAATGTTTTGGTGCAACAAAAACAAAGTAAACGAAACAGTTTGCATCAATCTTTTTTGAAATTATGGCAACTTCTAATGAAATTATTTAGCATATGCACTACATTGAGTTAGGAGAATTAGCTTTTCCTCTACAATCAAATACATTTTTTAATACCTCTTACTTAGCACAAACAGTGCTAATAAGAGGTATTAAGTAGTTAGGCTTGTCATAACAATGTATGTGTTTCCTACTAGTTTTTCCATGTTATTTATGATCAACACAATCATCAAAGTAATGCTTGCAACTTAAAAGTTTATCTAAATCAATAAAATTGATCTTGCAACCATGTTTTTATTTAAGTGGTGCAATAGTTTCAATAAGTGCAAAAGAAGTAATTTAATTACTTTCAAAACATTTAAGCGTTAAGATATTTGCTTAACAGGATACATTGTTTTTTTCCAGATTCATTATCATAAAAAGCATATATCTTTTTTCAGAATTCAGTCTGAGAAGAAACAAAGCTAAAAGGAGAGTGAATATTAGATTTAAGCTGGGGTTGGTAATCTTGGAAAGCTAGCGAGAGAGCTAGCAAGGTTTGAAAATAGCACCGCCTCCTGCCTCCTCTGA
>NW_023339807.1:26104211-26105702 GCF_004916995.1 Morone saxatilis | reverse complement strand
ATTGGCTCATGGTTCCACCCCCCTCCCGTCAGTGTGTCGGTCCAAGCCACGCCCCCACAAACTGGCACGTTAACGTTACATCACCGCAGTTGTAAAACGTAAAAGCCAATATATACGTCTTTTTATCACAATAATAATGCAGATCACTGACGACTGATGGTAGATATATCTTAAAAATTCATATACTATAATCTTTTCAATACTAGCGTCACCGACCCGTTTTAAACTCCACGAGAAGTATATTAGCATTACGCTAATACAAGCTAACAACGTAACTACGTAGGAAAAGTTACATATTTCATGAAAACAACAAATCATCCCCAAAGAAAATAAATAATTACCTGTCCACAGAAAGAGAGCAACTCGGCATCAAACTTTTCGACACTTCTGATCCCCTCAGTTGCCTCCACCCGCTCCCAAAAGCTACACCGGTTTGACACTGGTTTTGACCTCTTGCTTTATCGCCAGAGCCTTTTTGTTAGCTTGCCCTTTTCATCCTCCGGCTTTCCCTTTCCTTTGCCTTTTTCTCGGGCAAGCCGTTACAAGTAACCGTGGAAGGCGGTTACTCTTCCCAGGCCATTGCCGTTCTGAGAACTCTGGCGTTCTGCAGAGAAGTGTGCTGTTTGTCTTCTGGCAACAGCACATGCTGGGCGGGCGCAGCAGGCAGCGACAGAGGGGGGCCGGGGTGCAGAACTAAAGACATGAAGGCATCTGATTGGTTTTTGTCTTCGGAGCGAAGGGCAACAGGATTGTCGAAGGTTTTCTCAGTCCTGCAGCTGACAGAGAGCTCTGATTTTCTCCGTTCTTTTTTCTGAAGACATAACGAATTGATTCCTCTGACAACAGAGGGACCATTTCACCCAGTATAACAAAACGTGCTTCTGAACAGGATTGCCTACCCTACCTTTAAGAGCTAGAAATATTTAGTTTCTCTGCAAAGCTTTCATGCTGCTATTTTCAACCATCAGTTTCTATTATGGAGACATATGAGTTGGAGTTACTATAAATTTTCTATTTGAAACAAACTACAGAAGAAAAGTGATGTTATACAGCACCCCCAAGAGATGCAGTTACAGTTAAAGGGAGAATCCTCAAAGCAGACTATAAAACCATTGGTCATATATAGTTCAGTCAGTGCAGTGAAGCATAAAGCAGAATATGTGATGTCTAGTCTGTGTTGCACCGAAATAAATGCCTTGTCCAGTGCCGATCACAAGTGTATAGACCCCGCTGTTCACTGGACGAGTGGATAGTAATATTGTATTTTGGTGTTGAATTGTGTCATAGGCCAGAACCTTTGGACATTGCCCTTTGTTCCATCAGCATTCATAAATGTACATGGGAACCCAGATGATATGCTTCTGAGTCCTGAAATTTCAGAGAACGATACACGATTTACCTGCCACCTAACTATTACTATTCCTTCTTCAGCTGTCAGCTTCTATATAATCAGCATTTAGAAGAGGAAAGTAATTATAGAGACATATCAGA
>NW_023339807.1:26100931-26104186 GCF_004916995.1 Morone saxatilis | reverse complement strand
TTAGGACATCCACTGAAGGTGAGCCTTTTTTTTTTTGTCACAGAAACATAATAACAAATCATGGTTCACTAAAGCTGAGCCTTTATATTTACAAAAAATTTATAAGGTTCACCAGAGCATATTACACATGATTTTAGGTTGATTTAAAGCATGCCTAAAAAAAAGTCCCCTGTTGGTCTTTCAGTCCCCTGTTTGTGGGTGTGTAACGATGATTAAGCTCCCTGTTGGATAGGTAGGCTAGTGCTCACACACACACAGATGTTGACACACACATCTGTTCCAGCTGTGTGCGCCGTGGGCGGGGCCTTGTCCTCCTCCTCCAGATGTTCCGTCCTCCTGATGTTTCCTAGCATGCTCGGCTCCCGCGGTCGAGCATGCCTGATGCTGCTCATCCTGTCTTTGCTCTGGAGAGGTGAACAAACATACACACACACACACACACACACACACACACTACTGCTGGAATATTTTTTACAATAGTTTTTTCACAGTGTGGAACAGAGGTCATGCATTAACCACGGATAACAGATGTGTTGCTGTGATTGTGTTGTAGGACCGGTTTCTAACATCCAGCGTAACGCAGAGACGGCCGCTCTGTCTCTAAGCTGTAACCTCGACCTGCAGGTTCATCACAGCAAGCTACTGTGGAGAGACGCCATCAGACCATTTATACTCATCACACAGGAGCTCATGGTGAGACGGATGGAGAGCCTGCAGCTAACAGCTCTGTGTTATTAGGCTACGTTCAGACAGCAAGGCTTAGTGCTGAGTTGACCTTTCCTAAGCCCCGCCCCTTTTTGCTTTTTGTTCCAATAGCAATGGAACAAGCCTAGGTCAACTCACTCCTTTCCTGTACTTAGATATGCTATGTGCTAGGCTTATGTATTTTGAAAAGACGACCACATTTTGAAGAGACATATATATAGTCACATCTTAAGTTAGCATTGCTAATGTTAGCAAGACACCACCCAACAGGCTAGTTAACTTTTTAAGTAAGCTAAATAAGCTAGCTAGTAATTTCTGAACAACAAGATACCGAGATCAAAAACTGAACTTGCTAGGGGGTGTTTGGGGTCGTCAGGCCATCGAAGTGAAGTTCTTTTTAAGCAGTTATTTGAGGTCCGGACCTCAAATAACTGTATTTTTGACTGCAAGTCAAAAATCAGAAGTAGTGGTGAGTACTTCCACGGGAACCCTGCTTGGGACTGCAGTCGGGGTCAGAGGTCATTTGTCCGTCTGTTGTTTTTGGTTCAGAATGATGAAGCAGAATTTCAGTCGGAGTCTCTGAGCATCAGCAAGAACTTTCAGAACATCAGAGATGAGGTCGTCCTACAATACGGATACAACCGATTCAAACCTAAACACACCAGTAACAGCACACAGGAGCAGTTCACCACCAAGACCATGATGCAGTGCGACAGTAAGTGAGATGATATCTTAAACATTAACTAACATAAAACTGACGTAACATTTAATGAGTGTGTGTGTTATACAGGTGTGGTGGATGACGGCGTGCAGCGATGTGCTAATTGGTTTGGCCTCAGGTGGGCGGAGTGTATGAAGGCCATCCCTGTCCCCGTTATCAACCACATCCTCTGTGTCTCCATGAAGTTCCACTTCCTGTGTGATGTCATGAGAGGTGAAAGTTCACACTGGCCTGGGTCATAATGTTGTGCTACAGTTATAGGTTAGCCTAGCAACAAGTAAAAACCAAGTTTCTTCCAACCTAATACTTGTTTCCTTTGTGGTCTGATAAACAGTAAATCTGTCAAATTCAGTGGCCCATATCCCTTAAGTTATAAGTTATAAAATTGTGTTTTTGTACAGTAAGGCCTGTAGACCACCTGCTTGTTTTTTCTAAAGTGATCATGTTAGACATTTTAGACCCTCAATACCTTAATGCCTTAAATGATTCATCTCTAATCAGTGATTAGGATTTGCCCAGTGTATCATGGCCTTGACTTCTTCTTCATCTTGTTGTCCTCCTCTTCCTCTGTCAGTGATGACTCCGTGGTGCAGAGAACAGATCCCTGTAGAGGGAAACTTCGGTCAGCTGTTTGATCAGCTCAACCTTTCAGTCTCTCAGCTTTCAGGAGAGTTCAGAACAGAGCTCATCTTGAAGGTCTCCACCTTTCTTTTAACACCACCCTCAGGACAAATTCTCCGTTAAATGTCCAGTTAAATTAATCTTTGCATCCTGGCCTCCTGCAGGAGCAGCAGCAGCAGTCGGTGTTGGGTGGAACTCCGTTGGATCAGGAGTTCACTGAGGCTGTTAGAGGATCCTTCCAGAAACTGACAACGACTATGAAGCAGCTGCTGAACGTCATGCAGCTGCTGCTGTCCTTCACCTTCATCACAATCTTCACACAGTAAGATCTTTGACATCAGTTCTCTACTGCTCTTTCTGCTGAGTCACAGACAAACATCGCCTCATCTTTATCCTCCTCTTCCTCCTCAGGGCATTCGGTTACCTCAGACAGTACAGGCATGATGTCCGATTCGACAATATCTATATCACTACCTACTTCAGACAGATCGACGCCCGCAGGAGAAAAATGGTAACAACATTATCATCTTCATCATCTCTGCTACAGTTTGATTTCACTTTTTTAATTTTAAGGCCACTTTGGTCTTTAATTAATACAAATTTTTTGGGGCATCATGGCCAAAACTACCCAAAGTACATAGTATATTAAAAAAAAAAAAACATCAGAAAACAATAGTAAAACAGGGAACATTTCACCGACTACTTTACACTAGGGCTGCCCCCGACTAAGGGTTTCCCTAGTTGACTAGTAAGAGCACATTTCTTATATTATTGCAATGATTATTGAAAGAGTCGTTCAACTTTAGGACATTTTTTGAACATCCAATTTCAGTGAGGCACGGCATAAAACAGCAACAAAGCTGAGCATGAACCATTTGTCCTCTTGTGTTGTCTGGTGTGTTTAGGGGAAGCACTGTCTGCTGCCTCTGAAACAATCAGAGAAGAAGAAGTTCATCAACCCCTGGAGTCTGAAAATCCACCCCGAAGAGCTCAAACAAGTGGTGGGTTCAACTGTAACACTACTAATAATGTCCATTAGAGAGTGTTCAGGTTCAAACTGACAGATATGTTTTAAACTTCCAAATGACATAAAGATTTCAGAACCTGAGTAGTAGACAATAGTTTAACTCTTCTCAATGATTGTAACATTTGTTGTGTGTGTGTGTGTGTGTGTGTGTGTGTGTGTGTGTGTGTATGATAGACTTCAG
>NW_023339807.1:26099509-26100831 GCF_004916995.1 Morone saxatilis | reverse complement strand
CACACTCACTCACACACTCACTCACTCACACACACACACACACACACACACTCACACTCTGGTGGCGCTGTGAGCTTCAGTTTAATGACATAGTTACAGAGAGAAGCAGCAGAACCTTTATTAGAAAGCGACAGTCGGGTCTAACCGGGGTCGTAGTGCGTCTCCTCAGAGTCTGACGCTTCCCGTTGGCGACAACAACAAAGACGACGCCCGCAGCTGCTCGGACACTCAAACACCTGCAGGAGATTCAACACGGCCAAACTTTAGCAGTCACACTTTAAGCATTTATTCGTCTAATAATTGACCCTTTATAAGCCCCGCCCCTTTCCCCTCTGCGCTCTAATCGCGGTTGAGCAAGCAGCGATCAACTTCCTTCTTTCCTGTGCTTAAATATGCTATATGCTAAGCTAATCTATCCTGAACCACATTTTGAAGATGGTAAAAGAGATGTCTCTACAGTGTGCGCGTCACATGATGGACGCCATCGCTGTAATTACACGCTTCGACCACCTGGCTCCTCCTGGGGGGTTCAGAGTCTCTCACCGTGCTGCTCCTGCGTCCCCGGGGGATGATGCGTTTCCTGTCAGTGGACAAAATCCGTCTCTGTATCAGCAGACTGTAGAGAAACAAGACTCTCTTCGTCTCCCTCTGATGGACGGACAGACAGCAGACAGACAGACAGACAGAGACACAGACAGACAGACAGACAGAGACACAGACAGACAGACAGCAGATATAATATTTATCATCAATCAGTGCCAACATGTGCTGATGAGCAGCAGCTGAGGCTTATAGGAACGTCATTAGGTATGCAGGTATTTACATTTTAACCAAAATATCGACGCATTAAAATGTCGACCTCATGGTGGCGCTAGAGGAAGAGATCAATAAAGTTATTACGGTTCATCCTGAGGGCAATTAATTCTCAGTTCACATTCACAATTCATCCATATCGAGTGGTGGACCCTGCCACCTTAAACATCATTCATTATTCTCTCTCTCTCTCTCTCTCTCTCTCTCTCTCTGTGTGAGTGAGTGTCTCTCTACCACAGTCAGCACTGCTCTGTTTTAATGCTCTTACAATAATCTGCTCTCAGATCAGATCTGCTACAGCTCACAGTGTGTGTGTGTGTGTGTGTGTGTGTTAATGAGATTGAGCAGTTTGCTTCTTCATCAGTACGGGAGAGGAAGTGACATCACAGCAGCCTACAAAACAACAACTTTTATACTGTTTATTATAAAACTCTATAAATGCTGTTGTTACTGCAGCTGAGGAAGGTTTCTGACTGTTTCCTACTGTTAAAGGTTTTATATGAGATATT
>NW_023339807.1:26098250-26099337 GCF_004916995.1 Morone saxatilis | reverse complement strand
GATGGTTTTAATGAGTTTTATTCTGTTTCTGTTCACTCTGAAGTGTTGATTATCAGCAACTTAAAATCACTGGTTTTATGAATGGAGTCTGGTGGGCAGTAGCAGCCATTATTTTGATCTGAGATGCTGCTGCTCTAGTGCGACATCTAGTGGCAGTGAATCATATGACCTCTAACAATGTGTTCTTTAACTTTTATGACAGTTTGACATGTTTTTACCGTCGTATTGTTTTATTTAATTGTTCTGATCTTCAGTATTTATTGGAAAATGTTTTATCGTCCTGCTCTGCACTACTGCTGTACAAATAAAGTTATTATTATTAAAGTTATTATTATTAAAGTTTTAATTATTAAAGTTATTAAAGTACTACAAACTGCTGTTGTCCAGTCATACTTTACTGTTATTATTATCAGTACTTTATTATTACTATGAAAACAGTCACACACAGCTGCATGTTCTGACCTGGAGGTGCATGTTTGCACAGATATTTGCACAGTTCCAGAATTCAGTCAGTTCAGTCACCTAAACATTATCATTACTGCACTTTTGGCCAATTGTATTTATTTAAAGTTGAGTAAGTATGTGCTACATGGAGTTTTTATTTATTAGAAACAAATAAATGAATAAATGGGTGCAACAATTATATAATATTATATATTATATTATACTGCAGTTTATACTGTGTCACTACAGCAGGAATAGAAGTCTTTGTGTATTTTGGGTGAACTGCTCCTTTAAAGCCCTCGAAGGATCTCCGAGGATTTCTAGGAGCTGCAGTGTGTGTGTGTGTGTGTGTGTGTGTGTGTGTGTACCTCAGGGAAGTAGAAGGCGGCGATGACCCGTCGGAGGCGGTTAGTGTAAACCTGCATGCAGCTGAAGAGCGCCATCAAGAGGACACAACATACACAGCTCACATACACTCCTACAGAGAGGGAGGAGGGGGGAGACACACACACTGAGGGGGGAGAGAGAGAGAGAGAGAGGTTGTGTTATTATCGGTGGTGGAAGAAGTACATTCAAAATCCTACAACAGAATTATTGGGATTTCACTTGTTGGAAGGAAACGCAGAAGAAGAAATTGTTGCAG
>NW_023339807.1:26092618-26098150 GCF_004916995.1 Morone saxatilis | reverse complement strand
TACAGTATATACTGATCAATATCATCCATAAAGATACAGTGTATACTGATCAATAATCTGTTGTTTCCTGTCTGCAGACGACCTCCTCTTCCTCCACTTCGACCCACAAACCCTCAGAAAGTCGACTCGTCTCCGCTTTAACCCCAGTGCATGATGGGAGTCGGTGTGCAGAGAGACGATGAAGATGATGATGACTTTATTATCCAGTTTGCACTTAGTCATCGGATTTCTCTCTCAACCCTCTCAGAACCTGTAAATAATGTTAATGTAAGTCCAGTGCCTTGCTCAGCAGCGCCGCGGCAGTGACAACCTTCCACTGCTGGAGATGATGTCCCATTAAAGTGTCTATAGCGCCCCCTGGAGCCAGCGGGGGGTTCAGTGCCTTGCTCGAGGTGGTCCAGGACTGCAGGACCCTGAGGAAGTTCCTCTGGAAGTTTGACATATTTTTTACGTTTCAAACTTTTTTTTTTAGCAAAACCCGAATGTAGAAGGATTCTGTTCACTGCAGTTCAGACAGACCGACTCAGTATTTATTAAACTGGACTCATGAGACTGGAAGACCAACAATCTGGGATTTAAAAAAGACTTGTCCCCGAAGGATTAAGGATTCATTCACAATGTGTTCGGGATAAAAAATCAAAAGATTTTGAGAATGAAGTTCAGAAGAAAGTTGTAATATTTGAAGAGTCCAAATATTAGAAAGTTACTTTACAACTTTATTCTGAAAACATAAAAGAAATTCCGACTAGTTCTACAACTAAAGATTATTTTCATTATTGATTCATCTGCAGATTATTTTCAGGATTATTTGTTTGGTCTATAACGTGTCCAAGGTGAAGTCTGTAAATGTTTTGTCAGATATTCAGAAAGAAATATTTCAGAGGCAAATCCCCACGAAACAGGAAGCAGAGTTCTGTGTGCTTCCTCATATTTACTGTTTCCTGTAAAAAGTTAGGGAGGAACTTGTCGTGGATACTGATTGGTGTTTACAGCAGCCAACAGCAGCTAGCACTATGAGCTAGCGTCAGCGTCTGCCTTCCATTGAACACAGCCGGACCCGGGACCGAACACCATCTTTGAGACCAACAGGGAATCCAGTACTGATTTGGGTTTGGCTGTGTCAGTTAGCTTAGCTGCTCGGCTGACTGAGCTAACAGTTAGCAGTTAGCTACTGATCAATCTTTCTATAAGGAAACTCTGTAAATGACTTCGGTACTGTAACGTTATTCCGTCGGTCCCGGAGGATGTGTTCGACTCTAAAATACCGACCTGAAAATACCTGAAACAGGACTTCCTGTCAGTGTTGGACAGATACACTGAAATATCAATTCTGACTTCATGGGGACTTTAACTGATTATCAGAATAGTTATTACATATTATTTTATACAATTATTTTTCTGTTGATTGATTAATGGCTGCAGCTCTGACTTTTGTCTCCAAATATGAAAACTTTATTTTTGAAATGTTACATTTTATCCAAATATTCTGACCTTTGTATTCATATTTCCTGTATTTATTCTTCAAATCTGAGAGTTTTTCTGCTGTTGGATCTTATTTTAACGTTTGTGGACGGTAGTAAAGGTTTGAGACCGATGTCTCACTCACTGACTGCTGGAATGAACCTCGAACCCAAACGTCCTGAAGACGAGAACCACGTTGGACTCAAAGTGAACTGTAAGCCTTACAAGGAGAACTGGTTCTGCCCCGGTCTGTCTCTGCTGGGAGAGGCTGTGCTGGATCAGGTTTTTATTTTTCTAACCCGCCTTGAGCTTTCTATCGTTGACAGTCAGGAATGTAACGAATGTTCGTGATGTTACACCAAAGACGGATGAATGATGTAACAGATCTGATCTGTGCTGCTGTTCAGTTTCTGGTTCCGACGTCAGCGCTTTCTAAAAACCCTGAAAGACGTCAAAGAGCTCAAATGTTCGACACGTCCTCGCACAGAACACAACGCTGTAGGTTTCCTCCTAGTGAGCATCAATGCATATCTAACAGACAGACGCTCTACGGGGAACCAAGCCCCTACATTTGGTGGCTTAAGTACATTTATTGGTTCCCCGAAGGTAAACACACATCCTGGAAAACCTGGAAATTTACAGACTAGTTGTTCAGGCATGGAAACACTTGGAATTTGATTAAAATGACAAGATATCCTGGAAATAATGTGTGTTGTCCTGGAACATTTTAATTTCATCCTGTGCTGTGGACAAATACTTTTTCACAGCAGCCATTTTGACATCGTGTAAACACCAATTAAGGTTCAGTTCCATTCAGGTCAAACAGAGGGAGGGGTCATGTTGTGCTCACTGGAAAGGCTCTGCTACACTAAATGGAACAGAGCCTTACTTAGTATCAATGGTAACATCTGTGTTTACCCTACTATTCTATGTCAAAACAGCTGCTGTGAAAAAGGTCTATTCAGCAAAGTGCAAGCATCTGTGAGATCAGCCAAGCGAGTTTGTGGAGGTTTAGGCATAAAAATGACGCGATTAGCTTTAGGAAAAGGTCGTAAGTTACGTAACATACTTGTCTCCTGTTTTCAAACTCTGTGTTTGTTTGAGTCCAGAAAGTAAAAGTGACACCTACAGCGTTATATTTTGAAGCCACTGAGCGACGTAAGTGTGAACGTTACTAAAACCATCGTACTTTGACCTAATCTTCCAGTGGTGTGTTCACACCAACATTTTTGCCTCTTTAAGCTCCAAATTGGAAACTTCTGATTTGTTCTTTCAAACTGTCTTGTGTGAAAGCCGGAAAAATCGTCAGAGATTGCCCCGCCCACAGGAAGCGATGTCACTACTCCTGTTGTGAAAAGCCTGAAAGCCACAAACTGGCCTCAACAGAACTGAATGTTTTCACCAGACGATCCTTAAAGAGTCCGAGCAAACACGTCTGATCATCCAAGCTGATTGGTTGATTGGTTGACGTGCTGTTAGCGTCCCGCTGTGTTCACAGGTTTGCTGCTAGGGGAAATATCCTTAATAAAACCGACTGTTTCTACATTTTCTGTGTCATTTGTTCAGCTCATTTACAAGTTGGGTTAAAATATGTTAATTCTCTTTATCATCAGCGCTGTTATTTAATATAATTACTCTGAAGTCATTGCTACTTAAATTTATGGGATACATGGCTCTAGAGCGTGACTCTCATGTCATGCCTGGCTATCAGTGCTGTAAGAGGACCTGGGTTGTTCCTTATTTTCCTTTCTATTAAAGTGGCTGAGTAATAGGTCTCTGGCATTACGAGGGGGCCTTTTCTTATAGGTTTTAAGATTATTTTAGCCAAAATTGAGCGATAATTCCTAAATCATTTGAAAGACGCCATTTCCTTTCCGAATTTCCTTGTATTACTGCTTTAATTGGCGATGTTTAGGTGGTTTTACCAATTTTATTTAATATTATTATATTATATCATGTTCATGTTATTTATTATTAATTAAATTATTATAGCTATAAGCAGCTGTCGGATAGACATTCTGCTGTAGGAAGTTTTTGCCTAATGGCTTGGTAAATCTAATTAATAGAATTCAAAAGTTCAGTTAAATAAGGAACAGATAGGAAAGGATTATGTGGGAAGACTATTAAATGTTCAATATCATATGACTATATATAAGGAACTGCAGGTCAGAAAGTGTCGATTAAGCATTGAGTTAGTTTTTAATTTACACTCTGACAGAAGCCAATTGAGTCTATTAATGAGATAAATGCAATTACTAAGCTGTCATATGATAACATCCCACATAAATTTCTCTCCTAATCTACACCAGGTTTCACAAAAAGGCTGCCTAGTTATCTATTGAACCCACATTGTTATTCTGGACATCCACCATCTGACAAGCAGCGGCTGGAATGTCACATGGCGGCTATAACGTCATACGACTGGTCAAATTGTCACGGTGGCCGACAAGGGCAAACCGCAGACGCAAAGGCAAAATCAGCGAAACAGATGGAATTGATGACAAAAACCAAATAATAAAATGTACTCATAAAACGCGCAACAGAATAAAAATGCTGCATCACAAGAAATGAAGCAAAAGCAAAAACTTACAAACTATCCACAAATACACTGCAAGAGAGAAAGTGGTGCAGCCAGGACCAGATAAGGGTGGAACCCGAGCCTCTGAAGGAATGGACCGGTCCTAATGGGATTCTTTGTGTTTGCAGCCGTTTGCAGGCACGTTTGCCTATGATCGGCTACCGGTAGAGATTGGAACAGGATTCCAGAGTAAAGTCCAGACATTTTGTTTTTTAGCATAATCTACACACCGATCCAGATTATGTTTTGACCTCCCAATTAGTCATTACCTTATTACCGACGATGAATCAATATTGTATTATATTATATATGTTATCTTTAGCCAGAAGTTTTAAATATGATTTCTAATATATGGCCGGTTCATGCCCCCCAGGTAGATCATTTTTAACTGATGAGTCTGCAATAACCACAGTCTGTGGTTTGCTCTCTTGATGTCTCTGAGTGGGGGACAATTCTGTATGGGACACATGAATCCTGTTGGTGAACTGTGGCTTCTGCTTCCCAGAACCACAGGGGGACGGCTAGCAGAAGCTTCACTGGGTCGGCCCGCACAGTTGTTTGTTGGTGTGCCAGTGGGTGAAATGTGAAACCAGAGTATAGGAGGATGTGAAACAGGATGAAGTGAATCAGAGCAATATGTGAAACTGCTCTAACTGGCTTTCAGAGAAACTAACAGTCACTTCTTCTTCTCCTCTGACAGCTGATGACTTCCTGCGGATTTCATGTCACTGAACGCATCATGCAGCATTTATCTGATGGTAATGCTCAGAGATGCTTTCAGCCCTCCTCCTCCTCCTCCCCTCTGACCTCCGACCGCTGTAAAGAGGAAGCTGTGGCGAGTTCTTTCGGCGCTGAGTGTCAGAGGAGGAACACGTCTCAGTCTTTATCCTCCATCATGGCTCCATCAGTCGCCCTCCTCCTCGTCCTCCTGAGCTCCGCGGGCTCGCTGCCTCCTCCTCGAACCTCCTTCCTCCTCAGTAAGACATTTGGGATCAATAATCAATCAGTATCATGTATTCTGCTTTGTATGTGTTTGTGTGACTGGAGGATGATTATTAATATGATTATTAATTTACAGTGCCTGTCACAGTGGTGTTGAGATAATGTTAAGTCAGACTATTTATTGTTCTTATCGGGGGCTGAGATTAATGATTATTGTCAGCATTGATACTTGTTTCATCCATAAATTGACAGAAAATAACAAAAATGTTTACCAGAAGAAGTTGGAACAAGTGAATTTATGACTTTATTTATTCAATTATCTGATTATCTGATTATCAGATATCTGTTGATCAATTTATGGATGAATCAAATCAAATGTGGGTTTGTATTATTATTATATGTGAACAATCAATATGACAGACTATGTTTACCTCATACGAGTTGATTTCCTCTGTAGTGAGTCGGTGTTGCGACACGTGTAGGTCACATGATTAAGACTTAGATAAAAACTTAAGATACAAACAGGAAATTATGCAACCCCCCCCCCCCCC
>NW_023339807.1:26089100-26092561 GCF_004916995.1 Morone saxatilis | reverse complement strand
GACAGGTGATAGTAATATACCCACTGACAGGTGACAAGTAATAGTAATATACCCACTGACAGGTGACAGGTGATAGTAATATACCCACACACTGCTCATAATGGCTGATGGGTGTAGGGTCAGATACTCATATATATACATATACTATCATATATGAATATACAAAGATTAAGAAGCAGTCAGGAACAATATAACATAAAGATCAGTGTTGACTGAGAGTTCCTGTAACTGTTACAGTTTGTCTCTTGCTTCGATGCCACACACTTCCTGTCTGTGCAGTAACTGACACTTAGATGTGTGTGTGTGTGTGTGTGTGTTATGAAAGCATGATCTCAGTGAGGAAATTACAGATACTCAGTTATGTGACTATATTCGACACAATCTTTATAAAAGTCGCTCAGTTGCTGTGTTATTTGTCAGAATTATGTTATTTTGTAAAATAAAAGCATGGTCTTAAAACCTGATAAATAACAATGTACATACTCATCAGTAATGGATATTATAGGGTACTTCCTGTGTTCCTCTGATGACTGAATATGATAGGGCTATAATACAATCGCCATGCTGTTAGCTAGCTGACTAATGAATTTTCGCTCTGTGTGGCTAGGATTTGCAGATTGATTGACGGGTGAATGTTATTCTTATGTAAGCATGTGTCACATTTTGTTTTACAGGATGAAAAGAGTATTGTCTTTTAATATAAAATACACAGAATTGTGCAATATGTATGTCATAATGATTGTAAGTACATTATTTGGCATACATTGTTAAATAGGGTTACAAAAGACTGTAGATTTGATCTTTAAGGGTTAACTTATCTTCGCTCTAAATGTGTAATTTCTATCTTTCATGTCACATTTCTTAGGACTTTGTAGCTGTGAAATGTTGACAGCTCCCACTTCATGAGAAATAAAAACCCCAAAGACCAGTCTGCGTCAGTGTTACCGTTTGACCATTAATGGCTATGGTGAGACTGGTAGAAGGAAGTGATTCTGCTCTCATTGAACATAAACTAGACAACAAACTGAATGATGAGGAGCTCTGGGTATGAAGTGAGATTTTTGAATGTCGTTATGAACCAGAGTTTCAATACTGATACCTGATTCTGATTCTTTTTTCAATACTTTACTTTAAGGAAAATATGAGCATATCCTACAAACAGAACAAGTGCCACTGACAAACTGTAACTTGTATTGTAAGAATGAATCATATTGGTTTACAAGATTCCAGTTCTAGGTTTATGAAATCATTCGATAAAGTTACCACTGGACAGCTGGACTGGGCTCTCAGACTTTAAAGGGGTTCATGTCTTCATGGCAGGAACTATTTTATGCTTCGGAGTTTCCAAAGGTTCAATCCTCAGACCTCTTCTATTTTACATCAACATGCTTCCATTATACAAAACAGTATCTTCAACTATGCAGACAACACCTGAATTTACCACAAAGTGACGACCTGTACCTCCATTCTGCGAGGGCAGTAAACAAGTAAATGATTGGATGTGACTGAACTTTCTCCAGCTAATTGCCGACAACTAAAGGTTTCTAATCTGTTTTTTAATTAGTGTGCAATTACAACTTGTGTTTAAAAATAAAAAATCTAATCTAATCTATGTAGAGTTGTTCAGATTTGTTGGATGGGAATCAAGACTGGGTTCCAAAAAGGCATCAGAGTTTATCAGTTCCTTTTATTGATGCTGGCATGTTTTTCTGACAGTTGTACATTGCTAAACCAAGATGTCAGCCTCTGGCGTCTGCGCTGAGTCATGACGGAGAAGAAGAAAAGGCTCAAAGCTTCATGTCACACCGACAATAGGCAGCTTTCTTCACCATTCAATTAAATTTTTATTGAACATAAGCTTAAATTCTAGGAATGCAGCGTGTTTTACTCTCTACGCACTGACTGACTTAAATTTTAGGGATGGAAATCAAGATGATTGTCTGAGGCCTGCCAGTGTGAGAGGGGCTGTTCTACAGAGTGTTCAGACTCAGAGATAATAAAACGATCGCATTGACGCTGAAAATCTGCAGGGTTCCCGCTCTTTTTATGAAATCATTTTCCAGTAGTTTTTTTGACAGTACAGGACAGCAGTTGCTCACAAACGGTGGTCAGTGTTTATGGGCTTGTTAGCTCACTTTTGTGGAGCGCTTGGCAGTCTTTCTGCTTTCTGAATAGACCTTTTTCACAGCGGCTGTTTTGACATGAAGTAGTAGAGTAAACTCAGGTGTTACCAATGATACTAACTAAGCTCAGTTCCATTTAGTGTAGCAGAGCCAACATGTCCCCTCATTCACAGGATAAAATACAATTCAATATTACCAGGACAACAGAGATCATTTCCAAGAAGCATGGGAACCCTAAATCTGTGGGAATTGATATAGAATCGGACCAATAAGGAGATCAGAGTGTTGAAGGCTTATAATGTGAAATACCAAAGAAAGAACGACTAATTTTGACCGCTTTATATTTAGACCTTTTTGACGCATCAGAGCTGAGCATCGTGTGAATAAAATGAAACACCTCCATTGAACAGCTCGTGTTCTTATTTTAAACTCTTATCTCTGCTCAAAGGTTGTTGGGCTCCTTCAGATCAGATACAGATAGTGAGTTTGTCTGCAGCTCTGAACCACATTCTCTCCAAACCTGAACCCGCACTGTCTGCCTCAGCCTCAGAAACAGGAAGTGGTTCTGTGTCAGCTGGCTGACTAAGGCAGACGATGCGCTGTTGATGTTATTATTTACTGCTCTTTGTTCTCTCACCTCCCGTTATAGTGTCAGTCTGGTTTACCATTGGCCATTTCACATTAAACCTGGTCTTTGTTTAGTCCCCATCGATGTGATGTATGAAAAACCGCACAACGTTATCAACCTACAGTTTCCACAGGTGCATGATGTGAAAGCTGAGGGCTCATGAGACCTCTAACAAACTGCAACTCAGTCTTTTATTGTTGAAGAACAAATGATATTCCTTTAAAAACGGATTGAGGCAAGATTCCAATTCTAGTTTCTAGTTTCAAGAACTGGAAAGCTGATGCTCTCAGGCTCACAGCTAAAGTGGTTTGTCAGATCTTCTACATAACATTTACATGCTTCCATGAGCAGGCGACCACTCAGAGCTGCTGCAGGCTGCTTCTAAAATGTCTCAGCAAAGTGCGTCGTTGAAGAACAACTGTGTTGCCTGTTTGGAGTTCCCCAAGGCTCAATCCTCTGACCACTTCTATTTAACATTTACATGCTTTCATTAGGCCACTTGTTCCCAACCTATCAATGACCAGAGATTTGATTATTTCCTGTGAATATTGATCTGATTGAGTTCCGGATATTTTTACACAATTATCCGTCTGTATTTTGTATTTTTATCATTTTTAACAATCAAATAGACAATTTTTTGACTCCTTGATGAATTAAGCATATTCTGGGCGCCCGGTTAGCTCAGTGGGTAGAGCTGGTGATCCATGTAC
>NW_023339807.1:26084047-26089087 GCF_004916995.1 Morone saxatilis | reverse complement strand
CAGGGTTCGAATCCGACCTGCGGCCCTTTGCTGCGTGTCATCCGCCCTCTCTGCCCCCCTTTCCTGTCTATCTTCAGCTGTCACTATCATAAAGGCAATAAAAGCCCCAAAAAATATATACTTTAAAAAAAAAAGTATGTAACATATGCATAAGCTCCCAAACTCACACAGCAGGCCTATTGCTTTGCCCACAGACAGAACAACAGCTTATTTGTGTTTTTCACAGTCTGTGTTGAACTTCACAGTCAACAGCCAACATCCAATAGTAGAAATATAGTCTCACATTACTGAGGTAACTGGGCCTGGTAACATGTATAAAAACAGAGTATATAGAGCTGCGTCCACTCTCTCATTCCACACTGCTTGCCACAATCATTTCACGACTCCCCTGAAATCATCTCTGACGCCCCAACCAACCTCCTCTGTGTCGTGTCCAGACTCTACAGACAGACCTCTGCCCCTATTCAATGACGTCCAGAACACAACCACGCTGTTGCTGAGCGATGATGGGTCCACCCTGTACGTTGGAGCGCGCAATGCCCTCGTCTCATTGGACGTCAGTCGGAGTGATGACATCAAGCTGAAGGGGAAGGTGAGCTGGAAACTCCCATGATGCTTTGATTTATAGAAGGTCTAAATTAATCAAGTTATTTATTCATCACAGACTGATGTCTGACTGTGTATCTGTCTGTGTGTGTGCCTGTCTGTGTGTCTGACTGTATATCTGTCTGTGTCTCTGTCTCTCTGTCTGTCTGTGTGTCTATCTGTCTGTGGTCCAGGTGGACTGGAGACCATCTGCCAGTGAAACAGAGAGATGTCAATATAAAGGGAAGAACGCACTGGTAATTACCAACATACCTTTGTCCTCACAGATGAACTGAACGATCTAAAGTTCTGTGCTGTGGGTGGGAATGTCGACCTGCTAAGAGAAAGCTATGTTAACAGATGATGTTGTTCACCTGTCTGTCTGTCTGTCTGACTGTCTGCAGGTCGACTGTCCAAACTTTGTGCGTGTCTTGCAGCCACTGAACTCGACCCATCTGTACGCCTGTGGCAGCTACGCCTACAGCCCCCATGATGCCTACATCGTAAGTGAACATTAACTCTAACAGGGTCACAATGTGTTTTTATTATTTTATCTGATAGACAGATTTTAACAGATTTTCTCCACTTCAGACTTGATTTTTATGATCCTACAGTTTCTTCTTCTCGTTTCCCTCAGGATGCAGAAAGCTTCTCCATTGTCCAACAAAACAGTGCCAAAGGTCGCTGTCCGTTCAACCCCTTTCAGAGGAACACCGCCCTCGCTGTCGGTCAGTCTTCCCTCTGCTGAGTCACAGCTGTGGCCGCAGAACGCATTTCGCATGGTTGGGCTCATCAGCAACGCAGTATCACTGTTAAATTTTTAATTTGCACTAAAACTTTAAAGCTAACAGCTGGTGGAAGAGTGAATATATGTGGCTACCATAGACTGCATACTTAAAAAGCGACTACCTAAGATTTTAAGTTTATTAATGACCAAAATACTGAACAACAACAAAGTAAACTGGACTTCAGTAAGTATAACAGTGTCCAAGGACCCTAACATGATCTTGAAGACTGATGTTGACTGACATGAATAATATGAGAACTCATTGACGTTATTGCTCCAGTGTGTTACGTCACTGTAATATAAATGTAATCTGTACTTTATAATCTGCTGAAAATAAGAATCATGTGTTTTCGTTACTTTAGAATGTTTTTATCTACAGAGGGAGTGGGTCCTCTTTTGGTGGAGTCCGCCATGTTGAACCACCATGTTTCTATAGTAGCCCAGAACGGTGAAACCAAACACTGGATCTAGATAGGGCCGGATTGCATTTTTTTTAACACTGTAGTTTTTTCCTTCGCACTTGGAAGGGGTGGGTGATGTGAAGGGAATTGGAATCTGCAATCTGACTTTATTGTTTAATTTTGAACTCTCCTTTTGAATCGCCCTCGCTTTATAAATCAAACCGCCGTAGCTCGTTTGTATGTGACTGAACTGAGGCTGTCAGTACACAAACACGACCTCAGCTGTTCTCTTTATCCGTGTGCAGACGGCGAGCTGTTCACCGCCACAACGTCCGACTTCAAAGGAGTTGAACCACAGATTTCTCGACACTTAAGCAGAGACGGTCGTCCAGATGTCGCCCAGGACTCGTCTGTCAGCTTACTGGAGGGTGAGTGACGCAGATTAATGCTGATGGTTTATAGACGATACTGAAGTTCCTCTTCTGCAGTTTGAGGATTTGCTGTCCCACAATGCTTTTTGTTTTAAACCGTTGGTGAGGCTGAGTAAGCAGTGTTAACAAAATGAGAGCAGTGTTGTGTTGTGGTGAGTCAAAGGGGGAGAAAACACACACATGTACTTTATTAAACAAGTAAAATGTGTCAATGTCAGCAACTTTTATAGAAAAAAACATTACAATACCAAAGCAATAATACAATTTTGCAACAACAATAAAACGTAAAGGGAGAAAGATTATGTAAAAACCACAGATTAAAGGCAATATCATTACTTATTAAAATCCAGATTTAAAAAATCAGTCTTTAATTTTACTTTTAAAAACACCACAGTTTTACATAAAAACAGACAGTGGTTGTTTTCTGGGACACATTTAAAGGAAAAGCACTGAAGGACCTCAGTGATCTGACTAGAACATGAAGTTAAAGAAGATCTCTGATGTACGGAGGAACACGGTCATTTAAAGCCTCGTAAACAAGTAAAAGTAATCCAGTAAAAAGGAAATTAAAGTAAAGCATTTATTCCCAGAGACTGGTTCGAGGGAGATATTCTTTGGGTCACAAATAGATGAAAAGAAAGATATTTCTTCCTCCTCCTAAATGCACTTATTTTACCTTATTTATAAAGTATTTAAAATGTGTACATTGTTTTACTGATGATGGAAAAACGAGATGTGAATGAATGATTTATTAGGTATTTATCAAAACACGTTTCACTTCAAAATGGCTGCTTGACTTGTTCTAGGAAATCGGACGTACTGCAGAAACAGCAATAAAAAGGCTCAGGAACTTCTTCTCACTGTGAACTCGTTTATTTTTAAAAAGTGGATCCCAAAAAACAAAGTTTGGGAAACTCTGATCTTAAGGACTAATAATAGTACAGACACAGAGAACAGTGCGCTCGCTCGCCCCAGGAGCGCTGACCCAAACTATGTTGGGTTCGGGTTTACCACAGGTCAGATCGGGTTTAACATTTTGGATCAGTGAAGACTGAAGCCTCTAGCTGGGGCCCCCCATGAGGGGACAGAAGATGTCAGGGTACAAAGCTATTTACATTTCCATCTTCCATCCTCTTCTCTGGGTTATTAGTTAGGAGTTAGGCTGCTGTTCAACATTCACCCCGTTACAGTTCAGAGTGGCATCAAAATGACTTTAAAATTACATTAAGAAGCTGATATTCAAAAGCAATTAAAACCTCATAATAACATACATTTTAAAACCTCTCATATTCTGACCAAACCACGCTCCAGTGAGGTTTCAAAAGCCAACACACCCCACTTCCTATTTTCTGTCCCCGGTGATTCATTTCCTCTTTGAGTAAAAAACCCCTCTGAATGTCTATGAGTACCTCACACTCTGTTTCAAGTGCCAGTCATGAGTTTTGACATGTTCTTGCTAACTGTTACGTGAGGGTTGCTAAAGTAAAATCTGATGGTATAATTAGTAGTTCAGTAGTCATTTGTAGTCAATAAGATACGGCATAGATATGAACCTTGGAATTATTTCTGTAATCTTTTACATGGTCACAGCTGAAACTTTCTCTTCTCCACTCAGCTGGAACTTAATCTGCTCTCAGATTTGTTTTCTCTTTGCTCAGACCACATGGCACAGCACCCTCAGCTTCTCCTGTCTTCACTTCCTGTATTTCAGAGCCAACTTTTGTCAGCTCATCGCTGGACCCGTCAGACAGGAAACTCTACTTCTTCTTTAGTGAAGTTGGGAAAGAGTTCAGCTTTGTGGACAAGCTGCAAATCGCGCGGGTGGCCCAAATCTGCAAGGTGAGCGTAAAGACAGCGAGGAGGCTGCAGAATATGGGCATAAAGATAACGTATTAAAGTTTGCTGTCACTGCATTACAGGACGACATTGGTGGAAAAAGGATTCTGCAGAAGAAGTGGACATCCTTTGCCAAAGCCCCTCTGCTCTGTCAGTCTCCTAAACAGCTTCCCTTCAACGTTCTGCAGGACATGTTCACCCTGCAGCCACCAGAGGGCAGCGACGCCTCAGAAACTCTGTTCTACGGCGTCTTCACTTCCCAGTGGTAGGAAGACTGAATGGATTTCATCGCAGTCATGATTTTACACAATAATAGTGAATAAATAGTTTGCAGACGACGTCACTGTGTCTCTGCGTTCCAGTCGGCGAACCGCAGATGGACGACAGGAAGTGATTTACTTAGTTCAGATCCGAATTAACTTGTTAAAACACCAAAGTCACACAATAACACAAACCCACTAACCGATGGAGGCAGCGGTAGAGCGGTAGAGTTCTGCTGTCAAATGTATGTTTCATGAAAGGAGCCTGGTGAGAGAGAGACATATTAAGACTTCAGTCAGAATATGTTTAAACTGACACATTAAGAGACTAACAGACTTCTGTAAGATATAATATTTGTGTGTGTTAATGAATATGTTCTCTTTGTTGCTGCACAAATACTTTGAAAATCAACAGGCCGACTCTAAGACTTTTCCACCAAATCTGACTCTATAAACATTCACAACAAATGCTCTTCTTGATCGAAGTTTTTCTGACTGGACCAAAAACTACCACAGTCAACAATGTACCGTCCTGGAGCCTCTAGTTGGGCTTAATGGTCGTCTCCATGTTGGTGTTTTGTTTAGCAGCCAGCGGAGGTCACGTACTGCAAGTTCAGGTCACGTACTGCGAGTTGAGCTGCTCTCATTGGCTGCTTTGGTTTGGAAACAATGGCGGCTTGCCTGCTCACACAAGATCTGGTATTCCAGTTAAACAGTACAATGTGTTTGTGAACAGATTC
>NW_023339807.1:26082686-26084022 GCF_004916995.1 Morone saxatilis | reverse complement strand
CATGTTGGTGTTTAGCAGCCAGCAGAGGTCACGTAAAGCGAGTTGAGCTTCTCTCATTGGCTACGCTTGGTTTGGAAACAATGGCGGCTTGCCTGCTCACACAAGATCTGGTATTCCAGATAAACAGTACAATGTGTTTGTGAACAGATTTGAGGAGAGAAGTAGTCAACAACAGAATCTGGATTTATATTTGATCAACATTGTCTAGTTTGACAGTTTGATCTGAGTGTGGTGCATCAAGTTCTCTGACCCTGCTGGACATTAGAGAGAATGCAGGTTTAATCTCTGACCACTAATAATAAACTGTCATAATAACAGCAGTGTTATCTCTGGTCTCGTTCAGGTCATTAGGTCCAGAATCTGCCGTGTGCGTCTTTAAACTGCAGGATATGAGGACAGTGTTCACTCAGACCTACAGGACCTTCGACATGCAGACGCACCAGTGGAGTCCACAGCTGGAAAAACACTCCTACCTGGGAAAGGTAGGACACAAAATCTCAAATACAGGAGATATCCAGCCACCAATAAAAATTTAGTCTGGAATCAGATAAGGGATGTGCTTTTTAATAAATTAGCCATAAGTCCTGGTATACAATACAATGTGAATTATACAGAAACACAAACAACAGACAGCCACACCCCCATTATATTTAGATCATTTACTACAGTAAAAGTACTAATACCTGCACTGAAAATGTTACTTCAGTTAAAGTATGCGTGTATAATCAGTACAATGTAGTTAGAACCACAGTTTGACATCTACAGGCCTTTTCCAGCCACAGGGAACCCGCTCTGTTCTGGTTCAGGCACCTAGTTGCGAACCGTTTGGGGCATTATGACCAAAAATACATTTGTTTTGAACCCAAAAAGTTGTTCCCATCTAGAACCAAATAAACAACAAGTTTTTCTTGGGAACCAAAGTGGATGTGTCATATTCGAAAGGTCATTGTGGGCCCAAAGAAAAACAGGTTCACAAAATATTTCAAGCCCAGATGCACCGTTGTGGTTCAACAATGATCTGGGGTCATTTAACACTTTTGTGGACTGGAAAACAAATTCAAAATGGATGGTTATTTAAGGGACAAATTTCCCATCATGCAGCACAGTGGGGTTTTAATTATTTTAGTTTTAATAACTATTCTTTTGGGGCCAAAAGTATTTCAAATGTAAATTAAGAGGCGGCAGTAGCCCACAGACCTCAATATGGAGTGTGGACTGGTAGCTGGAGAGGTGCCAGTTTCACCTCTTGTGCACTGCCAAGGTGCAGGTGCCCTTGAGCAAGGCAACCTAACCCCGAAACCTGCTCAGGGGTGCTGGTAACGCGGCAGCCCCATCA
>NW_023339807.1:26071516-26082639 GCF_004916995.1 Morone saxatilis | reverse complement strand
AAGTGTGTATTTCAGCCTGTAAAAAAAAGAGTGAAAAAAACAATTTCCCCCTAGGGGATCAATAAAGTATATCTTCTTTTTCTTCTTCTTCTTAAGTGTCATACTGTCTTTTACATTATTGAAGGAACGTGAATATATCATATATATTTACCAAACGTTTTATACTTCAAAAGGCCCAAAAAACTGTTAAAAGGTATCCTTCAGGTGTTGATTCTAGGCCTGTTTTTGTTCATACCATTCTCTTTTTATTTAAAATGCTGATCACTCAATGTTACTGTGTGTCTCCATCACAGTGTGGACTGGAAAACGCGTCAGATTCTGAATTACAAGAGGTGAAGAAGAGTTTCCTGACCAGCGACAGTGTAAAACCGGTCGGAGCCAGTCAGATTGTTGTTTCTTCAGAGCAGCAATACAGTCGCGTGGCTGCAATGAGGACCCAGGCTGCCGATGGCAAACAATACACCATCCTTTTCCTTCTTTCAGGTGAAGTTTCGTACTAAATAGTACTGAAATATTCATAATGAGGCCTGAGAGATGTTATTATCCTGCTGTCACCAAAATGTTCATCATCTCTCTCTCTCTCTGATCCAGAGTCTGGATTCCTCCATAAAGTGGTCTTGTTTGAGCGGGGTGCTCTGGTCATTGAAGAGATTCAGGTCTTCACACAACCTCAGCTGGTCAAAAACATCATCCTCTCTTCCTCCAAGGTAAAACTCACACCTTCAGGAAAGGTTAATTTACAAGTCTGTTTACACTCATTGGGTTCAACCTAATGTAGATAATGTAGAAGATTTTTCAAGCCATTCACTTTTTTACACTATAATAGGACATTGTTGACAAGTGTCTAATGATCATACGCTGATATCAAAGAGAGATATAATAACATAAGAATACTGAAATAAACAGAAATATTCAACGGTGTGTCATCTGCACAATGGCACACAAATTGGACTTATGTGTAAATAAATTATTTCTGACGGCACAGAGATACACAACCACAATCACATAAAGTGATAACAGAATGTCTTACTGAATGCTGTTGAGGAGCAGGTGAGGTTGGTTTTGGTAGAGTCAACATTTTGTGGATGAAATATTTGATAATAGGTTAATGTGTTGCAGAGCACATGTCACAGTGTTTTCTGGTCCTGTAGGGAGTGCTTTACGTGGGGACATCAGAAGGCGTGACCGCCGTACCTGTGGCCAAATGCTCGATCTACAGAACCTGCAGCCAGTGTGTTCTGGCCAGAGATCCTCTGTGTGGATGGAGCCAGACCAGGAGGGTCTGCACCAGTCTGGATGCCAGTGATGAGAATCTGTAAGTGAAAAGTTTCTTACTACTATACTCAACTTGTTCCCTTTAGGGCTGTAGCAACACTGAGGTCACGTCCTCAGTACTTGCAGGGTAGAGAGGAGGATCTGGTGGTGTAAAAACACTGCTGAAAGGACCAGCAGGATGACGAAGTATTTTATGTATTATTTTTGTGTATTGATAACTTTTTATCACCAATGAGTGGCTGGTGTTGCTCACCACTTTATAGCGGTGGTCACTGAACGGCCACTGGTGGTTTAATGAAAGTCACATATAGAACATTTTATATAATGAGCCAAAATGAACTTTATGTTGCAACCTTGAACTAAATATTACTTTACTGCATTCAGTAGGTGGATCTGTAGCTTGGTACCAACAGAATCCAGCAGCATTTCAGCATACTACCATTCTGTGAACATGAAGCACTTAAAGTAAATTACAGGAGCAAAGAATGAAATAATAAAGTAGAAACGCTTTGGCATCTCTGTTGTTGCACTTTGTTCAGCATTTTGTATGTAATATACACACTCACCCATTCTCATCTTGACTCCAGAGATCTATTTAAAATGTTTGAGATGCAGCAGAGACGGGTTGCATTTCACATCTGGTGATGTGAAGTCTCAGATGTATCTTGAGTGAGTCTCTGTAATAAATAAATAGCACCATCAGCCCTGTGTGGTGACTGACAGGCTGTCCGTTTACTCCTCAGGGCTCAAGACCTGGAGGGCAGCAATGTGGAAGAGCACTGTCCGGGACAAACCAAGCGCAGTCTGAACAGAGGTAAGATCTTCCTGAATGAAAGATAATAAACATACTGACGGTGGGAAGCATTTCCAATACACTTTGGATCACTACCTGAGTTAAGTGTTTATAAAATTAATGTCTGCATAGAATTTCATCTGATAATTGTTGAGACATTTCAGTCGGGACCAAACAGGCTGAAAACAGTTAGCCTTCAGAGCCGTCCACACCAACAACTATAGCAATAACCATCCAGTCCGTCCACACTGATGAACGATAATATCCTGTTACTGCTGGACGCAGAGAGACAAAAAGAGAACCAGTAGGATATGAGTTTTCAAAGTTTACAAAAGACAAGAGAATCCAACACAAGAAGACTAATTTTATTCACACTTAAATAAATTAGAATAAGATAAAAAAAAGAGGACGTCATTAAGGACTTCAAGGAAATGTATGTATTATTATACAACACAAGGTTGTATAAAAAAAATTAAAAATTTAACGCTTGCAGTTCCTTCATGCTACACACATAGACAAACAAAACATTTAATTAATAAAATAAGTAAGTAAGTAAAATAAACAAATATATAGTTATTTTTATCCAGATATACAGTAAATAATTCTGCATTATTGAATCTGTGTCTGGTTGAATGTAAACAGCAGCAACAACATAGTGATGATAACATGGTTTCATCTTCACATTAAAATAAACAGTGTCCATTCAGTTTGACTGCGTTTGAGCACCAAACATCATTGATGTAATCACAGAGTCCTCCTCCTCTCGTCCTGTGCTCTGTCGGCTCCGAACACAGTCCAATTGTCGAGTATCTGGGATATTGATGGAGCAAGTCTCCAGAGCAGCCTTAAGTCCACGCTGGACCAGCATGGCTCCTATCTGGCTCTCTTTCTCTCCTCTTGGGGTTGATCTGGTTCAAAGTCCGGTGCTCTTTGATCCAAACCCCACGCTTCCTTTTCCAATGACTGAAGGTTAAAGATTAAAATAAAAACAGAGGGGTGCCCTGGTAGCTCACCTGGTGGAGCTGTCATGTATCGGGGCTGGGCTCCTGTTTCGGCAGCCATGGGTTTGAATCCAACTTGTGGCCATTTCTCTCTCCTTTCTTTCCTATCACTCACTATCAATAATGGCAATAAAAAAAGCCACAAAAAGGGATAAGTTTGAAGAAGCCTAAAACAAATAACAAAATTGTATTTTTATGTTTAATTTGCAGCCTGATAGTATGTTACATAAATCGTCCCTCCAGGATTTTTGGGGGGATTGTTGCAGCTTAAAATGCCTGATTTCACACAGAGTTTCTAGAGTTGAAGTGATAGGGCAAACTTAAGGGTAACTGTTGCGATTGCAACTTCCTGGAGGGATTGATAAGATTTTAATAAGTTGTATCCAACAATATCATTCATCAAATCTCTCTGAAAGTGATCCCAACAATATCGTTCTTGGTGTGGACGTTAAGTGGCCCTTAACTCAGAACCATCACTGGTTTTCATTCAAAGATTTTCTGTCCTGCAGAACTCTACGTTAATTTGAACGAAGCAGTGAAGCTTCAGTGTCTTAAACCTTCCAACCTGGCCACTCTGACCTGGACCTCCGATCCAGTCAAAACCCTGTCAGAGGATTTCTTCATCCAGTCAGCTGACGGCAGTTTGCACTTCCTCGCCTCCGCGGACACCGTCGGGACCTACCACTGCGAGGCAGAAGAAGGCGGGTACAAGGAAGTCATTGAAGGCTTTACCGTCCGACTAAATGCTCCTCCACGCTCCATGAGCCCCATTACGAAGGCTGAACAAAAACCCAATGACAAAGACGAGTCCGACGAGGACATTTCTCTAACAGAAATTAAAACAGTGATATCTATGACCAAACCGTCAGGAAACCTGGAGGACTACACCACAAAGGACGAAAGTAATGAAGTCACAACCAATTTAAAAGATGAGACGATCTCCAATGAAGAAGATTCTGGTTTGGAGAAGAACTTCCAAGACAGCAGTTCTGACTTCACCCCAACATCTAGAAAAGAAACCCAGTTCAGAAAGGAGCTGCTTGATGATGCTCAAAAGATGACAAAAGTGAAGAGTTACTACAGCGAGATGGTTGTGGTTTCCCTCCTGCTGGCAGCCTGCGTCTGCGCCCTGATCCTCGGAGGACTCCACATGTGGCGCCAAAGCAAAACTCACTTAAAAATTAATCCTGTGGTCAGTCCGCAGGATAGCAGCAAAAATCAATCTATGGAGAGCGTTCCCTCTCTGAGCAGCCCAGAGGATCCTGAGGTGAAGGTGGTGGAGTAACGATGTTTGAGTGAAAGAAGCCTTAATTCTAGAGCTCGTCTTACGATCCTGTGTCCCTTTCTGGTCCATTCTGTGTCTTGTTGTTTTGTGTCTCTTTGGAGTTTCCATAAGAAACGGTTGATGTATCTTGAGGTCATTTTTGCCTTTTTGGAAAAAGCGTTGATGGGAGATGAAAATACTTTTTTGAATAATCCCTGAATTCCACCAGGCGCAGCTTCGAGGCGTTCCAGCTCTGCAGCTGTTGCCACACTAGATACAATTGTGATCCCGCTCTGCTGCACAGATAATACGCAGCTGGTCTATTTTTCACGTCAAGCAGCACAGAGCAGATCACACTGGCAGAAAGTCAGAAACAGAGAATCCAGTCAATTTTCCAAATAAAAAAACGCGTGCACTCAGCAGATCGTATTTGATGCTACATGTCAGTTAGAAGAAATTTTAAGTAGAGAAAGATGCAGTTTTGTTTCCTTTATAAAGGACAAAATACATAAGACGTCAGGCAGAAAGACGCTCTCAGCGGGATCATGGAGCCACAGCGGCGGCGTGCTGTCATAAAGCCGTGCCCGGTGGAATTTCGGGGTAACATTTAGGACGATCTGCTAGCAGAAATTGAATATAATATTGTTTTCATCAGTGTATAATTGCCTGATAATAAGAATCATTGTGTGTTAGTTACCTTAGAATGAGACATTTTTATCTACAGAGGGAGCGGGTCCTCTTCTGATGGAGTCCGTCATGTTGAACCACCATGTTTCTGCAGTAGCCCAGAATAGGAAACATCACGGCGTTGGCATGCCACTAAATGCTACAAGCTGGTCCTTTAAGTTTACGGATCGGAATTGAGAACCGGTTTCAAATTGTTTCTGTGCATCGTAAAACAAGGATGTCAGACTGGCGGACTTTGAGTGAATCTCATTCTGGGGTTTCGGTGTCACAGTACCAGGAGAGTCTATAACTCACTTACTGCAGCAGATTCCTGAACACAAACGCCTCGTGTCTCAGCCGAAACTGATCCTGACGTTCATTTTAACGTAGTTTCAGTGAAGCTGGTTTAATGTGTTGAGAACAGGTCTATCTAGTATTGATCAGTGATTGGTTTAAATTGGGTAGGATGCAGAGACATTAAAACGCAATCGTTGAATGATATTTTTGGTGAATATTTTTTATTAAATGATCTACAGTCGATGTTTAAATTCAGGGATTAGGCTATAAGGATATCAAATCCAGTCTTTTGTTGGTATATTTGTATGTTATGAACAGTTATTGATCGCTCTGTGAATGTATGTAAACAGGATGAATGTAACAAGGGCTGGGACCGATATATCTATAGATATATGTAGATATGGATATTTTAGTGATTATCAGTAACATGTGAAATACAGTTAGAACCAAACTGTCTGACATGTTTGTAGTTTTTTAATAATTTAATAATAAAGGAGAGTTTTTCTGTTTATCACAAGCTGTCTCAAATTAAAACTACAAAATGTGAAAATGTTTAATATTTATTGTTTTTAATATTTAGAATTAAAATGATGTTCTTATATATTGATTTATGTCCCGGCCCTTAATGTAATTTTAATTCTGTTTGTTTACGGAAGCCCTCTTTTTTACTTTTTTACATTTGTGAATGAAAGAATAAATGTTTTTACTTGCCTATCATGGCTTCCGTAGATGATCTTGTATTGATGAATTAAGTGTACAGATCAGTTTACTGAACATTGTTTTATTGTTTTTTATGACTGCAGAGATTAAGACACATTTTGCTCTTATAGAATATTTATTTGTATTTACTTTAGCTTCTCCTTTAACGATCCTCTTACAGCTGCTTCCAGATCTGTTTCTGAGCTCCTGGTGAGAGACGACACTGCCATCTGCTGAGCAAATCAATAAAAACACAGTTCATCCGTTTCTGTTTTATCAGTGTTTTTAGTATTTATGTGACAGTTCCACATTATTGCAGCGACCTTTGACCTGTGCTGAGTTCATTATGAACAGTACCATGCCTGTAACAGTAAAACACCGTCCTATCTTATGGCAAAACCTTTCTTTATACTGCATTTTAAAAGAATTTATATGGAATACAGTAGTTTATTTATATTAATATATGGACTGTAAATTACACAGAAACACATCGTCATATCTCATTCTTTATGCAGAATTCATATCGTAGTTTCATGTGGCTAAACTGTTTCTTTTGATGGTAAAAACTTTAACTCAAATCAACAGCATTAATATCCTTTTACCATCACATAATATTATTTATTTTTGTTATTATTATTATATTATTATTGAATTATTATTGTTATTGTTGTTGTTGTTGTTGTAGACAGAAAGAAACAGTGAATCTGTCAGAAAGAAGAATATTATATATATATAATAAGAATACAGAGAATGGATCAATATAAACTAATATCTGATCAATATTCACAGGAAATAAAACCAAACATTAGTTTTCAGTATGTTTATGTTTATGTTCCACATTTTCCCAGCGTGCAGCAGCAGTGTGATAATGTGACCTTTGAACTCTCTCTTTGAGGAAGTAAACATGGAGCCGATTCTTGGAAGTGATGCTGGTTGTGCTGCCTTCAGGGGCTGTCGGAGAGAGCACCACTGCAGGGCGAGTGGGACACAGCTGGTTTTTAGGAAATATTCTTTAGTGTTAATGAAATGAAACAAATCCAGATGTGAAGACTCTTTGCCTGACTCGTGTTTGTCGCAGTGAGCTCGATTTGAGTTTTGTTGGTTTTATTTCCGCTGGAAAGTTTTTCGGCCATCACATTTACGAGTTTACGACGAGCACCTGAAGGCAGCATTGCTTCACCCTGGAAGAGTTCGGACAGATCCCGGACCTCCTCCTGAAGACCTGGACCCAGACTGCAGGTACTCTCCTCTAATGGCGCAAAATATCATCCTTTCTTTCTTTAACCACGTTAGAGAGCAGACTGAACTTCGAGGAACGTTCAGGGTCCGGAGTTCTGGTTCTGTTGTTCAGGGTCCGGTGTTCAGGGGGTTCTGGTTCCGGCTCGGGGTCTGTGAGTCTTCTTTATTAAAGGCAGCTGTTAGCACTTCCTGGTAATTCAACGTGGAACTCCTCACCAGACTCCGTTTAAAATTGCGTGAATTTAAGATTGTTGAGCTTCTGAGGAGATTTGGACGCCGACTGGACGAAAGTTTGAGATCTCCAAAGACTCCAGACGGTCTCCTGGTCAGTTCGGTGGATTATAATCTAGTTTATGTAATAACCTTTATTTACTTCATGTTGAAATCAGCTGACAGTGTGCAGTCTCCAACCCACTGTCAGTGTTTATATAAAGTCTGTCAAAAATACATATTGTAAAGACAAAATACATTAAAGAGCACGAGATTAATCTTAAATGACTTATTATGTTTTACTCAATATAGTTTCTGTTTAGGGCCCTTTATTCTTAATATATAGTCTATGTATATTCTGTATGATTCAGGTTATTAATCCATAACTCCATTATGACCCAGCAGCAACAGAGTCCGCGCTGTTCTAACATCAACCTGACGATTAATGATTAATAATAGAATAGATATTTTATATTTCTGTTGTAATAATATATTATTATTCTGACTTCCTGTCTGGTGCCTCAGCGTTGATGTAGCTGTATTTTATTTTGAAAACTGAGCGGACTTCCTGTGATGTGCTGCGGCGGCCGGTGGATGGGCTCCGGGACGCTCTGGTTTTATTTTCTGTTTTTGATGGAGACGTCCCGCTCTGACGCCTCCATCAGGAGGTTGGTGGTTCCATCCTGAATGTGGTCAGATATTAGACCTGCACAGAATCCGTGGATGGCGATGGTCCTGTTGGCTCCGCCTTTCTCTGATCTGAGCGTTTGATGAGCTGTAGGTTGCAGCTGCTTCATGCCCCACCCGCTCACAGTCACAAAGTTTATTCTTATGTTAATATGTGGCTGACGGCGCCTCCTGCTGGATGATCTGGTCCACGTTCGACCTTATTTTTAATAAATGTTCCTTTTCCCCCAGAATCCCTCTGAGCTGTTCTGACCTCTGACCTCTCATCATGACATCCACGTCCGTCACCAAAATCGGCAGAGTGGTGGTCGTCACTCAGGTCATTCCTCAGGACGAAACCTCCATCCCGCTCCAGGCCACGCCCCCCGCCACACAGGCCCCGCCCCCAGTCCCACGGGCCCCTCCCAGTGCGCCCGCCAAGATGGACGACATGACCGCCGCCTTCCTGCGGGGGCAACCACAGGGCCTCGGGGTGAGACGCTGTAAAATAATCTGATTACAATAAAGTTACTGACAACAACGTCACAACCTTTAACCCCGTACACAGAAACACACACACACACACTGATACACACTGATACACACACACACACTGATACACACACTGATACACACACACACACTGACACACACACACACACACACACACACACACTGATACACACACACACACACCACACTGATACACAGCACCTGATAACACAAACTTGATAAACACACTATACACATGATACACACTGAACACCACCACACACTGATACACACGACACCCACACAGGCCACTGACCACACACACCTGATACACACTGACACGCACACTGATAACACCTGACAAACACACACACTGATACACACTGATATCCCACACATGACCACACACTGCATACACACACTGATACACACACTGATACACAGCACCTGATACACACATGATACACCAGCACACCCAGCTGATACACACTGACACACACACCACACACTGCACACACACAAGCTGCATACACACCGACACAGCACACACACTTGACAACACCCACACACTGATAACACACCCCTTCGCAACCTGTGTGTGTGTTGGTGTGTGTGTTTCCCAGGGGTGGTTGAGAGTCTGTCATGCGGCGTGCGTGTGTAGTCTGTTCAGTCGGGTCTGACCGCGCCCGGCCCATAGCTCGCAGATTCCTGATGATCCACGCTCCCCCCGTTGTGCCTCGCGTCACTGTACGCTAACCTCCTTACGATCTCTTCTGATGGCTGATATAATAATATAAATAATATTAACTATAATAATAATTATATAATTTAACTACTAAATAAATAATAAAATATAATACACAATAATAAAATAATATTATAAATAATAAACTAAAATAATATTAACTATAAATATAATTGAACTAATAAATAATATTAACTATAAATATAACTAATTATAAATAATAATAACTATAGAGAATACATAAATTATCAAATAATAATAAAAACTATTAAATAATATTAACTATAAATCATATTACTAAATAGAATATTAACTAATAATAAAATAATATAGAATAATAGATAACTAATACAAAAAGATATAAAGGTGTCAGGACAATACCAACATGTTCTGCTGTCCCGTTACAGGTTCTTGGTCTCCGGCTCTCTGGCCCCGTTGGCCGGCGGTGAGACGGACGTCCAGTCAGTCTGTGAGTCTCAACCTGCGTACACCATGATCTCAGCAGCTGCTAATGCTAACTGAAACCTTCACAATTAAAAAGCATTTCACTGCAAGGCTTGCACTTTATTATGAATATCGTCGAGGAAGTTAACAGGCTAATCCGCTAACTCACATCTGTCTGTATGCCACTGGTTGCTATGGTCGGAGTCAGTCCTGTGGCTTGCTCGTTGCCAGGTCTGTGCACTCTGGTTGACCTGAATCAGCGCCGTGCGTCGCCTGGTCGTGCGTGGCCTATCTCTGGCTGGCTGCTGGCCTGATCGCCCCCCCCCTCAGAACGTTTCTGTGCACCGAAACAGTTCGGGAGCTTCGGGCCCTCCACCGGACAGAGAGAGGACTTGAATGCATCAATAACGATGTGGTGGATGAATGTAAGCTATCACCTTTATTTACTTTGTTACTCATCGTACAGAAACACACTTTAATTATCATCACAGCCAAACACACTTTATTATTGCATCACACGAAACACAACTTTATATGCATCACACAGAGAACACAACTTTAAACTAATATCGGGAAGTTATTATCAAGACAGTTTTGTCCCAACAGTGTACCCAAGGGCCTCCCCGCACAGGGGCGCCCAACCCGACGGCCGACCGTCGGCAAGACAAAGCGTCCAGACCTGATCAGTCGGCTCCCGCGTCCCTCGAGCTCGGTCAAAAAATGCCTCCGACAACCAACGACCGACCTGGAGCGTACGTTCTGCCGCATGCGCGAGGCGTAAATAGTCCCCATAGACAGGCAGCGGCGGCGCTAATCATGTGGCTGTCGCTCTCAAAAAAAAAAAAGGGTAAAACCGGAAATGACGGATCACTGTAACCTAAGTAAACACCAGAGCAACACTGTGGTCAGTCAATTGATTTCATCAGAGAGTGTTGATAGTATCAACAAGGATCGTTATTGTCGTTACTGCCCCGCGAACGAAAATACGATGGCTAATAAACACAAAGATGCCTGGCGTTGTTTACCATCGTCACTTTCCCGGTTTTCTCGTGGCACTCACTGATTTCGCTAAGTCAGGTAAGCCTCCACCAAATCAGATTGGTGCATCTGAGGCCCGACCCGCCACTGACCGATCTACCCATGTCGAATCGGCCCAAAATGAAAGGCGACACCCGACGCCGACTGACGACGGCCGCGACACACCGAACGACTCTAGTCCCAGACGACCTCCCCGCCTGACGTCCAAACACGTCCGCACGGCCGACATAATCGGGTTGGTGTGCGGAGGCCATCTAGAATACAGCGGGATGGTTTTCACATCACGTGGTCCAT
>NW_023339807.1:26065490-26071416 GCF_004916995.1 Morone saxatilis | reverse complement strand
TCTCCTTTAAGTGCAAAAGAGTGAGGAGATCCTCTTTTGTTGTAGAGTCCGGGAACGCCATCCTGACAAATACAACAAGCTGAGCTGTGTCCATTACATCCAGGGGAAGAAAAATCCGTAAGATAGAGAGAAAGAGAGGCGCTTGTAAAACTGAACATTAATCAGCCATTATGTATTTGTGTAATTATTTTTCTATTATTTTCAGGATCTACAGGGAATGTTTCAAAGATCGACTAGTCGATCGCGATTGACGGGTTGGCGACCACTGTATTAGAATATACGTGCTACATTTTGATTGTTTTATTGATTGTTGAACTACCTCCAGTGAAGTGTAGCAGCTGAACGTGGTGCAGTCAGTGCTCCACTCAGGCTACAGCTACAGTCAAGAACATGCGCATGCGCCGCTTTCCCAAGAGCGGCAGCCGCTCTCGCTCAAAGTTAAGCGCTTTTTCTCGTTTCTCTTTTTTAGTAATTATTAGTTTAGTAATTTAATTTACTTTACTGTTTTTTCTCTTGTACAGTGTTTATATTATATTAGTTCTTTCATACTCTTACTGTTATTATACTGTCTTTATACAGTTTTGTTTTTTCTCTATCCACTTTGCTGCTGTAAGATTGGAATTTCCCCATTGTGGGACTATAAAAGGAATATCTTAATATATATCTATACCTGTATATTGATATACTGTGTGACTAATTGTATTTGTTTAGAAATAGATATATATCTTATTTAAATATATATGCCCTAAAATATTCTGTTAGATGCTACTGACTGATCATAGAAATATTAGAGGAATTCCACCACTGTGTGTCTGCGACCCCCCTCGCTAATTGTCACTTTGATCGTGAAGGCGACCTTTTTCACAGCAGTCCTTTTTAGAATGAAATAATAGGGTCTACAACTGTTTACCCAATTTCATATCAATATTGCTGCTGTGAAAAAGCTTTATTAGTATCGTTAACACCTGTTTACCCTATTATTTAATGCCAAAAGGCCTGTTGTGAAAACACCTGTTTACCCCACTGTTTCAACCTTCATGTTTCTGCAGTAAGAACAAACAACGTGGAACCAAATCAATTTATTGATTAACTGTTGTTTACAAAGAGACAACAAACAACAACAAACAAACACAGAGTAAACGTCTCTGTTTCTGGAACATTTCTATATTTATGTCTTTAATAGTGCACAACAGAATATTAAAGCATACACAGGTGTTTAAATGAGTCAGCAAAAGTAAAATGAAATGAGACGACTGTTTCCCCATCACCATTAGAGCTATGCTGTATGATCGATCAGCAGCTGTTTGCAGGATGTGATTGTGTATGTGAACACCCTCCGTTAGCGACTCCAACCCTGTACTGAAGCACACACACTCAATATCACAGAGAATCCAAGATGGCTTCTTCATATTTCACTTTGCCTTTCTGAGGAACAAACAGGCAACCGGTGAAAAACAGGTCTTACTTTTAGTGTCTTTACAATTTGGTTCCCGCTGTTTGATTACCTCTTCATCTAGAGTATCGAGTGCTCCACATTTAAACAGCATCACAACTTCAGCAGATTAACCTCTAAATGACCCACAATGCAACACAATGAGTACTGAGAGCCAGCAACAGAAACAACTGATTATAGACAGATTATACACAGTAGAATGACAGGCAGAGTATGATAGTATTACTGTATATTACTGCATTATGACTGTATTATTACTGTAATATTACTGTATTACTGTAGTATTACTGTATTATTACTGTAGTATTACTATAGTATTACTGTATTACTGTATTATTACTGTAGTATTACTGTAGTACTAGTAGTATTCAGAGGTTTTGTCCTCCCTCTCACGGTGAGCTTGGAGGGGGTGTGGGGGTTTCCTCGCTGCCCAACAGGGCGACGTCGCTGTCGTACACTGACGCTGCACCGCACAGCGAAGCGCTGCCATCTTCAACCTCCACCTGGAGGTCAAAGGTCAAACCAAAAACATCATCATCATCATCTGCTGTTAAACTGTTCCGTCTACAGATTCATTCAGTCCCAAATACTGGGTGCTACATTTCCCATAATGCAGTTTGTAATGCAGACTGTTAAAAGGTAAAAATGATTTGTTTCTTTACTCTCTGGGCTGTAGAATTCATATTAATAATAATAATAATAATAATATATATATATATATAATATAGAATAAAAAAAGAGTTATAAGAGTTATATACATATATAACTCTTATAACTCTTTTTTATGGAATCAATTCCCAGATAAAAGTCAATATGAACACAGCGTGTAATGCACGCAAGGTTTAGTTTAGAACAGCAAAACTTAAACCAAAATTAAACCGTTTTTCTTTTTTCGTTACCCACAAAAGGGGGTGAGCGGTCGCGGCGTCTGAGGGTTTACCCAGCAGAACACACTGACAGTGAGCGCGGGCGCAGACGGCTGGCAGGCGCAGCAGAAACCAGGAGGAGGACCGAGAGGTCGTAAACACAGAGCCCTGAAACACAAAAACCAGGCAGAACGGTCACCTCCAACCGCTCCGCAGCCTGGCCGCCGTTAGAACCGGACCACGTGTGTGAAACCATCCCGCTGATTGCTAATGGCCTCCGCACACCAACCGATCATCGGCCGTACGGACGTCGCGTGACAGTCAGGCAGGTCGTGGCTCGGTCCCGGTTCGGCTGTGTCCCGTGCCGTCGTCAGTCCGGCCGTCGTGCGGCCTTCCAATTTTGCCCGATTCGACAATTAGACATCGTCCAGTGCCGTCGCTCAATGACCAAGGTCTGATGTGGAGTGCTAGCTCTTGACTAAGCGAATCCAAGTGAAGTGCACAGAAAACCGAAGCTGACGATGTAAACCCAGAGCCAGCATCCATGTTATTATTAAGCCATCGTAAAAAATTTCCGTTCAAGCAAGTAACGACAATAACGATCCTTGTCTGACTAATATCAAAAACACTCTCTGATGAAAACAATGACGTGACCACAGGTCTCCTGTGTTTACTAGGTCACAGTGATCCTCATTTCCGGTTTTTCATTTTTTTTGGCGAGCAGCACCAGATTAGGCGCCGCCTGCTTATGGTGACATATTACGCCTCGCCCATGCGCAGAACGTACGCTCCCCATCGCCCGTCGTTTGGTCTGTTCGGAGAGCATTCTTTTTGACAGAGCGACTCGAGGAACGGGAGCCCGACTGATCAGTCTGACTGCTATTTCGCCGACGTCGGGCGTCCGGATGGTGGGGGCGAGGCCTTACACTGTGGACAAACCGTCTGATAATAATCCCATTTCATTTAAAGTGTGTTTCTGTGTATGATAATAAAGTTGTGTTTCGTGTGATGATATCAGAGTTGTGTTTCTGTGTGATATAATAAAGTTGTGTTTCTATAACGATGATAACAAATTATAATAAAGTGATAACCCTTACATTCATCATCCACATCTTACTGATGCATTCAATCCTCCTCTCTGTCGTGAGCACACGAACCTCCCGACGGTTTGGTGTGCACAGAACCGTTCTGAGAGGGGTCATCAGGCCAGCAGCAGCCGAGATAGGGCCAACGCGCCCCAGCACGCACGCGCCTGCATCAGGTTTCCACACCAGAGCTCAAGACCCTGCAACATCAGCCACAACCTGACCAAACCCATAGCAACCATGCTAAACAACAAAAGATGTGATTTACTGTTACCGTTAACTTCCTCTGACGACTAACTTCATAATAAAAGTCAGCTGCAAGTGAAATGCTTTATGTGAAGTTCTCAGTTAGCAATTAGCACGCTGGATCATGTATACGCCAGTGGAAAGAACTACCAGACTGACGATCAGCCGTCTCCCGCCCGCCAACGCCAGAGAGCCGGAAGACCACGAACGAACAACACACACATGGGTGTCCTGACACCTTATTATTATTATATTTACTAGTTATTATTATTTATATATTAATTAATTAATTTAAGTTACATATTATTAATAGTTAATATTATTATAGTTAATATTATTTATAGTTTTATTATTATAATTATTATTATTTATAGTTATTATAATTTATATTTTATTATCTTATAGTTAATAATTATTTATAGTAATATTATTATAAGTTATATTATTTATAGTTTTATATTATAATTATTATTATTTATAGTTATTATTATTTATAATAATTATTATTTATAGTAATATTATTATAATTAGATTTTATTTATAGTTAATATTAATTTATAATTATATATCAGCATCCAGAAACGATCGTAGAACGCGTTTACGTAGCAGTGACAGCGATGCACGCAACGACGCGTGACTCATCAGAATCTGCCGAATAGGCGGCGGTCAAAGCGAACAGAGATATAGAGACGCCCGATGAAGATCTGAAACCCCCTGAAACACACCACCACACACAACACACACAGTGTTGAAGGTGTGTGTATCAGTGTGTGTGTGTCCCGTGTTGTGTGTGTCATGTTATCAGTGTTGTGTCAATGTTGGGTGGTCATGGTTCAGATGGTGTGTGGTTATCCAGTTGTGTATCAGTTGTGTTCAAAGTGGTTTATCAGTGTGTTATCAGTGTGTGTCAAGTGTGTATATCAGTGTGTATCAAGTGTGTGTTGTGTCAGTGTGTATCAGTGTGTGTCAGTGTGTATCCAGCTGTGTGCTGTCCAGTGGTTGTGTGTCAGTGTGTATCAGTGTGTGTGTGTGGTAAGTGTTATCAGTGTGTATCAGTGTATCAGTGTGATCAGTTTGTATCAGTGTGTGTGTTGTGTGTATCAGTGTGTGTGGGTGTATCATGTGTGTGGTGTGTGGTTCAGTGTGTGTGTGTGTGTCATTGTGCGGGTTTGATGTATCAAGGTTGTATCAGTTGTGTGTGTATATCAGTGGTATCAGTGTGTGTGTGTGTGCTTCTGGTACGGGGTTAAAGTTGGACGTTTTGTCAGTAACTTTATTGTAATATTACTTTTACCAGCGTGCTCACCCCGAGGCCCCTGTGGTGGCCCCCGCAGGAGAGCGGGCGGTCAGTTGTCGTCCATCTTCGGCGGGGCCACCTGGGAGGGGCCCGTTGAAACCCACTGGGGGTCGGCCCCTGTGTGCGGGGGCGCGTGCCTGGGAGCGGGATGAGTTTCGTCCTGAGAATTGACCTGAGTGACGACCACCGCACTCCCCTGCCGATTTTGTGACCGGATGATGTGTCAGATAGGAAGTCAGAGTCCAGAACAGCTCAGAAGGATTCTGGGGAAAAGGAAACATTTATTAAAAAGTAAGGTCCGAACGTGGACCAGATCATCCAGCAGGAGGCGCCCGTCCCAGCCAAGCCCATGGATTTAACATTAAAATAAGACTTGTGACTGGAGCGGTGGGGCCATGAAGCATCTGCGAAACCCTAACAGATCTCAAACGCTCAGATCGAGAGAAGGCGAGCCAACAGACCATGCGCCAATCCCCACGGTTTCTGGCAGTCTAAATATCGTGACCAAGCATCAGGATGGAACCAACCAACCTCCTGAGGAGGCGTCAGCAGGCGGGACGTCTCCCATCAAAAAGCAAAAAATTAGAAACCAGGAGCGTCCCGGAGCCCAATCCACCGCGCCCGCAGCAACATCACAGGAAGTCCGCTCGTTTCAAAATAAAAATACAGCTACTCAACGCTGAGACAAAACAAAAAACAGGAAGTCAGAAATAATAATATATTAGTACAACGAAAAATATAAAAATATCTATTCTATTAATAATCATTAACGTCGTTGATGTTACGACCGGGCCGGCTGATGGCGCGGACTCTGTTGCTGGCCCTGGTCCATAAGAGTTATGATTAATAACCTGATCATAGCAGATATATACATAAGACTATAATATTAAGAATAAAGGCTAACAGAAACATATTGGTAAAACATAATAAGTCATTTAAGATTAATCTCGTGCTCTTAATGATTATTGTCTTTAAGCAA
>NW_023339807.1:26053903-26065465 GCF_004916995.1 Morone saxatilis | reverse complement strand
CGATGACGATCATGAAAAAGACGGTGACGACGACGACAGCAGCAACGACAGGGGACAGCGAGCAGCGACAACAGCAACCGCAGCAACAACAATACTCAACAACCTCTATCTTTTTATATTTGATGTAACTCTATGTTATTAATCAATTTGTTCTTTAATGATCTCTGATTTTATACTTTTGGCTTTAGGGTCTGAGGTTTTGGTCTGGACTGAGTTGTTCATTCTTGTCCTGCCTCTGCCGTCTGCGTGCTGTTCGTCTGTCTTTGATATTGTAACGATGCACACAATCTGAATAAAAGGACCGAGAGCAGATTTGTTTTTTTGTGTCTTTGTCAGACTTGAATTTGTTTCCATCCAGCACAGAGAGTAAATATTACTGCAATAAAGGGAAAAGAAAATATTCAGCGAGCAGGCTAAAACTTAGGAATCTAACTTAGAAATCCCTCTGAAGGAGGCTCCAGGACTGACGTGGTTCCTTGAGTGAGTTATAGGTTTATTAGGTTACCATTACACTGGGGTTGAGAGGCTGGGAGGATGTGTTCATTTACACTAGATTAGAACCGGTCATTAGTTGGAGACTCTGTAATTCTACTGTATGGTTGTACTCTTACACTGACTGTAGCTGTGCAGTGTTGGAAGCAGACCGGAGGGATGCAGCAGATGATAGAACGCTCTTTACAACCAGAAGAGACTACAGACCTGACTCGGACTCTAGCTCAGAGACTTGTTAGCAGCTCCGGCTTTTACTGCTGTTTCCTGCTACTGCTTTATTTCTACATGGGGAGGAGTATAATGACAATAAAGATCATTCATTCATATATTCATTCATTCATCTTCTCATCTGACCCCCAAGAGGCGGAGCTGAATTAAGCCTGGTTACTGAAAACATGATGAGTGGTTGTAGCTTTGTGCAGGAAGCTTGTTGTTGTGTGAAAAACCACATCTGTAAATGAATGGCTAATTGCTAATGGCTAATTGCTAATGGCGTCAGTTTATAATTCTATAACTTTAAAAATTCAGATTAAAATAATAATAATCAAATAATAACAGCATTCTTCTTTAAGCCTGATTATTTGTATTATAGCAGTGTTCACCTGTATTTGTAGCTCATTGCATTGGTTTTACAGTGTAAATATCTTTAATTTAACAAATAAAACAATAAATGTAAAATTAAAGCTAAAAACTGTATTTTAATTATAGAAAATTACTGTTATTTTCTGTTATTTTACTGTATTTGTGGTGACCCAGTTAGATTCAGTAAAATGTAAAACACTGTGATCAATACTTCTTATTGAGCTTTCTGGTCTATATTTGTTGTTGAGGTAATCCAAAAGTGTAGTGTGTATATATATATTAGTGTAATATATATATAATAATCAGTATAAGTATGAAGATTGTAGCACCAGAATGAAACAGTGTGTAATAATCAGTGTAACAGACAGTGAACACAACAAAAGAACAAACATGTTGTGACAATGAAACTGTGTAAAAATGCAGAATGGAGAGAATCTAATGGTGTGAAATGATGAAGGAGATCTGATGCTGCAGGAGGCTGTTGGTACGAGGGGGCGGGGCCTGAGGCCGGACGCCATTCGGACACCAGTATGTTCGACTGGATGTTACTGGGTGGAGGTTCGGATGTAATCCTGCTGGCTATAAAAGATGGAGGTTTGTGCGTTGTGTCAGATCTGTTCATCATCTCTTCTTCAGAAGTAATCAGAGTAGTTTAACATTGTCATAAGTTACTGATTACATTTTAAACACGGGATTGTAGAATAAAGTGTTTATTCATTTATTGATAACAGACTAATATCATATTGCAGAATAACATTTAATGCTGGAAATCAAGTATGTATAAGTGTAAGTATAAGCGCTATGTTTTAAGTGAAGATGATTTTATGTGAGCACACTGTTAATGAAGTAGTAAGCACCATGGTTTTAGTGAAAGGTTGATTTAATGTGTAGAACATATTGAATGTGTAACAAGAAACAAGTAATGTTTGTACCAGAAGTATGTGAATGACTGTAACACAAGCTTCTGGTCACATTATAAAGTTTATAAAGTCTATAATATAATGGTGTAAGAAAATAGTAATAAAAGGTTTTTAAAAAATAGAAGTACAGCAAATTAGATTTTAATGGTGCAATCTTGGAGAAAGAAGAGTAAAAAGAAAATGTTAAGGCCAAGAAGCCTGCGAGTTTACTGATAAGAGAGCGGAGACCCGGCAGGTGCAGGATTGCTGAACTGGACCATTAGAGTGGAAAATCCCCCGTTTGATAGATTTGTCCGGGCATTTCCAGACATTTACACCATTATGTCATCGGTGAATACAAGCTGGAAAGTGGGCAGGACTTATGAACACTGAAGAGTATAAAAGGAGATGCTTTGAGACAAAACTCTGACTCGGGCTTTGTTTGTCTGTTAAGATAATAAAGTGTTATTCTTTTCACCTGGAGAATAATATATAAAATAATAATAATACTGTTTGACCTAATTTGGATTTAATAATCTGAGTTGGATATTATCTTCTGATCAAGAAAAGTGTTGACTGAGAACCAACAGTATGAACTCACATGAATAACCCCTGTACAGTAGGTACAGTGCTGTACGGTAGGGTGCGCTGTGCACACACAAGAGTGGAGACTGCAAACACAAGGAAGCAGTAGAAGAGCTTTATTGTGAAAAACCCAGGCAGGAAGTTGGGTCAGCGCTGAGTTCACGGTGGAAGGGGGTCCAAAAGGTCTGCACATACAGGACTACAGTCAGGACCAGGTCCGACCCGTAGACCCGGACCACACTGACCGGAGCAACAAACGGGAGTCTAACGAAGTCTAACGAAGTTTAACGAAGTTTAACGGGAGTTTGTTTTCATCTTTTTGAAGGCGGAGCTTTGTCGAAAACGGACGACGCAGATGTGACGGTGAGTTTAAGAACCGATATGTAGACAGTCTGCCTGTCTGCCTGTCTGCCTCCCTGTCCTTGTCTGTCTGCCTGCCTGTCTGCCTGCCTGTCTGCCTGTCTGCCTGTCTGTCTGCCCTGCCTGTCTTGCCTGTCTTGCCTGTCTGTTGCACTGCCTGTTCTGCCTGTCTGCCTGGTCTGCCTGTCTGTTCTGCCTGTCTTGCCTGCCTGTCTGAATTAAACCATTAAAGTTTCGAACTGACTAACTAACGTCAGTCTCTTGGAAGCAGCCGCGATTCCCATTGTCGAGGTTGACACCCCCCCGGTAGTGTGGTGGTGTTGTGTGTGTGTGTGTGTGTGTGTGTGTGTGTGTGTGTGTTGTGTGTGTGACTCTTTGTAACACAATAAATGTTTACAGGAGCAGAAGAGTTGGGGGGGGGGTGGACCTATTTCTCTTTAAATGTGGTTTGACGTGAGTCTGTGAATGCACCGGACCACGTCCTGTTTGGATGTTTGACCTGGTGGAAACCGTCAATGGAGGACTCCGTCAGACTGAGACACCACAACCCCCGGCAAGGGGTCCGAGGCACCAGGGTCCGAGACCGGCAGGGTCCGAGCCCCGGCAGGGTCCGAGCCCCGGCAGCGGTCCGAGCCCCGGCAGGGTCCGAGCCCCACACTGTCGGGCTCAGTGTGACAGAATAATGGGGAGCCATCAGGGGAGAAGGGAAACAACTGAATCCTGATCAATCTGCTGGAAAAGTCACTGTCCTCTCTGCTCCATTGTCCCTTTTCAATGGAAGGATAGAACCAGGTGTTATAGGATCAGGTCCAGGAAGGTCTCACAGGATCCACTGTTTCAGCCGTTTTAACGGGAGAGCAGACTCCAGAGCCGTTCATCCTGGGGTCCAACAGGTCCTCTTAGGGTTTCTGGTCCTCAAACACAGTGGAAGAGGTCAGAGTCTGATGTCTGTCTCTGTCTTCAGGACAATCTCGTCCTCCTCAGCATGGAGGAGCCAGCAGAGCCCGGAAAAACCACGTCCAGTCAGCAGGTAATTCAAACTCCCATGATCCCCCACGCTGCTTCCTGTTTCATTTACTGTTTGGGGATGTGAGAGGCCCCCCTGGTGGCAGACTACAGTGTATCAGATGTTTCCAGTTAAAAGGTGGAGCAGTGAACCAGTACGCTTATATCTTGAGGGTTTACTTCCTCTGTCCTCATGGCTCTCTGCTCTCGTCCTCTGTCCTCCTGTCCTCCTGCTCTCTGTCTCTCTGCTCCTCTGCTCTCTGCCTCTCTGTCCTCTGCTCTGGTCCATCTGCTCTCTTCCTCTCCTTGTCCTGCTCTCTGTCCTCTGTCCCTCTGCCTCTGCCTCTGTCCTCTGCCCTCTGTGCCTCTGCTCTCTGTCCTCTCTGCTCTCTGTCCTCTGCTCTCTGTCCTCTTGTCTCTGTCCTCTGCCCTCTGTCCTCTGTCCTCTGCTCTCTTTCCTCTGTCCTCTGCTCTCGTCCTCTGTCCTCTTGCCCTCTGTCCTCTGTCCTTGGCCTCTGTCCTCTGCTCTCTGTACCTCTTGCTCCTGTCCCTCTGTCCTCTGCCCTCTGTCCTCTCTCTCTGTCCTCTGTCCTCTGCCTCTGTCCTCTCCTCTGCTCTCTGTCCTCTGCTCTCTGTCTTTCCTCTGCTCTCTGTCCTCTGCCTCTCTGCTCTCTCTGTCCTCTTTCTTGCTTCTCTGTCTCTGTCTCTGCTCTCTGCTCCTCTGTCCTGCTCTCTGCTCTCTGTCCTCTGGCTCTCTGTCCTCTGTCCTCTGCTCTCTGTTCCTCTGCTTCTTGTCCTCTTGTCTCTGCTCTCTTCCTCTGTCTCTGCTCTCTGTCCTCTGCTCTCGATCCTCTGCTCTCTGTCTCTGCTCTCTTGCTCTCTGTCCTCTGTCCTTGCTCTCTGTCCCTGTCCTCTGCTCTCTGTCCTCTGCTCTCTGTCCTCTGTCCTCTGTCCTTCGCTTCTGCTCTCTGTCCTCTGTCCTCTGTCCTCTGTCCTCTGCTCTCTTCCCTGCTCTCTTGTCTCTCTCTCTGCTTCTGTCCTCTGTCCTCTGCTCTCTGTCCTCTGCTCTCTGTCCTCTGTCCTCTGCTCTCTGTTCCTCTGTCCTCTGTTCCTTGTCTCTGTCCTCTTGTCCTTCGCCTCTGTCCTCTGCTCTCTGTCCTTCTGGCTCTCTGCTCTCTGTCTCTGCTCTCTGTCTCTGTCCTCTGTCCTCTGCTCTCTGCTCTCTGTCCTCTGCTCTGTCCTCTGTCCTCTGTCCTCTGCTTCTTCTCTCTGTTCCTTGGCTCTCTGTCCTCTGTCCTCTGCTCTCTGCTCTCTGTCCTCTGCTCTCTGGTCCTCTGTCCTCTGTCCTCTGTCCTCTGTTCCTACTGCTCTCTGCTCTACTTGTCCTCTGTCCTCAGTGCAGCAGCTGTGACGCGGTCCTCAGCCATCAGATGTTGGTGTCAGGACTGTAATGAGCTCTGTGTGGACGACCTGCCGTGTCGCCCATCGCAGTAGTGACGGTCACCAGATGTCACCGGATCCTCAACAGCCGCCGCCCACGGTCGACAGAGAGGAGAGACAAGACAGAGAGAGAGACAGAGAGAGGAGACAGAAAGAGACAACAGAGAGAGAGAGACAGAGACAACAGAGAGGAGAGACAGGAGAGAGACAGAGAGAGAGACAGAGAGAAGAGAGAGACAGAGAGACAGACAGAGAGAGAGACAGACAGAGAGACAAGAGAGGAGAGAGACAGACAGAGACAGACAGACAGACAGAGAAGACAGAGGAGACAGACCAGAGACAGACAGGAGAGACAGACAGAGAGAGAGAAGAGAGAGAACAGAGAGAGAGAGGAGACAGAGACAGACATAGAGACAGAGAGGAGAGACAGAAGGAGAGAGAAGACAGACAGAGAGAGAGAGACAGACAGAGAGGACAGGATACGCTAGCTGAAACTGTGAGAATGAAAGACATAAATGTTACAGTAACAACAATAAAGCTTCATACTGATTCTGATGTGTCTTGTTTTCTTCAGGGGAGGCGTCTCGACTCCTCCCATCAAGTTCTGCAGACTCCACCCATCTGAGCCGCTCAAGCTCTTCTGATTTCACCTGCAGCAGCTCACCTGTAGAGGACTGTCAGCTCATGGCTCACACTGAACCCACAGGTATTAGTTTCACCTGTGCCGGGGGCCGACAGTGTTGCGGGGGCGACAGTGTGCCGGGGCCGACAAGTGTGCCGGGGGCAGTGACGATGAGGAGGGTTCCGATTGCAGTTAACAGTGGGCGGTAATCTGAAGAAATGCTCAGTGGTTAATGTGTGACCTCCTCTTCTCTCAGGCTATCTGTTTGTCAGTTGAAGCATTGCACAACTGAAGAAGCATGTGGAGGACCTGGTTCAGCCAATCAAAAGCGGCACAGAGACACCATCAGACAGAGATGACTTGGACATGGAGACCAGTAACTAAGGATTGTGAAGACAAGAGACTGCCTCAGAGCTGAGAGAATAAACAACATACAACAACAACCTCTGTGTGTGTGTGTGTGTGGTCTGTCGGTCTTGTGTGGTGTGTCTGTGTGTGTGTGTCTGTCTGTCTGTGTGTGTGTCTGTCTGTCTGTGTGTGTTCTGTCTGTTCTGTGTGTCACCTGTGTGTGTCTGTCTGGTGTGGTCTGTCTGCTGGTGATGTCTGTGTGTGTCTGTACTGTCTGGTGTGTGTGTCTGTGGTGTGTCTGTGTGTGTGTGATCTGTCTTGTGTGTGGTCTGTCTGTGTGTGTCTGTTGTCTGTCTGTTTCTGTCTGTCTGGTGTGTGTCTGTGTGTGTCTGTCTGGTGTGTAGGTCGTCATGTCTTGAATGTTGTCTGTCTGTGTGATTGCTGTGTGTCCTGTCTGTTCTGTCTTCTGTGCTGTGTCTGTGTGTCTGTCTGGTCTGTCTGTCTGTGTGTGTCTAGTGTGTGTCTGTGTGTGTGTGTCTGTCTGTGGTGGATGTGTCTGTCTGTCTGTGTGTGTGTCTGTCTGTCTGTGGTGTGTTCTTGTCTGTCAAAATGTGTGCTGTGTGTCTGTCTGTGGTGTGTCTGTGTGTGTCTCTGTTGTGATGTCTTCTGTGTGATGTCTGTGTTGTTGTCTGTGTGTGTCTGCGTGTGTCTGTACTGTCTGTGTGTGTGTGTGTGTGTGTGTATGTTTCAGGCTGGCCAGGACGTTGTTCTCTCTGCGACTTCAATTGCTAGAGGATGGGAGTATTAAGCAGTCTTACAACATCTTAGTTCAACATACTGAAGAAGAGGATGGAGGACATTTTAGAAGACACAAGTAAAGCTTCACAAAGGCCGTCCAAATACAGGATCAATAATCAATAAAGATACAGTGTATTACTGATCAATAAATCAAATAAAGATACAGTGTGTGTTGTTGAGATGGCTGTTACCATTAGGCTGAAGGTCACTACTGACAGTGCTGTGTAGTGTGTGTACTGTGTGTGTGGTCTGTGTGTGTGTGTGTGTGTTGTGGTCGATGTGGTGATGCTACACTGTGTCTGTCGTTGTGTGTGATACACTGTGTGTGTGGTGTGTGTTGTGTGTGTGTGTGTACTCTGTGTTGTCTGTGTGTGTGTGTGTTGTGTGTGTCTGTGGTGTACTCTGGTGTGTGTGTGTGTACACTGTGTGTGTGTGTGTGTACACTGTGTGGTCGTGTGTGATGTACTCTGTGTGTGTGTTGTCTGTTGTTGTGTGTGTTGTGTGTGTGTAGTACCCCTCTGTGTGTGTGTGGTGTGTTACACTGTGTGTGTGTTGTTGTGTACACTGTGTGTGTGGTGTGTGTACTCTGCTGTGTGTGTGGTGTGAGAGCAGACGGTGTCGCAGTCGGAGCAGTTTTCTGAATCCAGCATGAGGATGAAGAAGCTCGAAGCAGCTGCAGCAGAATCAAACAGTCGCTGACTGAGACGGCAGAAAAAGCCCAACACCGATCGACCTGCTGACTCTGCCTGTCGCAACACGGGTTCAGGGTAGATCCACCGTCGCTACACACACTAACCCCACATCACCTGATACCGGTCCTGATACCTGACACAGCCCCTCAGTTTCATCCCGGTCTGAAACAAGCCCCGCCCACTGGCTTCTTGATTGGACCGACGGCAGCACCAAGTGCTCTGGGCTCTGACACAGGAACACAACCCACCCAGTCTCATTGTAGTCCTCCTCGTAGGAGGTTCTTGGATCAGGTCCGGACTCAGGACACATAAGGAACCACAACGGATCCAGTTTTAAAACCGGGTCGGTGTTTTTTTCGTCTTGCAGGTTAAATTCAGCTGAAGGAGCTCCGGATCAGGACTGTCTCCTCCTCAGACCATGTCCGTGATGAACGTCCGTCACTGATTCGGACTTCTGAGGACCCTGTTCAATTTTTCGGTAAGCGGAGAACCCCACCCCGTTATTGGTAAACATCAACGACATTAAAGCTACAGGAACCAACGAGGGACCGTACGGGAAACCAACAACCGGTAGTGGAGAAGAACGGTCCACCCAACGGTAGGCACCTCACCATAACCAGAGCCTGATGGCCGGTTAAAACCACTGGAGTAAAGAACCTTCCTCCTCTTCCCGTCCTGGAAGAGGCCAGCTGCTAGGCGTAATCTATGTCGGAAAGCCGGACCACAATTTTGATATATAGATTGAAAGGAGATCGGTCGGGGCCCGTGAGCGCAGTCGGGTTAGAGCTGGCCACACATGTCTGGGTTGGGCTGCAGCGGCCCGTGGTTTCAATCCGAACCTGTGGCCCTTTGCTGGGTTGTCATCCCTCTCTCTGCCCCTCGCTGTCCTGTCTGTCTTCAGCTGCCCTATCTTGTAAGGATAAAGGCATGGAAAAGGCCCAAAAAAAAACAAAAAAAGGATTTAAAAGAAAAGTATCGTTGCCGTCCACTAATCAGAAAGGCTACTGACAGTTTAGCATTTAGCTGTTGTGGCTCATGAGATAACTGATTAATCGTCTGGATCGCGAGACAAACAGGAACGGAGGAAGTTTGAGCAGTTCTTGGCTCACATGTGGATTGGAGCAATAAAAAGGGGGGCAGGACTATGTATTCGGTTATACATGAGATAGTAGGCTGCAGTCAGCTTTCTATCAGCGCAATAAGAATGAACATGACATCATCTGTGAGCTGGCCTGTAGTTTTTAATAGTAAAACGGTTTCATTATAATCAAGCACCCAGATGTAAAGCTTTAACAGCACAACAGGAAACTGACGTCCAGCGAGGCCCAATTGGAGACGTGGTTTAACGGCAGAGTCTTACTGTCGTTACCCCCGGGTGACATCACATTTCATCCAGCGTTCTGATGGCTCCGATGCGGATGGTGTTTACAGGTGCTGACTTGCGGATGTTTCTGGTTTCGCCACGGTAAACTTAATGTTTCCCTGCCGGCGTTCCCGCTTCTACCGGTCTCTCCAACCTTCCAATCAGAGCAGAGACATCCAGGCCTCCCTCGTCCTCTCTCCGCTCCCACCTCCTCACACTCGCTCCGCCCCGAACCGAGCCACCACCTTTAAACTCCCTCGTTCCACCGGTCTCCAACCAGGCTGCTCTACATGTAATGTCTTCGTCCAACCATCCCGTGCTCCTGTGACCGGCTGACGCCCCTCACAGCCGACACCGCAACACGGGGAGGGCTTGACGAACCCAACCGTTTCAGTTTTGGGATTTTACTCGGTCGGCCGGTCCGTCTCCGTCCTGCCCGGCGCGATGGGTCGTCAAAAGTACACGGCCAACCGTCGGTGCGGTCCCGAAACCAAGCCGGGCGGCTCCCGTCCGCCCCAACCGCGCTCCGCGTTTCCTGTCTGACAAACAGTGGCCCATCTGTGTTTACCTGGTATGTCCTACGTGCCTGAGTTCCTCAGGTCCGGCCTGCAATCCAATCAGGCTGTGTGTTCCAGCTGCGCCTCCACCCACCAGCGCTCTCTGCCCTGCCGTTCAGCCTCGTCCCAAACCCAGTGACACTGACTCACCTGTGTCCGCAGACCGATCACACTACAGCGCAGAAGGAGATGTGTTCATCTGCCTGTCCCCCCCTGCCTCTTCCTCCTCCTCGCTTCTCCTCCTCTCTCACCTTGGTTCTACCTGCCTCTGCTGATCACCCTCCTGGTGTGGGACCCCGTCCTCAAACCGGGAACACCTGTTGACTCACGCTGCTTCCGGTCCACTTTCCGTCTACATCAAGGTCCTTCGTCCATGGCAGTCTTTTGAGCTCCCGGGACGTCGGACACCAACTCAACATCCGTCCTGCGGGCACTCTGAAGGACGTGCTCACCCGGCGAGGAGAAGCGAACTCGGGTGCCTGTCCACCTCCAGTGATCGCACGGGAAACCATGATCTCTGTCGGACCGGGCCCCCAGCCCGCCAGCGTCCCTCTGTCCTGCTCCTCTCTGAAGCCACCCAGCCTAGGAGTCCCGTGAGGTGAGAGGCCGGTAGGCGGACTCCGCGCGTGTGACCGCAGCGTGCAGCAGGTCGCAGCGGGAGGCAGGAAGCCCTGGCGGAGAACGAACACCGACGTCCACCGTGTCTGAAGAAACCGAAGCCTGCTGGGAAACCGCCGCAGCTGGGGAGGAACCAACAGCTCTGTGATTTGTACGGGCCGGAACTGCATGTCTGAGCCAATGGCAGCCCACAGTGCTCTGTTCAGGACTGCCTGTGTCTATGCCCGCCCCCCGGGTGTCCCCTCCCTGGGTTTCGTCTGGTCCTCAGGCGACGCTGAAAGATGAGATCTTACCTGGAAGAAGATGAAGTGAGAGGACTCTCAGGTAGAAGCTGCGTGGCCCCCCCGCCCAAGGTTCAGTGTCTGTTACCAATAAAGTAATACTAACAGTCTATAGCCCAACCTTACGGAAGCCCTGAAAGGCAAGTGGTCTGATTTGATTTTCCTAAGTTTGTAAAAACATAGAGTCTTTGTTTCAGGACTTTCATTGTTAGAAGTTTCTTTTCAAACTTGCTCAGAAGAAACAAATACTGTCTTTATTATGTTCCTGTTTTAAAAGAAGTGGATAACCTGCAGTTTATACACAGCTGAGTGTGAGACAGGCGGAGATCAGTGAGCAAAGACGGATGATTTAATATCCATAACCAAATCTGTTTACACCAGTGGGTCCAAACCTGGGGGTCGCGACCCCAACTAGGGCCTTCTTGATTTTAAGGGGTGTAAGGGTGTTAAGTACCAGCAGTGTCCTCAGGTAACCAATCAGACGCTCCGCTCTCTTTCAGTCTCATGATGGTGATGATGTCACAGATGATGTCATGGAGCCGCCGCCGTCGCCGGAGTCTCCTGTGACTCTGGTGATGGTTTCCTGCTCCGCCTGCGGATCAGCCAACGCCTCCATCATCTGCTCAGCCTGCGGGCGAGGGTTCCACAGAGACTGCCACGTTCCCCCTGTGGGGCCCCACATGTGGTGACCACCAATAATCAGTCATCAATATATCAATATATAACAAAACAACAACAACATCAACATCAACTGTCTGTCTGTCTGTCTGTCTGTCTCACAGGTCAGAGTGGATCTGTTCTCTGTGTCAGGACCTGTCAGACCCCTCAGACCCCTACAGCTCTGACAGACCACAAAGACCTCAGAGTCCCTGTCTGGGTCTGCAGGACCAGAGGGTCAGAGTGCACACACACACACACAC
>NW_023339807.1:26046157-26052514 GCF_004916995.1 Morone saxatilis | reverse complement strand
TTGATACTGATCAATAGGAAATATAATAGAGTCTGTAGAGTCCTGAAGAGGAGCGGGAACCCTGAGGTCCACAGCTGGGTCTCTGGTTAGGATGCAGGTTGCTCTTTCAGCCAGCAGGGGGCAGCAGCTCTGTGAGGAAGCTCAGTCCCCGCCCACAGGGTCTATATAAAGAGCTGCCAGAGACCAGGACCTGCACAGGGACCGGACGCAGGGCTGACTGTCAGCTGAACACCCTCTTGTAGACCAGATCGTGCAGTCCTGATGGTGGTGCAGGTGAGCGGCAGCGTGGAGGTGATGGAGGGGAACCAGCAGAGACCGGAGGTCAACATCCTGCTGCTGGGAGCTCGCAGCGTCGGGAAAACTGGTACGAAAACCCCTCAGACTGGACTCTTTATCTGGACTCAGGTCTTCGTCCTGCAGGTTCACGATGAGGTCCATCAGTTAGACAAGTTCAGGGGGGGGCGGGGTTATAGGTGCTTCCTCCTGTAATGGCTGACAGGTGAGTAACTGTAACTGTCTCAGCCACTGACCTCTCTCTCTCTCTCTCTTTCCTCCTCTTCTCGTCTCTCTCTCTCTCTCTCTCTCTCTCTCTCATCTCTCTCTCCTCTCTCTCTCTCTGCCTGTCTGTCTGCAGCTCTCACCGTCAGATTCCTGACCCGGAGGTTTATCGGCGAGTACGGGGACATCGGTGAGGAACAAACACTGAACAGTTTTCTGATTTCATGTTGATCATAAAAAAAACTGATGTATTAAACTGTTTGTTTGTTTGTTTCAGAGTCTGTTTACAGTCGAGTCGACCGGATTGACGGTCAGGAGATCTGCTTCAACATCTGGGACACACAGGTTAGAAACACACACACACACACACAGAGTTCAGTTCAGTTTTTATTGGTTAAAATGTTTAATATTCAGTTGTAGTGTTTCATTATATGGAGGTTGTTTGTTATAATAGATATATAGTATGTATTTATATAGTTATTATATATAATAATATCCCAGTAATGTCCCAGTTAAAGGCGCCCTACAGGTCGTACTTTAAGACGTAACACGAGGAGAGATGTTCTGAATAAATGTTTCTGGTTGGTTCTCAGGACGGTGAGAAGACTCCGCCCCTCAGTGACAAACAGCTGCAGTGGGCTGACGGCGTCGTCCTGGTCTACAGTATCTGCGACCGCCGCAGCTTTGACGTGGTCCGCCAGCAGCTGCAGCAGATCCGTCGCAGCCGGAAGCCGTCGTCTGTTCCCGTCGTCATCGTGGGGAACAAACGGGACCTCCGGCGCCACCGCACCGTCTCTGGTGAGGAGGGACGACTCCTCGCTCTGTCCCACTGCTGCGGCTTCTTCGAGGTGTCGGCCGCAGAGACGTACCACGGCGCCATGCTGGTGTTCCACCGGCTGGTCGACCTCGTCCGGGAGAGCCGCGCGCTCAGGAAGAGCTCGGCCGGCGTCCGAAGCATCGTGCGGAGCATGTCTGCCGTGTTTGGAAAGAAGCGAGCCGAGTAGACGAGGAGAACTCGACGAAGAGATTGTGGCGAGGAGAAGTCGTCTGATGTCACAGTGACATCAGCGGGAAGACTTCCTGTCCGTGGCTCCATGAAGACAGGTCAAAGGTCAGAGACGTGAGGGACAGATGTTCCCCTCAGGATGAACTCGTTATTGATCCTCTGACACTGCTGCACTCTGTGCTAACATTAGCTTAGCATGCAACAATAAGCTAAACTAACATAGTTAGCATTAGTTAGCATTAGTTAGCATTGGAAGGTCACTGGGCTCCAACTGTGCTGCCTCCAGTGGACGCCAGCAGGACTGTTTCAGGGTCCGATCAGTATCAGATGTCTGACTGACGGCCCCGATCCACATATTGATCCAGAGACAATCAACATGTAATAATGCAGTTTTAAAGCCACATCGAGTACTGTAGCAGTATGTGAGATTTATAAATGTTACTTTAAAGGTCCAGTGTGAAAGATTTAGTGCCATCTAGTGGTATAGTTGCAGAATGCAACTCCCTCGCTTCACCCTCCCTTTCCAAGCACAGAGGAGAACCTGTGGACCTTTAGGAGTTTTTCAGTAAAGGTTGTCGGTGCAGCGTTTTGTGTTGTCTCTTCATATTAATATATTATAGTGATACTGGCTTTTGTTTTCTGACCAATGTTCGGGGGGGTCGGTACTCTGAGTTAGACGTACAGATGGAGCTGCACCATGAGCTCAACCGTTTTAGGCTCCACACACCAAACGTGTGACATTCAGGGCCGGGAGCTCTGCATTACTGAACAGAATCAGCAGATCTCCAAACTCAGGTATCAGAACAGGAAGTGGATCAGTGCCTCTCTTGGTGTCCCTGGAGGGTTTTACTGGTTGTAATGGATCAGTAAATTCCACCCTGGTTGATGAAACCGTCAGTTTATATCTCGCTCTGTAAGTTCTGTAAGTTCATTAAAATCTGAATAAATAAAATGAGTCTGTTTTTAATTCTGACACAAGCACACTGAAGTTAAGTTTTTTTAAAGTCCATGAAACTTTATTTAACCACGTCTGTCAGTCACATGTTGGAAAAGATGATGATGATGATGATGATGATGATGATGAGGATGATAATTAAGGTTGAGTGAATATTTGGTACAGATAGTGTTTTTATGCAATAAGTAAAATGTGTTAATACTTTTAAACTTTTATTGTTTCTCTTGTGATCAATAACATCGCTCTGAAGATCAATTCTGATAAATAAAGCAACTTCTGATCAACCAGATCAGGTTTAAGCCCCGCCCATTCAAATGCAGATCATTTAGTTGGTTAAACAGAAACAGATACAGATAATAACGTACTCGCTCATCCCTAATAATAACAATAATAATTATTAATAATATTAAAATAATATTTGTTTAAAGTTTGAAGCTTTTATTTCTGAAAGTTAAAATCACTTCCTGTTAATTCTCGGCGGTCATTCAACTTCAGCCTCCACTCCAAAACATGTTCCACTCAATCAGTTACAGATAATCGATTCTCTGTCATCGACATTCATCACATCCAACAACAACAACACTCTTCTTTCTGCATCGACAGCTGAGTACAGTGGCCTTGAGAGGCAAAATAACATTTAAGAAAACAGCAAATACATTTTGGATGAAGGCCACAAGCTGCGTCTGAAAGCTCTGGAAAAAGGAAGGAAGTGCATCTCGTCACTAATTTGAGAATCGACTCTCAGACATTTAAACTAATTTTCTGATCGCTCGGTTGGTGAACGAGAACACACAAACTAACGCCAGCTGAGGCAGAGACGTCTCGTCATCGGGGGCTGAGATGGGAGGCTGTGATTGGTCGGAGGGCGGGGCTGGCAGCAGTGATTGGTCGTGGATGGGGGCGGGGTGGGACCTCAGCGTGGTGTCTAACAGTCGGTCATCGCCGTGTCGTTGTCGGCATTGTCGGCGTTGTCGGCGTTGTTGGGGCTCAGGTACTCGAAGGCCTTCTGGCTCTGAGAGACGAACTGTTTGAGCGGAGCGAGGAGCAGCTCGGTGGCAGACGGGCGGCGGTGGACGACGACACCATCGGAAGGGATCGGCTGGCCCTCCACCTCCAGGGCCGGGGTTTCCTTCACGCTGGAGCGGCGGCCGTTGGGGGGGTCGGGACTCTGGGGGTCCCCAGAGCCTCGACCGGCCCGAGAGTAGAGACTCCGGCGGCGACGAGGACGGCCATCCATCGCCTTCAGGAAGAGGCTGTTAGCTGAGCTGCGACGAGACGAACTGTCGGATATAAAGTCCTCCTGGTTCATGAAGTCCTCGACCTGCTGGTCAGACGGCTGCTGCAGCTGAAAGACACAATTATATTGATTATTGGTAATTAATAAATTATCTCCTTTCCCTGCTTCAGGACAGGTGTAGAGTGGGTGGGGCAGATGCGTCTCAGGTGAGTCTCACCAAGGTGTAGAGTGGTGTGGCGTTGATCATCAGCTGCAGGAGGATCTTGGACAGTTCCTGTAGGTCTCGGAGCAGCTGCTGGATCTGAACCGGCAGCTCTGTGATCTGACGAACAGGACGCAGCTCAGCTAACATGACAGCCTGACCTCTGATCCCGTTCAGGGTCAGCTCTCTGAGACTCTCTGCCCGGTACAACAGCGCCACCAGGACGCTCTGCAGGTACTGCAGCAGCTCACCGACCAGCTCCAGGACCTGACCCAGACCCACCTGCAGGGAACAGACAAAGTCAACAGCTGACATACACCCAGGACCAGGAAGAACCTCATCCACCCTGACAATCACATTACTGAATCTTTATTGTTATCTTTATAAAAAATTGTTCATTCGCTAAAAATAATTTTCTCCCAGAACTCCCAAAACCCTGAAAACAACATTTTGAAACATCTAAAGTCACTCTACCACTATTAAATGTCAGATTCAGTTCCAGAGTGGTCCACACAGACCTCACTTGGGATAAATGTATGTTAATGACTGCCAGAGTATATTTATTTATATATTTTGTAACCCATTTTATCATTTTTACATTTTTTACAAACGTCAAAGACCAGTGACAATCTTCCGCCGCTCTACCGACAGTTGCACAGAGAGAGCGACACTTTCTGGTGTTACGTTAAGAAGCAGACACGGTGGATATTCTACAAGCACAGACCAGGTAACGAACAGTGAACCCACCTGGTTGGTGTCATTCGGTACAACATTGGCTACGTCATTGAGAAAAGATGCCGGCTAAGGTTGCCCAAACAGAATCGTGGGTGAAAAACACGAGTTATATTTGATTAACAAATATGAAAACAACTTGACGGCCAGTTCTTCACACAAGTTTCAGAGGTCAGAGGTCAGAGGTGGAGGGTTCAGAGTTAATGGTTGAACACAGTGTACAGACTGTTCTTAAGCAGTAAACTCTGTTTTTCTGAAGGAGGTCTGATCTAAACAGGATCTGAAAACCCCTCAGTCCAGCTGGCAGCTTCTGCAGTTTCCCAGCAGACAACAGAACAGCAGATCTGGATTCAAACCAAGTCCGAGTTGGCAGCAGACAGACACACGTGAGACCGGTGAGCAGAGTGACCCCACGAGGACGCCATAAACAGACCGACAAAACAACAGCACAACAGGACGGGGCTCAGGACCAAAAACCTCACGGTACACTCGAGGGTTGGACTCTGTCACAGTTCTGCAGTAATAAACCAAACAGATTTAAAGTTATATCAAACGAGCAGCATTCAGGGTTACCAACATGAATTATTAATGTAAACTCTGCCAAAGCCCCTTTTTACCTTTAACCTCTCAGTCTGTGCCCAGGCTCCGAGCAGATCTGAGAGTCTTTGTGGCAGCATGTTTATTATCAGAAAGATGGAAATCACAAACACACACACAGTTTACAGCCTGAATCAGATATCCGCTGAAAGGCTCTTCCTTTCTCATCCCCGAATAACATCTGTCTGTTTCTTTCTTACTTGTTCTTTTCTAACCTGAAGGTGGAGGTCATTATGTCTTTGTGTTTACTGTAATATGTGAAATATGACCACGCTGTTTTCTTTCTGGCTGCTACTTTACTTTAACATTCAATTTGTGCATAAACACAAACAAAGTTTGTAAAAAGGTTTGGGGCATCAGACGAGCTTCAGTCAACCAGAGAACGCCGTGTGAACAGTTGGTCCTGCTGCTCTGTTTCACTCCGTCAATACAAACTCATCGGGTATTTGGGTCGGACACAGACAGCGGGTCACAACCTCTGACCTCTGAACAAACAACAAACAGCCAGAACAGCACGTGATGGCGTCACACACACACACACACACACACACACAGCGACAGGCCTAATGAGGCTGCTGATTGGCTCTGATACACCATCAGCTCACCTGCAGCGATGAGTCCTCATTATTGTGAAACAGCGACAGTAATTATCTGTTTTAATTATCTTCACAAAAGGCACGTCAGAAATGTGATGAACAGTCAGTACAGAGAGTCTCTCAGAGGACATGAACCAAACTTCACACTGAAATAAAGTCATTTAAATGGGATTATCTGTTTATTCCTCCTGGAGACACTGCAGTCCAGTCTTCCTTACTCAGACCTGAATCAGCAGCAGGGCTCAGTAGGGATTACCTGGGGCAAGTAAACACCACGTCAGGCTAGTAAATCTACCAATGACAGAGGTAAAAAAGAATGAAACGCGTTGTTCGGTACCGCTGACTGTCCTCTGTGTTCACTGGGAGGCTGCTGAGCCCCGTTCGGTTGCACGCTAACGGCAGCTACATTAGCAGTTAGCAGAGTTGAGGCGGAGCAGCCGGAGGACGTCCCGACAATATTCTCTCCATAAAATATGATCCAGTTTCACCCAAATCACTGATAAAGTTGTTTTGATAATATTAACAGTGAGCACA
>NW_023339807.1:26041281-26046057 GCF_004916995.1 Morone saxatilis | reverse complement strand
GACTGGCTCCACCAGCTGTGTGTGCACACTGCCTATTACCATTTAAAGACATAACGCAGGAATATATGTCCGGCTAACCACACAGAATGTTTAAACGCGTTGTTCGGTATTAATCAATATGGTGCCTCATTAAGCTCGGGTTAAATATTAATCAAATACGTGGGCGTGGTCACTGTTTAATATATCAATGCTGACTGTCCTACCCCTAGTCGAGTGTTGCAGCTGAGGTGAGGCCTGCTGAGCCCCCCGTTGTCGGTTGCAAAAACGCTAAAAGGCAACTAGCATTAGCAAAAGTTACGCAAGAGTTGAGGCGGAGCAGCCCCGGAGGACGTCCCGACAATATTCTCTTCCAAATAACAAATATATCCCCAGTTTCACCCAAAATCCAACTGATAAAGTTGTTTTTTGATAATAATTACTAACAGATGAGGCAGGCAGTATTCGATAATATTAACAGTGAGCACAGTATTGATAATAATAACAGTGAGCACACAGCTGTAGCAGCAGTGGGTTATCGCTCCATCAGTTCTGATGCTTCATGCAGCACGTAGGCTCACTTTAAAGCTGCAGAGGAAACCAACATTTATCTTTAATGAGGTCCATTATCTGTCCATCTGTGTGTGTGTCTGTCTGTCTGTCTGTCTCTTTGTAAGTGTGTGTGGTCACGTAGCCTCTGTGTTTATTTCTGTTTCAGATTTTTATCTGAATGTTTGTTATTGTAGAAACACTGAAACTGATCTGTCCTCCTGTCTTTTTACTGTCCTCTACTGCGTCTCTTTACTGTCCTCCACTTTGTCTCATTACTGTCCTCTGCTGCGTCTCTTTACTGTTTATACTGCGTCTCTTTACTGTCCTCTACTGTGTCTCATTACTGTCCTCTACTGCGTCTCTTTACTGTCCTCTGCTGCGTCTTTTTACTGTCCTCTACTGTGTTGGGAACAGAGTTTTGTCTCACCTTGTCAGCAGTGTCTCCCAGTGTCCTGACGGCGGTCTGCAGCTGCTCTCTGACCTTCATCATGCGATGGTAGAGCTGCAGGCTGAGGTTCAGCAGGAGGCTGCGGACCCTCGTCCACAGACTGGGCTCATCGTCTTCATCTTCATCCTCGTACTCCTGGACCCTCGTCTCCCACTCCCGACCTGATACACAACGAGAGGGCCTTCATTTTCTAAAACCTCCTTCTTCACCTTCCTCCTGGAAATGTGCTCTGAGACTTCAGCCCCGACAGCTCTGTACTCCAGGTGCTGCACTCTGATCATTTCTTCATTGTGATCAGAGACGTGTGAATATTTGAACCACAGTTCAGTCTCACGATGACATTTGAATATTGTTTCTGCAGAAAAAACATTTGACCGCAGCTACCCAGAATGCCCCTGTACTCACGCAGCGTGGGTGGGAGGGGCAGGTAGTAGGCGGTGGCGTCCTCCAGGCGACTCAGCACGTCGTCCAGTCCCGACGTGGCGACCCGGCCCACCTGAGTGTCCTGCAGCAGCTGAACGGCCGCCCGGGCGGCGTCGGACAGGCGCTCCAGCTGATCCAGAGCCCCGTCCAAACCGTCCACCACCCACAGCTGCACGTCGTCCAGGGTCAGGAAGAAGGCGTCCTTCAGGTGACCCACCACCTGAGGACGAGGAGACAGCACGCGGTTAGTCTAGAGTCAGTGATCAGCCTATCGACAGAGTACACGCTGTTAGCCACCGAGCTAACAACTGAACACGTGAGAAACAAGCTGTATGATTCATTTATTTCAGACCATCTGTAAACAATACACACAATCCATACAACAACAACAACAACAGTCAGTGTCAATGTATAGTGACCTCTTCTGGACAGATTTATACGTTATTATTGATCCAGAGAACAGATTTATACATTGTTATTGATCCAGAGAACAGATTTATACATGTTTGTAATAATAAAAGAGATGAAGAGGCGGAGACAAACCTCGTCTGTCGATTGGTTCAGGATGGGAAAGTTTTTCTCCAGACGGTCGAGACCAACGAGAGCAAAACTGTTGGCTACTTCAACTGGACAGACAGACAGACAGACAGACAGACAGACTAGTATTAGCAGTGACATTATTAGCATTATTAGCAGTATTAGCGGTATTAGCTCTACGCACTCTGCGGCTCCAGACTCTGGAGGAGGGGCGTGGCTCTTGTCATGGCGACATGGGAGACGCTGCGGACGCCGACCTCAGCCACTCCTCCCATCAGACCCAGCAGAGGGTGCCGACCTTTGACCTCGGAGTACGCCAATGTCACCGACTGTAACGCCGAGCGGACCAGAGGAAGGCGGGAAACTCTCAGCACGGCACTGGTCTGAAAAACAAACACTTTTCTTCTTCTCTCACCTTTTGAATGTAGACTGTTCTTTTATAAACAAGTGTGTGACTTCCTGTCTGAGGCTCTCAGCTCATTGGTTCCTACTGACACCGTCTCACACGGAGCCCCACAGGGTTCTTACGGCGGATCAAACTCACCTCATGATCAGACATTTCTCCTTCACTGAATCTGAGGACAGACAAACAGAGGACAGACAGACAGTCATGAGGCAGTCAGCTGCTGAAGCTCCACAAAGATCTCCACTGTTCAGCTGCAACCAGCATGAAAATCAGCTTCTGCTGCGTCTGCTAACTGACCTCCGCACAGACCTCCGCACAGAGCGCTCATTCTCTGAGAGCAGCGTGAACGCCAGTGACTCATTTCATCTGCTCTGTCCACACCTCCATCACGGACTGGAGGGAGGAATATTCCAACTGAAGTCGTACTGATGTGTGTTACTGTTCTGAGTGGAGACGAAGGCCCGATCAATACTATAGAACCAGCTGCTGGTTCCAGTTTTATATTGAAATACATCACAAACAGCTTCATTCTGAGCAGGTTCAAAGAGTTAGACATGAGACTTTATTCAGTGTAAAGTACTCAGCTCCGTCTCTCAGATGCAACAATTACAGCAATCATAAAATAATAATAATAATAATTTAATGTATAGATCAGGTATCAGTACTGGTGATCAGAAATATGCTGAATATCAGATACAATAATCGGTTTATCCCTAATAATAACCTGCTTTAATATTGATTAAAATAAACGAGTTGTTCCTGATCAATACTCACTGAGCTGATACATTCAAATGTATAATTATTATTATCAATAATAACACATCATCATTTATGAATTGATTTATATTAATATGACAGTAAATGTAGTACAGTGGAAGTACAAAGTTGGAAATAGATTATTGATCATTGATTGGTGGATCTGGTCGGTCTGAGCTGTTATTGATCTGCAGGACGGGAGGAGACAGCTCAGCTCCTCACTGATCATACTAATCAATGACTGATCAATACAGAAATACAATTAGGACTCATAACTTCTGATCAATCACAGACTTTTCTGCTGGTTCCTTGTGACCTCTGCGGGGGCCCCGACCACACGTTGGGCTCCAGTTTCACTGCTGAGGGTCGAGTTTATTTAAACTTCAGTGATTCAGATTCCAAAATAACGTCTCATATTGGATGTAAGACATCAGGACACATCCTCACCCTCTCAGATCAATACTCAGCAGATGTCCAACAGACTGATTGATTGATTGATTGATTGATTGATTGATTGATTGATTGATTATATTGACGATTGAAGCCACACCTAAAACTGTCTGTTGATATTCAGCTTCAACTATCAGGACAAATTAATCACTTTTATTGATATTTAAGAATCTTATTGAAAAGATTATAATTGAACAGATTATTATTTTCTAGGTTCATTTTCACTTTTTTGTCTTATGTTTTTTAAAACCAAATAAAAATGATGCAACAGATTTTGTAATAATAATAATAATAATAATAATGTGTGTCTCTTTTTGGTTACATTAAGTTCTGTTCTGCAGTAATTGATGCATTTTTATTGATCTTTAAATGATCAGAAAACAGTTACACGTCTCGCTTTGTCCGACCAACCAAAACCCAGCATTCTGAACAGCAGCAATCAATCAATCAATCAATCAATGATGAAAACAATACTGGTCAATATTCAGTCAGATAACGAGAATAAGCAGCTCTTACCCCATCAGAGAGTGTGGATGAAGCAGCTCAGTTGAGTGGCGATGACGATGATGAAGGCTGCTAACGTTGTGACCTCCTCATAAAGAGTCGCACACACAGTTTTTGTGGTTGAACTCTGCAAGCTGATTGGACGGAGCGTGCGTGACATCACTGCTGGTGATTCTAATTTGAACTGGATTTGTTTCTCTAAGGGGAACCAATCGATTATCAGAGAATCAATGAGGTCATTTAGGAGGGAAACACACACACACACAATCTCTATAGGTCAAATCATTCGTTTCTAATCCTGATCGATTGATTTTACTTCTTTAAATTACTATAAAACAGGAACAAAGAAGAACAACTGTACAATCACAGATTTTATTTAAATAGTTTTAAAGGGACCCCCAGACCATGACCCCCCAACTACAACCGCCGCCATCCAGAGACCCCAGGAAAACCCTCAGAGACAGAATGACGTTATTCATACAGACGTCAGGAATGAACTCGCCATCGGGCAAACCAATGACGCTTCTGATACGTGTCCACAGGGGTCCGCCACTTCCCGGTATTGGACGTCTTTAAAAAAAAGATAAAAATAAAGAGCTTTTTTGTGTCATATTAGTTCCAGTCACACTGTTTATAATGACAGTGTGTTAAAGCTGCATTCTGTGTGACGGCCAGCAGGGGGCGCTCCACTGGCTGCAATATAAACTGATCCCATTCACTCTAA
>NW_023339807.1:26033851-26041256 GCF_004916995.1 Morone saxatilis | reverse complement strand
AAAGTGGATCAGATCCTCCATCAGTGTGCTCACTGAACCTAGAATACACCAGTTCGTATGTCACTTCCTGTGCGAGGCCCGAGGCAGTTGATCATCCTCCCAGATTATAACTGAGACCATTTTTACCATTCACATGTGTCTGTGCATGAAGGGAGAGGGTCTTTAGGCAGTGCAATATTTCTAGTTTATGTTAATGTACTCATTGGTTTAGGAGCCTGTTATGTAAATGATGTAAACTGTCTCCTATAGTAACAAATATGATGGTCCTTATTTTTACTGTCAGTACTTAACTGATCTATATAATTTTTAAATGTCTGATCAACACAGTCCACAGGTTATCATTTCTCTTCTGCGCGTGCAGGAAAGCTGATGTTAAATTCCTCGGACAGGAAGTGAGACAGGAAGTGAAGACAGTATTAATATGTTGCTGATCTGATGGAAACAAATAAAAGACCTAAAACGTGTCTGTAACGGACTGAACCACAGCCAATCAGAGCGGTAGAGAATATGTAACTGGATTCATGCTGACACCTGCTTGGCCAGAGCTCGCTATTACCACTGTCTGTGGGTGCTGAGGTCATTAAATATTAATATTATTAATAATATTACAGTAATAATTTATTACCCTGTCACTGTGAGTGCTGAGGACAACAGTCTAGAGACAGGTGTATAAAGTTTCAATAGTAAAGTCAGTCAGCAGAGTTTTTACCTGTAGTTTTTCTATTTGAATTTTCAGGTCAGTTTTATTGTTTACTTTGTTTGTAGCTGTAGTTTTCTATTAAATGATATGAGGGTTTATTGTAAGAATAGATAACAAATACAAACACACTGTATAACATTTGAACACTGGCTCCTTCGCTCCGCTGTCCTTCACTAATTTAACCTTTAAATTAGACATTTCTTAATATTCTTTATTTATTAAAAGTCTGTCTGTAAGTGAAGTAAAGTATATTTTAGTTTCAGTTACTTTTGTTCATTGTTATTGAATATTTAGTTAATGGAAGAGCTCATGATCATGTTTACTTTTCCTGACACAATAATCAGCTTTAATATTATTACAGCTGAATTTATATATTGAATTTTATTATTTGATCTATTTATTTATTAATATTTTCAGTTCCAGTACGTTATTATTTGTGGTTTATTTATATGTATTTACTGTTTCATGTACTTAAATATTTTTCTTAATGTTTCGTTATATGAGGCTTTCCATTTATTATGTTGATCACAACCAACATTGTGATGGACGGACTGGGTCAGAACATCTTCAAACCTGCAGGCTCTTGTGGGGGGTCCGGTCTGCAGGGGAGGTCAGTACCTATCAAAGGGTGGGTCCAAGGAAGAACAGAACCAGAGACAGGTCATGGGCGAGCTCATTGCATGCAGGTGGGAGTGAAGGGCTGAGCCCGTGTGGGTCCGATCCAACAGACGAGCTACTGTAGCTCAAAACTGAAATCAGTAATGCTGGTCTGATAGAAAGGGCTCAGAACACCACAGTGCAGAGCATACACTGATATGATTGATCACTAACAGTCTATATAGACTCGGATACAATTGATCACTTACAGTTTATAGACTGAAAATATTATCAATAACAGTATATATACTGGATACATTGATCACAACAGTTTAAATAGACTAAGATATATTGATCACTTACACTTTATAGGACTGGATGACATTTTGGTTTAGTGTGGTGAATTGTATGGGAGGAAGAGTGTGAACATTATAATGGTTGGGCACGCACTGTGATGATGAATGGATGATGATGATGAAATGATGATGAAGATGCTGAAAATTCCTCTGTACTTCTGTCGAACTCTCGAAGATAAAACACATCACAGTCAGTGTGAAAGTGAATAAGCAGAAATTCACGATAGCTCTCTGTCACAGGAAGGACTCAGACACTGAACCCTTCATGTCTTGTGGTTCTTCCCATCCGTCTCCGTTCCTAACCGGCTTATTTAGAGGAAAAAAACCCACGTCTGTATACCACGTACTGCACAAGAGCAACCTCCTGAGAAAACCTGAGCTTGTTCCATAGACCGCAACTCATCCCTGGAGAGAAAGATCTGTTTCAGTTCAGTGAGTCAAATAACTCAACGTCAGGGTTGAAACAGTTTGAAAACATTTCAAAGTGACGAGCTAATAATGCTAAAAAATAACACGACAGAAAGTCATACACATGACCTGAAACATACTGGAACATTCAACAAATAATTAATTTAAAAAACCTACCAGTGTAACTTTCTGCACCTTGGCTACTGACTCATCCAACATCAAAAGTGGAGATCAATAGGGAGATTGTTGATCTTCACCCGCAAAATTGGCGTCATTGCAGTTCAGCAATCTCACCGTGTAAGGATCCTTCAGTGTTCATCTTGTCAAAGTGGATCAGATCCTCATCAGTGTGCTCACTGAACCAGAACACCAGTTCGTATGTCACTTCCTGTGCGAGGCCGAGGCAGTTTGATCCTCCTCCAGATTAATAACTGAGACCATTTTTACCATTCACATGTGTCTGTGCATGAAGGGAGGAGGGGTCTTTAGGCAGTGCATATATTTCTAGGTTTATGTTAATGTGACTCATGTTTAGGAGCCTGTTATGTAAATGATGTAAACTGTCTCATAGTACAACCATATGATGGTCTTATTTTACTGTCAGTACTTAAACTGATCATATATTTTAATGTCTGATCAACACAGTCCACAGGTTATCATTTCTCTTCTGCGCGTGCAGGAAAGCTGATGTTAAATTCCTCGGACAGGAAGTGAGACAGGAAGTGAGACAGTCATTAATATGTTGCTGATCTGATGGAAACAAATAAAAGACTCTAAAGTGTCTGTACGGACTGAACCACAGCCAATCAGAGCGTAGAGAATATGTAACTGATTCATGCTGACACCTGCTGGCCAGAGCTCGCTATTACACTGTCTGTGGGTGCTGAGGTCATTAATATTAATATTATTAATAATATTACAGTAATATTATTACCCTGTCTGTGAGTGCTGAGGACCAGACCAGAGACAGGATGTATAAAGCCTTTCAAAGTAAGAGTCAGTCCACAGCAGAGTTATTATACTGAGATTTTTCTATTTGAATTTTCAGGTCAGTTTTTATTGTTTATTGTTGAGCTGTAGTTTTTATTATGATATGGAGGTTATTGTAAGAATAGATAACACAATACAAACACACTGTATAACATTTGAACCACTGCCTCCTCGCTCGCTGTCTTCACTAATTTAACTAATTAAGACATTTCTTAATATTCTTATTTATTACAAAAGTCTGTCTGTCAGTGAAGTAAAGTATATTTAGTTTCAGTTACTTTTGTATCATTTGTTTATTGAATATTTAGTTAGGAAGAGCATCAGTCAGTTTACTTCCTGACACAATATCAGCTTTAATTATTAACAGCTGATTAATATGAATTATATTGATCTATTATTATATACAGTCAGACGTTATAGGTTTAAAGTATTTTACTGTTTAGACTTTAATAATTCATATTTCGTAATAGAAAGCTTCATTTATGTGACATCACTTCTTTTTTAATATCACCAATATTTCAATCATGATTGGATCTGCTGAGATCAGCTGTCACCATGACAACAGTGTGCACTAAACAGTGCTGGTGTGGTTGTATGATCAATAAATGACCATCAGGTTTTCTATCAATCAAAATAATAATCAATAGATGGATCAATAATCAGTATCAGAGAAATACATTCATGAATTTTAAAGCCCTTCTATCAGTTTCTCATTATTGATTTCTGATCAGTTTTACAGACACAGTAAACATGCCCACTGACCTCTGCGGACAGGAAGTGGCTGAGTACATTCATTGGTTGGTTGGTTCACTAACAAACTTTAAATATGAAGACTAGCTAATGCTAGCTGTCTGTAGCTAAGCTAAGGTTAGCAGTTAGCAGGAGTCTCACCTGAAACAACCACAGACAGTTTCTATAAGAGCTGAACACACTCACCTGTTGGTCTCCATCTTCTTCCACCTGCAGTCCCGTACGTCAGTCACAGGTGAACCTGCGTGTTTTAGGGGCGGGGCTAACGGTGCCCTAGCTTGTGTTTTGTCATATTTTATCCTGACATAATCTGTGACAGCCAATCAGAGCCGAGACAGACAGATTAACCTGAGAACAATCAATCATCGTTCTCAGCTCTGATTGGCTGTCACAGACTGACTCATGTTCTAATAAAGTGAAATATGACAAAGAGTTTATGTACTTTTACATTTTCAATCTTCTTCTCATCATTTTCACTCAACACAGTATTTTTATATTTTACTGTTGGGAATGAGCTTCCATATAAACTAATAATAAAACAGTATTTGCAGAGATTAGCTGCTAACGTTAGCTCAGCTTGTTTCTCATCCACTGAAAGGCATCATTAGCTGAATGAAATGAAGACATTTCTAACAACGTTGTTATCTTTAAGTAACACACAGATATAATTCATATTATTATCATATCATATATCACATATTCATTCATATTGTGTGACAGAACCAGAGCAGACACAGAAAACCTTCATGATTAATAACGAGGCGTCAGACGAGGCATTCATGGCTAACTTGATTTTTTATTTGCACGTCCAATTAGTGTTAACAAACCTAAGACGGAGGTTAGCATCCAGGTCTACAGCAGGGGGCGCTCAAACACACTAAAGCTCCGAGGACATCAGACAGGAAGGAAACCAGCAAACATCTTCACATCTGTACAAATCTACAGCCAGTGAGTGCGCGACTGCGTCCTCTGCACGTCTCAACCTAATGGACGTCTTTGAGTTTGAACCTCTGAAGTGTTAGCGAGCTGTCGGCTTCGCTGAGGAGCAGATTTAAGGTGGATTAACTTTAAACAGTCTGCCATCGAAGATAATCAACTAAATATTCAAACCAAGCTGGGATTTATAAAACAAATCGATGCAAAACAGCTGCAACAGCGCCACCAGCTGGCAGGGAAACCAGTGCAGGTTAGAGGACGACGCTCGGCTGGGAAGAAAGGAGACGGAGAGAAAGACAGGAAGCGACTGTGGTTGCTAACGATGACTTCATAAGCTCATTAGACGCCGTAATGGTTGTTGTAATGGTTGTTGTATGCTCTTCTCATTACAGCCTCACAGCTCATATGAACAGACACACCTGCTGCCTGCTCACCTGCTGCCTGTTCACCTGCTGCCTGTCCACCTGCTGCCTGTCCACCTGCTGCCTGTCCACCTGCTGCCTGCTCACCTGCTGCCTGTTCACCTGTCCGTCTCTCCCACAGCGCCGGAGGATGGGCGGGAACCACACACCTGAAACTAACATTCAGCGGTTATTAGCCGTAACCATGGTAACGTACTGTGGCTAACGTGTGCTGTAATGTTTGAGATGTAGACGGTGTCACCTTCATGACACCAGTTCTACCCGCAGGAGTCCAGTTCACGATTAGCCTCGTGTTATCTTAGCGTAACATCGTGTTGGAATACTTTGTCTTGTGATATTGTGTCAATTCTCATTATTGATTGTTAGCTAGTTAGCTCGCAGTGCTACGTAACCTGAGGGCCGTGGCGTCGGATGTTACAGCGACTGCAACCGTTTTCTTAAAGTTAGTTTAAAAGAAAAAACTAGCTTTTTTATCGCATTAACATATTGAATCGTAACCCCGATACGCATCGTATCACCAGATTCTTGCCAATACACAGACTAGTGCTAACTTAACCTAGTGCTGTTTAAGTCTTGTGCACAAACACATTATTTTGAGTAACGAACGCACATCCGCTGCGACTCGAACCCTAACCCTTCTCGGGAACGAAGGTCCAACTTAAGACACTTTCTGTTCTTTTCTCCCCACAAATGGAGCGATGGATTTGTGGTGCTGGAAATTAAGAGGTTAATTAGTTAAATCAGTGACTTACTGCTAAATCACCGCACCTTCATCATCATCATCATCATCATCATCGTCATGCACTGGTTGCTTAGTAACGACAGACGCGACCTCCCAAGCACCTTAAGTAAAAGGTTAAAAGTGGCGCGGTCGGCTGTGTGTTTTCAGACACTACGTCTGAACGAGCCTCTCGCGCTAACGTCAGCGTTTACTAAGTTCAGTTTTATCGTCACTAAATAAAAACAGGTTGCAGCTCACAGACTAGTTCTTCTGAAGAGATTAGTCGTTTATTATTATTATTAACTACCAGCTGAAACTGTTGTTAACTGTTGTGTAGCTAATGTTAGCGTGCTAATATCCGACACGTTCAGAGAGGTTTAGTACTGTCGACATATCTGACCTGAAACTTGATCAGTTCTGTTTATTGATTCAATCTGGAAGATTTTAAATCACATTTCACTGAAATAACAACAGACCTCAAATTATGAAGCATTATGCTAATATTTGGTTAAATAGCGTCAGTTAGCTTAGCATAATCCGATATTTCCCTCTCATTATAAACTGTTTTCAGACTATTTCAGACGGAAATAAAACTACATTTAAAAACATGTTTTTGGATGTTATGCTAGTTTGTGATGCTACAGTCACTTCCTGTTTACATAGATGGATGCTCCTGATTGGACGGAGCTGCAGATGTTTCCTAGCAACAGATTAAAAGTCTAGCTGAGATAGCTTTAATGTCGTCTTTCCTGAAGAGCTGCTGAGAGTTGTGGAAATGAGAAAATGAAGCCACAGAAGAGTTCAGAGTTTTTCCAACAACAGCTGCTTCCTGTTTCCTCCTCCGAGAATCTGGAGGACTTAAATTAAATATCACTCATGTTACAAACAAGTATTTTACATCGTCTCTCAGTCTTCATGAGCGGAGAGCGTCTGCAGGAGTCTTCAGTCGGGGGTTTAAATCCACATTAGAATGATGTTGTGTAGTCCACTTCCTTCCGGGAGGGGGGGGTCAGGGGTCAGGGGTCAGCTGCGGGAGCCACAGTGATGTTTCATGTTCTGTAGGAGGAGTGGAGGCGGGGAGCATGCTGCCGACTACAACAACCATCATCCCCACAATATCCCATCCTGTGGTGGAGTGCGAGGAGCGAGAGGGGAGCAGGTTCTTATTGGGTCCTACTGAGGAGTAATTCTACTTTTATATATCGGTTATACGCAGTGTTAGTGAGGGGACCTCCTGTCAGTCAGTCAGTGGGATGTCTTCATTTGGACTCTTTTGGGGACAGACATGCGATGAACTGCATGACAACAACAGCAAGAGGGGGGTCTTTTTTTTTCTTTTTTAAATCGTATGAGAGCATTCTCCCCTCCCCCCCCACGTCTTCACACACGGACAGCCAGAGGAGACATGAGACAGTCTGAGAAATGGATTCATGGTTTCTCTTTTAAAAACTGCAGCTTCTTCTTACAATGCCAATGTAGAGGTGGTAGAGAGAGATAACAGAGACAGAGAGAGAGAGAGTGTTTA
>NW_023339807.1:26028692-26033751 GCF_004916995.1 Morone saxatilis | reverse complement strand
GTTAGTAGATACATTCTCTGTTGGGTTGGTCTCCACATGGGTGACATTTCTTGGCCAGAGGACGAACAGAAGATGTAAATTGTCTCCCCTTCGGCAGGTTTGTAGTTGTCTCCTCATCATGTCAGACTGCAGTAGAACTGTGGAGGAAGTGAAGTCCATCATTCTGTCCAGCAAAGGCTTCGATTCGCAGCAGACGGCAAAGTTCTACGACAGCTGGGCACAGACGTACGAACAGGTCAGTAGACAGAAACTCATCTTCCTTAGAGGAAACACCACAAAACATTTGTCTGTTGAGTATCAAACACAAATTCCCTGTTGGCTTTAAAGGAGCCACTGAAATCAGGTCGCTTTGGAGACACGCTGGTTCTGTACCATCTTATCTCTCAGAATAACACACTATGAATCTGGATATGTTTCTGAAAAATGTCAGTACACACGATGTTTGAAACTGAATCTGCTGGATTATCGATATCGAGAAGTGTCATCTGCATATAATAACACTTTGTTCTTCCTCCTAACCTTGTATCCAGGGTTCAGCACTAAGAACAACAGCCACTGATTGAATATTAATTTAACCTTAAAGCGGCATGCAGCGATGAATGGGACATCCCAGTGTTCAGTACATGTATTGAATTCAACTCTTATTCACACTGATATTCCTAAAAGTGTTGATTTTAAGAATTTGTGCATTTTACATCAACAGGATGTGAAGATCATTAACTACAGAGCATCAGACCTGGGGGTAGATTTCCTGAATTCCCACTTCTCTGGGAATCGTGAAGAGGTTCAGGTTCTGGACGTTGCTTGTGGATCTGGGATGGTCTCTAAACTGGTGAGCCAAAAATATCCATTTGAAGTCGAAACTCAACTACAATGGGGCGGCTGTGGCTCAGACGTTTCGAGCGGGTGTCCCCAATCGGAAGGTTGTTGGTTCAATCCCTGGCTCCTGAAGTGTCGAAGTATCCTTGAGCAAGATACTGAAACCCAAATTGCTCCCGATGCATAGCATCGGTGTGTGAATGTGTATGGATGAGTTAGTTTCTGTTTGATGGACTTTTCCATCCACTGTGTGAATGTGTGTGAAAGGGTGAATGTGGCACGTAGTGTAAAAGCGCTTTGAGTGGTCGGTAGACTAGAAAGGCGCTATACAAGTACAGGGTCCATTTACCATTTACAAAGACACAACAACCAGCAAAACAATCCACATCAGTACTTGTTCACTGTTCACTGGGAACTCCCAGTCCAGCAGAGTCAGCTAATAGGACCGCTACACCTGCTTAACGAGAGAACATAACGGACATTGAAGCCCCTCCCTAACTGACTGTTTTTACAGTAAATATCAGGGAGGAAACAGCTCTCTGCTTCCTGGTTCATGTGGACTTTAAAAATGTCACTGTTGGTTTCTTCTCCTTGTGTGTATAGATGGTTGAACTGGGCTTCAGGCACTTTGTGGGAGTGGACGGCAGTAAAGGCATGCTGGAACAAGCTGCTAAGACCGGCCTCTATCAGGACCTCAGACTGGCCTTACTGGGAACAGAACCACTGCCTGCACAGACTGGTACTCTCCACTCACACTCTGAATTAATATGATTTGAAGGGGTGAGTTGTATAAGCCCCCATACATCATGAATGGGAAAATTAGCTGTAGAGATCCAAAAGGCTGTAAACATGTTTATTTGTTCATATGATTCCTGGAAACTGAAGCTGGCTCTTCTTCCTCCTCTTCTCCTGGTTTAAGATACATTTGATGTGGTGATCATCGTTGGCGCACTGGATGCTGGTTTTGCCCCGGTCGGTGTTGTCAGGGAGCTCTGCCACGCCGCCAAACCAGGTAAGCAGCTAACCACTGTTAGCTCTGCAAGGACTGAAAGAGACACCAAACGCAGTCTGTCTCTTTGTGGTTGTTTTCCATTACTTTTGTCATTTTTAGTCTCTTTAGTCGCTTTGAGTGTCTTTGAAGTCATTTTCATGTTTTTAGTGGTTTTGAATCTTTTTCTGGTCCTTTTGATTGGTTTTACAGAGGATCTGGTCCAGGGGCTCTGGGCCTGTACTCAGTAGCTCAGTAATCCATCCATGATACTAACAAGCCACCTACCTGTCACCTTCTAGCTCCAGTAGGGGGGGCACCAGGGTGACCAGACTCCACCAATCTTTTAATGTTCTTGGAGCCCTTAGAGGTTGTCAGAGTTGGGATTTGTGTTGTTCTGTTCCTCTGTGACACCCTGATCTCCTGCTCCCTCCAGTGTATTACTAACTGTAACTGAATAAACTGCGTGTTGTCTGCAGGAGGTTTGGTCTGCATGGCGAGAGGTGAACACACAGGAACACCAGCAAACCAATACAAGAAGGATCTGGAGAGAGAGCTGCAGCTGATGGAGGAGGAGGGACTGTGGAGTCCAGTAGGAATCAAACAGACAGACAGATACATGGAGGACCCACATCTGAGTGCAGAGAGAGCCAAAGACATGCAGGAGGAGCGATACATCAGCGGGACGGTTTATCTGTACAAGAAATCCATCCATTAAGATCAATTATTAATCATATTCAGTACATAACAGAAGAGAAAATCCTAAATATTCAGTTACAAATCAAGTCTGTCATACATTCTGTAAATTCATTGTGTGTGTAAACGTCAGCGGGAGAGAGAACAGACCTTTACTTTTTAATTCTTCCTCCATGTTTTACCTGGTTTGCTGCTCAAAGCTTCTCCAATATGATCATTTGCTGCTTTTCTTTGGCACTGATCTGATTGTAAGCTGAATATTTTGGGGATCTTGAACTGTCAAATAAAACAAGTGATTTGAATAAGTCATTTAAAAATGTATTTTATTGATTTCTTTGACTGGGATGATACATATAGATTAGGCACTGTAACATTTTAATAAACAAACCCATGCCCACGAGAGAGCAGATTGGATATCTCTATGGTTATTATTAATGTCTGGGATTCCCCTTGAAATCAATGAAAGGGGGGTCTTGTGATCACACTGTCCAGTATCTGGCAGCCTGTCTTTAAAGCTCCAAACCAAGGTGAACTCCTCATGTGAATGTAAACACAACCACTCAATGCTCAAGAAATTCTGAGCACAACATGTGTTCAGATTTACTTTAATGTCAAATAATTAATTACACTAATTATTATATTGCTGATTATAATAGGGAGTCAGGGAAAAATACAAATGAACGATCTTTAAATAATTTCCCCCTGGGATTATTAAAGTATTTCTGCTTGTGATTCTGATTCTGATTATTGTCATTATACTCAAATGTTGAGATGTAGGCCTACTGTGTATATTTTTAAAGTTCTCTTACACCTCCTAAAATCAAGGCCACACGACCCCCCTGTGAAGCTCTGGTGACCCCTAATGGGGGTCCAACCCAACAGATCTGTCCCTTTCATTTTTTTAAAATTATTTGTGGTTGTATTGCACATTCATTTGCTGTTTTTTGGTCATTAACTCTGTGTTGTTAGTGTGTGTGTTTGTGTGTCTGATTAGTAGTTGAATACATTTTTTGTGATGAACTTGATAATGTGGATTGTGTGTGTGAAATATACAGTCACTGTACACGAGTCAGTGAGACTAAATCAATTAATTGGCTATCAGTTTTCTCTTTTTGAAACTCAATGTGAACAGTGATTTCTTCCAATGAACAGAAGTGGGTGTACGCCTGCCCCCTTCCTTTCACCAGGTCAACACTCAGGTAATACCTGTTTGAGCAGAATAAACCTGTCAATCAGCACCGACCTGCTCACCTGTACTCACCCTGCTTCTATCGTCACTGCTCTCACACTCACATCTGCTTCTCTACCTGGAAACATTCACACAGGTGAGCACAAACCGCTTTCACACCTTCATCAGTCAGACTCTACTTTTATAAGGGCTGTCATTTATTAATGTGCCAACAGTTGTTTTGATGAATGAAAACCAATTTCAGTTTCTCAGGTCTTGTTATGTTCAGATATTCAGTTCACTGTGACAGAGACACACACACTGCAGAATCTGAAAACGCAGAACAACAGACGGCTTTGATTGATAAATGATCCAGTTTAGTCCATTTCCATTGGAAATAAAGATATAATAAAGAATAAAATGTCTTTATTTCAGGGCTCCTTAAGGAACCAGAGAAGTAAAAGCATGTTGAAAATAACAGCTGATGTTGCTCTTTAGTCAGAGCTCCTGTGAAGACACTTCATCTTTTAATTTACTGCAATATTCTCGACTGCTGTCACTGTCTCACTGTCTGAGATAAACTCTCATGTAAATGCATCCAGGGTCTGTCTCCTTCCTCCGGCAGGGCTGAAGTCATCATGGCAGACTCCTGCAGAAGTGTGGACACTGCCAGGGTCGCGTTTCAGTCCTGTAAAAGTCCAGATGCAAAAGACCGAGTTCAGTTCTACGACAGCTGGGCAGAAAACTATGAAAAGGTCAGTTTTAAGATCCCAGTTTCTATTCAGGTTTGATGTTGGTTAATCTTTATCCATCTGTGCAGCTCTGTGGAGCCTTTTAGCCTCTTTCAGCTCCTGTCTTGTTCAGAGGGGAATATTGTACTTTGTGCTTTTCTTAACTTTGGTATTTTAGATTTGCTTTACCAAGACGGCCAGATTATGAAACAGTCAGTTTAATACTGATGCCTCCATATGACCAAACAAGACCAGAGATTACAATTGTAACTTAACAGTGCTGCAGATACAGTATCGGGTTTGACAAACTAACACATTTTTGAAAACAGGATCACTCTCTGATGAGCTACAGAGCACCAGACCTGGCAGTAAACCACCTGTCTGATCACTTCACTGGTAATGCTGAACAGGCTCTGGTTCTGGACGTCGCCTGTGGGTCCGGATGGGTTGCTAAAGAGGTGAGACTGTCCAATATGTACAATATGTCAGCTGACATTAGGGGGGACGAAGTTTGACAATATGGTGAAGCAGTGTGGGGTTGTTCAGGAGGTTTCTACCGGGAGCCATATTATCCACAGAGGTCTCCTCCTCTCCAAAACAAACTGACCCGCTGATTAAAACCAACTAAAATCCTTCATCCAGTTCAAATCTAGAGTT
>NW_023339807.1:26027008-26028592 GCF_004916995.1 Morone saxatilis | reverse complement strand
TATATACATATATATAATATATTGCCTATAAAGGTGGATAAAAGTGCAGCAGGAGGTAATGACACCAATCATTTATCAACTGTTCTGGCTCCTAATTGCTAAAGATCAATACTGTATTATGATTTAATGCTATGCTATATTTAAAACTATGTTACAGAATTTACATGTACAAGGGGGCAGGGCCATGATGCTGCCCCTACGTGTGCTGCTCTCTGTCAGTGACTCAGTGCAGTGATGAAACGCGGGCTTAAACAGAAATCTGAATAATGAGGGTGATGATGAAACAAGCAGAATAAAGTTGGAAGGACACACCTTCAGGCTGAGTCAGTGCTTCTGGAAACGCTGTCTGCAGAAAAACTGATGTCTAACCTTCTGAGAACAGAGCGATTCCTTAGAACCCTCTTTGATTCATGGTGGATGGAGGATAAATATCTGCAGCATGAAGGCTGCACACCAGAACCTCCACAGGACACCATCAGAGACCTCACTGAAGACCAGAGCATCACCAGTGAGTCTTACCTCCTCCTCCTCCTCTTTCTTCTTCTCCTCCTGCTGCTGCTGCAGAAAAATTCTTTGTTTTAATATTATATATTATATTCATTAGGGATGCACAATATGGCCGATATGATAAGTGATCACTTTGCATTTTTGTATTTTAAAAAAGGGGTTTTGTGTGTTACTTGTAGTTTATTCACACATGATGGTGAGAAAACATGGATTATTTAATATTAATGTTATATAATAATATAATAATAATAATATGCAAACTTTGGCTTTCATGCAACATTAAGTTTTGTTTTGCATAGAGTCCATATAAATTATTTTATTTATTATCAACTGACAATTCATAATAATAATATATCTTTCATCATTATCGGCTGATTATTCATCCCTAATATTGATTGATTTATTAATTAAGTTCAGTTTTAAAAGAGTTGATGTTTTACAGTTTAATCTGTTCCAATATTTGAATATTTTCCTGTCAGCAAATTGCACATTGATTCCTGGCAGTGAGGGGACGCCTTTAGGGAAATAATTTACACTTTAATGACACAAACAGATCAATAAATGTAATATAAACAAATAATAAATGAGATGAATAATAAGATAAAGAGAGAAAAGGTTTGTAATTCCTTGAAAATCCTGATGATGTTTGGTTTGTTGATTTTAGTTTGAAATCAACCCTCTTCCTTTTGCAGTGCATTGTGGGTACCTGTTCTACCTGTTTGTGGCGTTGTGGGTGGAGCTTGCAGTAGGTATGACCATTCCACCAATCAAACTAAACACTGACGGGCAGAGCATCATCGAGGACCTGAAGCGTGAGCTGGACAAGTACGAGACAGTCCTCAACATGGCGGTGAGACACTCCACCAAACTCCATTCAAAAAACATGTATTTTTACAGACAGTTTCCCTCTGAGTGCTGTTTTAATAAAACATATCTGTGACTTTGTTTTCGGTGTAGGACGCCATGACGGAAGCACCTGTCTGCTCAACGACTGCTGCTCAATCGGATCCGGTACATACTACACATGTGCACCGTCTGATCTGGTTAAAGTGCTGCCCCCTACAGGCTGCACTGCTC
>NW_023339807.1:26026515-26026974 GCF_004916995.1 Morone saxatilis | reverse complement strand
GTCCTGATGGTGGCGCTGCAGATTTTAATTTGTCTTTTTTTAATGTGTCAGGTGCAGTTGGTGGTCAACCGACTCATTGAGTATCAGAAGTGTGCAAATGGGACCCAATCCTTCATTGAGGATAAAGACAAAATTATTTTCAAAGGAGTAACCCAAATGAACAAAGAGCTGCTGGAACACCTGGTGAGTCTCTGCGCTCTGATTGGTCCATTTATACTGAGAGTCACCTGGAAGTCAGGGTTCAGGGATTACTGCTACACAGACAGAAAGGAAGGAAGATCAAACTGTCCAATCAGAAGACAAACATTCTGTCTTCTGATTGGACCGTTTTTCTTTGATCAGCTGTTACAAGCCAGACAGGAAGTTATTGATTACGTGTATCTGTGTGTGTGTTTCAGGGCACGCTGATCACCCCCTCCAATACCACCGCCCCCCCCACCACCCCCCCTCCCACCACAT
>NW_023339807.1:26023273-26026415 GCF_004916995.1 Morone saxatilis | reverse complement strand
TATATGTATGTATGTGATAATTATGTGTGCACTTTTACGGAGCTGCTCTCCAAATCTCATTGTACTGTGTACAATGACAATAAAGGCTTTCAATTCAATTTCAATTCTATGGAAACATATCTGCCGGGAGTGATAAGGGCGGAGCCTAGACGCCAAAACCTAAATATGCTATACTGCTGTAATAAACACTTCAAACGAACCAATGAGGAGGCTCGTTAATGACGTTGCTCCGAGCCAGTAAAACATCAACCAGATAACGACTGTCTGACTGTTAATATCCAACCATACGTAACTTTACACACAGACATCAACAGTAGCCGAAGTTTACGCGTAGTCCAAGATGATGATGAAAATGATCAAACTCAATCAATCTATAACAGAACGTCGGCTCCACATAGTCGCAAGCTGTTTTTATTGAACAAAAAAGACGAAATTACGAACTATTTTTGCAATCTTTACTTTCAGCCAGAATTTTATTGCAAAAAAAGACAAAAACATCACAACATGCAGACGTTTCAGGCAACAATCCCCCCCAAAAAAACCCAAACTCTTCTAGAGACCAAAATGTACAAATCCTGTTTATCAGGAAGAGCCCAGCTCCCCCCGACCCGCTGTATCACCCCCAACATACCGCCGCTGCGTCAGAGACTCAATGACTTCCTGTGTAATAAAGTCAGCTGATCGTTTATAGAGATCACCAATCAAACTAATTAGAACCAATATCCTCCGATTATATTCAAAATCCTGTTTCAGCGCCGGCTTTAACCGCTGTAGAAGAAGAAAGTTCCGTTTAAAGGGAGATGGATTACTGATTGGTTTAATTAACTAATAACAGATGACAGCAGTCTCTCACATCAGGACGCCATGTTGGATCTGCTGCAGTCAACCACAGGTGTGTGGAGTGATGTCATCGGCTAGTCCATCACACGTTAAACAAGCAGCTTCAGGCTCCGGTTAGAGTTCCCAGCATGCCGAGCAGCAGCAGCGTCAGCTCCAGTCGCGCTCGGTGCTGCTCGGCCGAGGCGACGGGTTGCAGGTGAACTCTCTGTGCATCAGAGATCATGTTTGTGGCATCCTGCAGCGCGCTGACGGCAGCCGCGCTGGAGTTCAGGTCTCCGCTGGTGATCAGGTCAAACACGCAGGCCTGGTAGTAGACGTCTCTGGCAGGAAGCAACGCGGCGCAGTGAGCCTGGGCGCTGGTGGCCGAGGAAGGCGAGGAGTCCGGCGGCGGTGGGCGGAGCGTGTTGAGTCTCTGGGAGGCGGGGCAGCCCCACAAACACAGCTGCAGGTCCTGCTCAGGGCCGAAGGCCTCAACGATGCTGCTCGGTGAGCGGACCGACAGGCCGAGCGAGCGTCCGCTCTGACGCACCACCAGCAGCGTGCCGATGTGAGCCGCCCGGATCTCTGCATGCCTGCCGGGACTCTGAGTCCGGACCGTCAGGCTGTGATGACCACGCCGCTCGCCGCTCGACACCGAGCCGTCAGCGAACGCAGCAGGGACGTTATCGAGCTCCGCCTGATACAGCTGCTGGTCGACGCACTGACGCCAGTTCTTAAAGATGATGGTGATCTGTGAGCAGACAAAGTGACACGATACGAAATGACTGCAGTAAAATACTAAAGTAATAAAACACGATGCAGTAACTTTACTCTGTGACTCACCTTCGTGAGTGCTGTGGCGTGTGTCCCCCCTCTCGTTGGCGAGCTGGTGGCCTGTATGTACAGGTACTCGTTGTCTACAAGAGGCCACGCCCCCTGCACGGCGCACGTCTGGAAGTCGTTGTTGAAGGTCCGAATGTGCGGGTCTCCGAACACGCCGCAGTGCAGGTACTCCGGTGTGCGGCCCTCTCTGATGGAGAAGCTCCTCTCGTACAGGCAGGCGTCTCCCAGCAGCGTGCCCTGAGGGAGGGGCCGGGGCTGGGCGGTAGGTCCCGCCCGCGGGCAGCGGTGCTGGATGAGCAGGTCCTCGATGCCCTGAACCGCAGAGTGATACGCCAGGTCGCCACGACATGCCCGCGCCATCCGCTTAGTGCACATGGCGTAGGAGCGCAGAGCGCTGCAGTAACCGGCGTTCACCGCCTCCCGGGTGAGAGATGCTCCTCCTCCTCCTCCTCCTCCTCCTCCGCTGCTGCTGCTGCTGCTGCCCAGGTCCAATGTCGCAGCCACAAAGTCCGAGTTACACCTCAGGATACGACAGGAAGCTGCGACTAAAGAGAGGAGGAAGAGTCTGGGTGGGTTTTAAAGAACAGATTTCAGAGCATTAACGCCGACCGCTCAGCAGACTCTGGGAACATCAATCCAACCGGCTCATAATGAGTCTGAAAGGAAGCCTCTGAGTTTAAAGAAAGCAACCTTTGTAATGTATGGAGGAACAACAGTGACCAGCAACAGGCTGAAGAGTGTGTGTTATATGTCTATGGTTAGCACACAGCAATGGCTTCCAGGAGTGTCTCTCTGCTATTGGTGAAGAACCGGGCGGAGTTAAAGTCCACTGGAACCAATGCTAACGTTAGCTTACGTCAGCTGACGTCAGCTGGGCTAATACGTGTCCACTAAAACACTGCCTGATGCTAACATGGTTAAATGTTTGTGTTCGTACCTTCAGGTAAACTCAGCTGGACCAGCAGCACAGTCAGGTGGATGCAGTGTTTCCATGGTAACGCCGTGTGTCGGGCGATGGTGGCCCGAGGCTCCATCAGCAGACTGGATGGGATCACGTAGATCACCAGGACTCTGAGACGGACAGAAAGGACGGGACAGTGTCACATTCACTAGTTCATTAATGTAGCTCGTAAGCTTAAAACCCCTCAACGTTCACGCTGCAGACGTCAGCAACCAGAACGACCTGCTGACAGGTCGCTGCGTGCTCATTGGTTGTTTAAATGAGAGGTTACGGTCATGCTAGCAGCGACCTGATGGTGGCGCTAGAGGAAAAGATGGAGGATCAATAAAGTTATTACAGTTCATCCTGAGTGGAACATGAATATCACAATCTAGCAGTATGTAATATTATTAATAACTGTAGCTAAGCTAACTGGGGTTGTCCGGCTGTATCTTGGTTGTACGGTGTGGGTCTGGTGTCGGTCGCTGTACGGTGTGGGTCTGGTGTCGGTCGCTGTACGGTGTGGGTCTGGTGTTGGTT
>NW_023339807.1:26022188-26023173 GCF_004916995.1 Morone saxatilis | reverse complement strand
TCAACAAGTGCTGTGGCGTTTGTCTCGAGCCACCAGGGGGCCACCAGGGGCCACCAGGGGGCCACCAGGGGCCTCCAGGGGCCACCAGGGGCCTCCAGGGGCCTCCAGGGGCCTCAGCATGACCCTGAACACATGGAACACGCTAACTTGAATCAACGGTTTCAGATTTGTGGGACGTTCGTGTTCAGAAATATTGGATCCTGTCCTTCGGACGGAGCTAGCTGTTTCCCCCTGTTCCCAGTCTTGATGCTAAGCTAAGTTAAGCTAACCAGCTGCTAGCGTGGAATGAATGTGAAGTTGAACTGAGTGCGTGTGCAGTCAGCTGACCTTTACTCCTCTGTAACAGGTGGGAGGGGCTCACTGTGTGTGTGTGTGTGTGTGTGTGTGTGTTTGGGGGTGTGAAGTCTATATTTAACCCCCAGTTGCCCCCCACAGTTACAGCCACACAGACTCTACATACTGACACTGTAGATCAGGTATATCATATATTTACTCTGATTTTTACTCTGTTTTTGAATGTTGAATCTTTATTGTCCTGCTCAGCAGAAACAGACACGCTGACCTCAGATCAGTTGTGATCCTTCATACTCAGGATTAACCTCAAACATTATAAAATCAGTTATTATTATTTAGTTTCTAATAAAGTGAACTAGTCGTCATCTTTTACCTGCAACTGATTGTGATCAGAGTCCAGGTCCTCACTCCGTCCAGAGGGAAATCAGCCAAAAGGACTCCAGAAGAGACAGGTCTCTTTATAACTAGATCCACAACGATCCACAACGATCCACAACGATCCAGGACTCTGAGGTCTGTGGTGTCCCACTCTGGGTTCTGTGTTCACAGCTGACTGGGAGCTTGAGTCGATTCTAAATAAATCACCAACAACCACCTGCTGCCTGACAACTGTCCTCACACACACACACACTCACACTCACACATACACACTCACACACTCACACATACTTACTCACACACACACACACAC
>NW_023339807.1:26020789-26022045 GCF_004916995.1 Morone saxatilis | reverse complement strand
CACACACTCACACACTCACTGTGTGAGCTCTGATTGGCTGCTCTCTTGTGAATCCTGTTGTTTCATTGGTTGTTTTTACACTCACTGATTTGTGTCAAGCTGCAGCTGGATGAAGAAAACATAAAACTGATTATTTTAATATATTTAGATACAACTTAAGATATTTAAGTTGAGATGTTGAATGATGTTGGAGCTGCAGTACCACAGAGAGACAGCAGGAGGCAGCACTGACACACTGACTGCATGAAGCTTCATCAAACAACCTGATTCAACTGGTTAAAAGGTCACGACCTCTGAGCTCATCTGCAGCTGGTAAGAGTTGATTTCACCTGTTTGCACCTGAAGTGTCCACGGAGCCGTTTTAAATAAAGTTGTGAGTGATTGAACGAGCAGATGGAGGGTCCAGCAGGGTCCAGCAGGTTAAGCTGTTGGCCCTTTAAGCATGAAGCGGGGCCCCTCCACGCCTCACTGAGCAGCTCTCAGAGCCTTTGTTAGAGTTTAAAGGAGGGAGGAGGGGGTCTGGACTAAAACCAGGACTGCCGGACTGAGACCCTCCACAGACCAAAAACCAGACAAGGACGCAGAGAGCGAGGCTGCAGCAGAGCGGTGAGTTACTGTCTGTTTGTGAGCTTGTTCGACTAAAAATGAGACAGATAAACAACGAAAGAACCTGAACACAACACGATGGAGAGAAATATACGGAGGCTCGATTCAGCCAATACAAAACAAAAGTCAGTTATGGTTTAAAAATAATTATCCAATTCAGTTTAATTAGTTAAAAATAAACAGTCAAACAGCCAAATAAAGATTTGAAGTCCAAATCTACAGTTTTTATTTAATCATTTTGTCTTTTTGTCTCTTGATCTTGACTTTATTGTAATGTAGATTTTAGATTTAAAGTTTTTATCATTCATTTTATGGATTGGGTTGTTTTATCCATAAGTTTTCTTCCCATAAAATTCACTAAATCCTGAGAACCTGAACACAACACGATGAAGAGTAAATATACGGAAGCTCGTTCCAGACAATGTTTCATTCGTAGGCACTTTATTAAGCAAATATAAAATATATGTATGTACAGACAGAAAATTTATTTGTAGATTTGTAGTTAAAAAGTAAAACATTTACTTTTTTTAATGGCAATTAACTTAATAAATTCTAACGTAAATAACTCCAGAGGACCTTAACACCATCGACCACCTCTTACCGTGTTTGTGGTACTGTTGGGTCTCTGTAAATGTTATAAGGAGTTCGGT
>NW_023339807.1:26020547-26020696 GCF_004916995.1 Morone saxatilis | reverse complement strand
TTTAATTGAATTGAATTGAATTACCAAAATCACCACAAACTTATTGTTATAATCTTATTGTTATAATCTTGTTATCAGTGATTGAACAGAACAACAACCTGCTCTTCAAAATGCTTCACAGGGTTCGTTAAAGCTCCAGTGTGTCACAT
>NW_023339807.1:26019618-26020523 GCF_004916995.1 Morone saxatilis | reverse complement strand
TTCATTAGTGTTTAATCACCTGAACAGAAACATCGTTGTGTGTTTGTTACCTTAGAATGTTTTTATCTACAGAGGGAGCGGCTTCTCTTCTGGCGGAGTCCACCATGTCCACCACGCGAGCAGTGTTCAGTTCTATCCTACACACTGGTTCTTTAAAGTGATTTAAAGTGTATATTTTGCTCTGTTGCACTCAGATTTAGTATCAGAGTCAATTATAGTTCAGTAGAGTTCAGTATAGTCCAGCAGAGTTCAGCAGTTTGATGGAGGTTTGGACAAACTGTATCTTCAGTTCAGTCTTTTTCCTGGAAGTTTCAGAGAAGAGGGGCCGTATGTCTGTTGTTTCCTGCTCGTTCAGACCGTACGGACTAATTTTCTCTACTATCCTCAGAACTATACTGAGCATCCTGGCGACCCTGCTCTAGTTCCATATCTAACGATGTCTAACGATGTCTAACAATGTCTAACAATGTCTTGGATTGTCCAGTACAACATCAGCTCAGTCGCCTTAGAAAGTAAAGTCTCTGGGTTATCAATGTGTGTCTATGTGGACGCCTCAGTATTTGTACGAGCAGTCATTGAACAGGAGGCACTGTATGCACTGGTGCACTGGTGCCTGAAGGTGTGGGTACTTTGAATTTATGCCCCTAAGTTTCATTTTAATCGGTCATCCAACAAAGTATAAACTCTACTCTTGTATATTTAACTCACCAACAATCTGGACCATTGTCACTGAAGTTCTTCTGCAGCTGACTTCAGGAAGTTCAGGATCTTTATGAGAGGAGAGGAGCAGGTTATACAAACTATACTGGCTCCAAAATATAACTTGAGACAACTACATAATACATATATATAGTTATATATAGTTATATAGTTATATATATATATAATCAGGTTTATTGCCAAGT
>NW_023339807.1:26015449-26019518 GCF_004916995.1 Morone saxatilis | reverse complement strand
ATATATATATATATATATATATATATACATATACATATACATATACATATACATATATATATATATATAGTTATATAGTTATATATATATATAATCAGGTTTATTGCCAAGTAGGTTTTCACATACAAGAAATCTTCCTCGGTATATTGGTGCATAACAATAAACACAATATTAGACAATAAAAAGAGACATGTACAAAAAAAAGATCAGAGCATCTTTATGATGTTTCTCTCACTGAATCTAAAATCTGTTTCATGTCAGCGTGTATTTTAGACTCAAACTGCATCAATCTTTTCTCTAGTCTGAACGTTTTAACTCTCCTCCTGTGTGTGTGTTTCAGGCTGTGTGGTGTGTTTCCTCCCGGGGTCGGGCAGGTCCGGGATGCGGTGCATTGTTGTTATGTCCCCCCTCCAATATTGCACTCGTCCCGGCCTCCCCGGCCCAGGGGCCACGACCCCCCCACATACCTCCAGACAGCAGAAGAGAAACGCTGCTGGAGCTCAGAGACGAGGTGAAGACTTTCTGAAAGACTCAGAGTTTCGACTCTTTTTAAGAAATAATTTTCCAGGAGCTGTAATGACAGTAAAAGACAGCTCTCACTCACAAACAGCGGCTGTGTAACATTAACTTGGCTACAGCTCATGAGTTACAGTTCAAATTAAGTAGAATTGATTTATTTTTTACCGAAAATTTTTCTTTTAGAAACTGAAAGTGTTTGTTGCACATGCAATTAATATCACTGTGAATGTATTTATCACCAACAGCAAATGTAAATTTGATCATTAGCAGCCTGTATGTACGTCAATATTTACACTGAGATTCTCTCAAAAATAATTCTTAATTTTTTTTTAAACAATTTAAGACCTAAAATTCAGATTATTGGATACATTTTTTGACTTTTTAAGAACCCACAGACTTTAACTAGGGATGCACAATATGGATTTGTTTAATGCCGATACCGATACTGATAACTGCTAATTTAACATTTCTGTATTTTAAAAATAAGTTCATAAGTTCTTACACAGAGAGAGGCTGAAATACGGACACAGGGCAGAGGTTAGCGCTATAGATACAGGGCAGAGATTAGCGCTATAGATACAGGGCAGAGGTTAGCGCTATAGATACAGGGCAGAGGTTAGCATTATAGATACAGGGCAGAGGTTAGCATTATAGATACAGGGCAGAGGTTTATGCTCAGGTGTCAATCAGGTGATGATTTCATGGCAAAACAACAAAATGTATCGCCACAGACTGATGAAAACTCCAGAATATATCGCATTCATTCATCAATCAATTCTCTAAGAGTTCATTAAAGTGTGCGTAATGTGTAAAGAAAACACCAAAAATGATCACTAAATCATATCGGTACACATTCTAACACGCTAAACTATAACTTCCACGATGGAGTCAGATGAGTTTAAGGGGAAATGACGATAAAACAAACCACAATTTTAGGAAAATGGGCCTTTATTGGGAGAAAGATATGTACATTTGAAAATACACAGGAACATGTAAAAGAACTTTTGATCTGTCTGTACCATTAGCTTATCGCTTTTCAGCAGTCGGCCTGTTATCTGAGTTTTATTCCACAATGAAACATCAGACCGGATCCTCTTTCAGCTCCTTTAATGGACGTACAGTATTTTGGAAACGAACTCTTCCGTGAATTTGTCTTTTTAAACGTCACTGATAAACATGAACATTAACTGAAGAGCTCATGTTTGTCTGGAGAAACACGACAGAACGCCTGCAGCCTGGAGTGAGATTTTTAAAGGTGCGTTCAGGAGCTTTTTGGTCAGTGTTTCTCCAGACTGTTGCTCTGACACCTGAACTCCACCTTTCATTCAACACACACTCATTCCAAATGCACACACACTCAGACTACAGTTAAAGTTCGTCTTCCTCTCAGACCTGAATGTGCATCAGAACCTGTTTACGATGAGACTGGAAGTCTTCGGGGACTGTGTCTGAAATAAAAACACACAAAGGAATTCATTAATCAACGTTTGCTGACAACGGAGTGTTTTTTCTGCTGTGTGTTCGGGGTTAGAGGTCGTACCATTGCATCTGTAGCGCAGGTTGGACCAGATGATGTTTTCCTGAGAAAAACAGAAGACACCAAGCCTGCCTCCTCTCATCGTGGTGTCGATCACAACACCGGAGTCCGCCACCATGTCTGTCCCCTCAAACAGCTTCACCCTGAAACACAGAATCACAGGGACACGGCGGGTTACAAACCAAACGCACCAGGACACAACAGGTTGGAAACTAAATGCTACCTTAAAAAACAAACGTAAAAAAAAAGTAATATGGTAATGATTTCAAGACCACTGTGGTTACTTGTGGAATTGATTTGGCGACCACTGTGGTTACTGATAAAGTTGACTTGGCGACCACTGTGGTTACTGGTGAGGTTGATTTGGTGACCACTGTGGTTGCTGATGAGGTTGATTTGGTGACCACTGTGGTTACTGGTAGAGTTGATTTGGCGACCACTGTGGTAACTGGTAGAGTTGACTTGGCGACCATTGTGGTTACTGGTAGAGTTAATTTGGGAGTATTTTGTGTTGTTTTTGGTTTTAAGGCTGAGCTGCTGATGTCCTTGTTAGTTTTCATTATGTTTATTTATTCTGCATCAAGTTTTAGTCGACTAGAAGTTTGGGCATTTTAATTTCAGTCTAAGAACACGTAACTATTTTAGTCAATGAAAACGGATATTTTAGTATTTTGTACGTCAATCTAGTCAAAACCAATTTTTTATCATTTTTATTTATGACAGCATTATCTTGATGTCGATGTGTAGTGTAACATTTTATAATGTTAAAATAAACTTAAACAAACTCTGAGACCTCAATCATACCTGCTATTTCTGATAATGATACAGAAAGATCTGTGACAATATCAGATCAATAATATCATCAATACAATGTTGGTAAATATCAAGAGGTCATTTCCTAAACACTTAAAAAATATCCAAAGTTAAGATAAAACCGAAGGGACGAGAGAGCACAGACAGACAGAGAGAGAGAGAGAGGGGAGAAAGGAGGACGAACGACCTCAGCCTCTGTACTCTCTCTCTCTTCAGCTCCCTGAATAGACTTTCTCCTCCTCCTCCTTTGTTTCTTTCTCTCCTGACCGACTGAAGAATGTGAGTCCGGACTTTTAAAATCTGCAGTTTCCAAAAACTTTTAACTTCAACAGGAACTCTTTAGTTTGAAACAAACGACAAGGAATGATCCTTTAAATCCTTCTGTCTGATATTTAATAAAAACAGAAACAGAGATCATATTTAAACATTACAGAGCATACAGAGATTGATTCATCTCCATTAAAGTTTAACAGAAAAGAGGCACTAAGAACTCAGACTGTAGTGTTTTATGTGAAAAACTTTTCCAGTGTGTTTCTCTCGTCTCTCCGTCTGATCTGCATATCAACGGTTGCCGAGGCGGATTCTTGCCAGGGCTTTGGTTGTCATGGAGATGAATACAATAGAGTACCGGGGGGCCCCAGAGCCACAAAGAAGTTTCAGGGGGGAAAGAATGCAGTAAAAAGTAAAGAGAGGAAGAGACGGAAAACAGACACAGTACTGCACTGTACTGCAGTATCAATAGTACGCTGTACAGCAGTATCTATAGCACACTGTACTACAGTATCTATAGTACGCTGTACTGCAGTATCTATAGTACACTGTACAGCAGTATCTATAGTACTACAGTATCTATAGTACGCTGTACTGCAGTATCTATAGCACACTATACTGCAGTATCTATAGCACACTGTACTGCAGTATCTATAGTACACTAGTGTACAGCAGTATCTATAGTACACTGTACAGAAGTATCTATAGCACACTGTACTGCAGTATCTATAGTATGCTGTACATCAGTATCTATAGTACTACAGTATACTATAGTATGCTGTACTGCAGTATCTATAGTACGCTGTACAGCAGTATCTATAGTATTACAGTATTTATAGTACTCTGTACTGCAGTATCTATAGTACGCTGTACTGCAGTATCTATAGTATTACAGTATTTATAGTACTCTGTACTGCAGTATCTATAGTA
>NW_023339807.1:26015005-26015349 GCF_004916995.1 Morone saxatilis | reverse complement strand
GTACTACAGTATCTATAATATGCAGTACTGTAGTATCTCTGTATTTGTACAAGTATTTACTGCTATAGTGAGTCACTCTAGGTCCTGGTCTTACCTGATGTAGCCCACCTGCGGCCGGTGGCTGAGCTGCCAGCGGTACGAGGTTCTGTCCTTCCAGCCGACATTTCGAGGATCCTTCCAGAGCAGCGTCGCCTCTCCAGGTGTGTCTCCAGTGTGCCACAGAGCGTTCCTCAGGAACTCTCCGGGTCCGGTCCGAGACTTCACCGCCTGCAGGACGGACAGAGGGATCATTATTCATCCTGAGTGCAGTAGAATCCACTAGAGTGCAGTAGAGTACAGACCTT
>NW_023339807.1:26013443-26014905 GCF_004916995.1 Morone saxatilis | reverse complement strand
AAAAGGTCATTATTAACTTTAACTTTAACTTTTAGTGTTCATGTTAGAGAGGAGAGGTCGAAGGTCACCTGGTTGAGAACCACCCAGTTGGGGTCGATCTGGGCGTCGCCCTCTGGGTCCAGGATCACGGTCTGATAGGCTCTGAAGTCTGTCAGAGTGACCTCAGCGCTCTCCGGACACACGTCGATCAAATCCATCACCGCGTCATTATCAAAGTCGTTCTCACAGACGTCTCCAACGCCGTTCACTGAGAGACAGACAGACAGACAGACAGACAGACAGTTGGTGTTTGTTCTCTGCTGCTGGTTCTTACAGTTCTTGAGGTTTTTCAGACCGTTACCATCTGAGTCTTTCTGATTAGGGTTGACGATGAGTCGGCAGTTGTCATAGTCGTCGAGGACGCCATCGTTGTCGTCGTCGTGGTCGCAGTCGTCACCAAGGCCGTCGTTATCGGAGTCCAGCTGCGAGCTGTTGGGGATGTCCGGACAGTTGTCTCTGCTGTCCTGGTGACCGTCTCCGTCCCTACAGGGATCAGATTCCTGTGTGTGTGTGTGAGTGTGTGTGTGTGTGTGTGTCTGTGTCTGTGTGTGTGTGTGTGTGTGTGAGTGTGAGTGTGTGTGTGTCATACATGTCCTGGTTGGTATCACAAACGTCTCCCACCAGATCGTTGTCTACGTCCGTCTGAGAAACAGAGAGCTTAATGAAGACATGTTCCAGGATATATCTGTTTAATAAGCTGATGATAATGTTATCGTGGGGGGGGGGGCTGTAATACCTATATTGATCAGGACCTTTTTACCGCGGGATTGAATTGAATTTCAAGAATCGTAGATTTTCCCAGGTTTTGGTATCGACTATAAGATTCCTGAACACAGATCAGAGCAACGAGCTGATGTCAGCAGAAAATTATTATTATTAAATTCAAATCATTAAATCATCGGTCTACATGTATGAGTAGATCACTTTAGTTATTAGAGGTTTAGTTTTTTATGGATTATTGATGTTGATTGATTGATCATAAAGAACGGACTGCTGAGAGGAATTTATCATAAAAACATCTTTAGAAATAAAAAGCTCCTCCAGCTGACAATCTGAGCATCATTGATCCTCACTCACAATACGAGACCACGCCCACCCCAAACTCTGTCTGTCTGTCTGTCTGTCTGTCTGTACCTGCATGGGGTTGCTGAGTTCAGGACAGCTGTCACAGGCGTCTCCCACTCCGTCTCTGTCTCTGTCGGTCTGCATCGGGTTCGGGACCTTCGGACAGTTATCCAGAACGTTGGGAATCCCTGAACACACCGATTCACCAGGTCACACAGCGTACAGGTCACTATATATGTAGCTAGTTAGCTAGCATTTTGCTAACATTAGCTAACCTAAAATGTGACTATATAATATAATAATATAATACAACCATATCCAATAAGTGGTTGTCTTTCCAACATAGATTAGCTTAGCA
>NW_023339807.1:26012251-26013392 GCF_004916995.1 Morone saxatilis | reverse complement strand
AACTGTTATTGGAGCACAGAGCCTAAAGGGGCGGGGCTTAGGAAGGAAACCAAAATGCTCTTCAGACTCCACTTTGACAGTTTGACGAGCACGTCCAATAATCAATATAATAAAGTGAAGTACTGAAGTTGTTCAGTAAACGTGTGTTCAGAGGACACTTCGTCTCTTACCGTCCCCGTCGATGTCCTGGTCGCAGGCGTCTCCCTGTCCGTTGCTGTCGGTGTCTTTCTGGTCGCTGTTGGGGACGTTGGGACAGTTGTCACAGGCGTCTCCGAACGAGTCGCTGTCCGAGTTCTGCTGGTCTTTGTTTGGGACCAAACGGCAGTTATCCTGAGGGACAGAGGACGCGTCATGTCACATGATCACATGTCTCTCTCTCTCACACACACACACACACACACACACTCTGTCTGACCTCCACGTTTTTGATGCCGTCTCCGTCTGCGTCCTCGTCGCACTGATCTCCGATCCCGTCGTTGTCGGCGTCCTCCTGACCAGAGTTTGGTGTAAGCATGCAATTGTCCTGGTGGACGGAGACAGACGGTCACACTCACAGCCAGTCAGAAACCAGGATAGAGGAAGGTAACGTCATGTGAGACAAAGATCACAACATTTAGGGCGAGACTTCCTGTGGGAAGGGGCGTTTGCTGATGTATGAATGACCTTTAAGATGTGGTTCTGTTGGAGTGGTGTCACAGCTGAACAGAGCTTAAAGTTATAAATAAAGCAATAAGTGAGCTAAATGTCTGTATGTTGAATATTGTATGTGTATTTAGATTAAAGCAGTCTGTATAAATGATTGATTTATAATTATTATTGTTTTCCAATGAGATTTTAAATGGTTAATGTCAAACATGAATAATTATTATGTGTTACCAGGGTCTATACTGCAGTCAGCCACCAGGGGGAGATAGAGAGGGTTATTGGAGAGCTGTGGTCTTTCTATATGTGGACGGACAGGATGTGATGATGATGATGAAGAAGATGATGATGACGATAATGATGTCTGACCTGTTTGCAGTGTTTGTCGTTGTCCATGCAGGGCAGAGAGCGGTCGGGATACCCGTCGATGTCCGTGTCCGTTCCACATGTGTTACCATTACCAGCCCAACCCACGTTACACTGCACACACACACACACA
>NW_023339807.1:26007740-26012228 GCF_004916995.1 Morone saxatilis | reverse complement strand
TCATTTAAACAATATTAGAGAGAAAAACACAACATATGTCCTTTCTGACGTGAGCCACCAGACTCCTTTGATAAAAACAGTCATTTTATTTTGAAGTTGACACAGACTTCCTGCTCTACCGCTGCCTCCATCTGTTGGTGTGTCTGTGTTATTGTGTGACTGTGGAGTTTTAACACATTAACGTGGATCCAAACTAACGTTAGTCACTGCAGATCGAGGCAGCGGGGGACCAGAAACTTCTGTGTTCTGTGAGGTAAAATGAGTGGTTTTGTAAAAGGAGTCTGGTGGCTTTAGAGAGCATAGATGGATCCTGTCAGCGAGGTTAAGTGGTGAAAGGATTCCAAATACAACAAACACTGAAACTTTTTCAGATAATTTCTTGTATTTCTGTTAAAAAGCTTGAGAGTTGTGATTCCAATGTAGAAAATCCCTTCCTTTCCTCCATGTAAGCGGTTATTATGGGCTGTTATTAAACCTGTGATTAACATAATAATGCAGGCTGATATTCAGTATGTGGTTATATGGCAGATTCCTTTGAGCCAGGGAGCGTCCGGTACTCACCCTGCAGGCGACCTCTCCGTTCCTCTCCATGGTGCAGTGCGCGTTGGTGTCACAGGGGTTAAAGGTCAACGCGGCACACGACTTCCTGGGGTAGCAACCTGAGGTCTGGTTGCCGAGGAAACCGGGTTTACAGCCGCCGCACTTATATGAACCCTGAGAGAGGACAGGACGTGTGTTACAGCAGAGTGTCCACTGGGGGGCGCCGCCTCACTGCTATATATTATACAGTATACATTATATATATAATATATATAATGTATATATCTATATATAATATACAGTATAATATATATATACAGTATATATATTATACTGTATGTATATATATATATATATATATCAGTGTCTATTCGTGAACATGAAACTCACCACAGTGTTGATGCACACAGAGTTTGATACACAGGCGTCGGGGAGATCCAAACATTCATCAATATCTACACAGTCCTGAAACAGAGAGACAGAGAGACAGAGACAGACAGGGAGACAGACAGGTGAGTGAGCAACAAGAACCAGTGTTTAAAGGGTCCTTTGTTGGTGGATGAAAGTGAACAGTCCTCCTGATGGTTCCTCTGACATACAGGTGGCCAATAATATCAGACAGAGAAGAAGACTGCAGCCAGTACACATGGAGACAATGCGGGAAGGACTGAGATGTTATTGTTGTTGTTGACATATTAACTGTACACAGAGACACAGATATAATGGTTGTTGTTTATCTGACCTGTCTGTGCGTCTTGGCGTAGTCCAGTCCGGTTCCAGCCAGCGGTGCCCCCCAGAGGCCCGGAGGGCAGGGCTGACAGCTGAACCCCCCCACAGTGTTCACACAGGCTTCAGGAGAGAAACACGGCTGTAGCTCACACTGAGAGAGAGAGAGAGAGGGAGAGAGAGGTTTTGAGGTTTAACATCCCTTTTATTGGACTTTCTCATCACAATCACATCATTACTTTAGAGCTAAACAAGACAAAACAAAACAAAACAACGAAACAATAAAAATAAATAAATATAAAAACAACAGAACCTGTCAACTAATCTTTCATCAGAAACTCATATTTAGTTCTCCACCCGCCCCCCCACAGAGCATAGAACCCCACCGACAGCCCATATGTGACTGAAGGCCTGCATATTGTCCACCATCTGATGGTAAGCATGCTCCACAGTCAGACGGGCCTTCAGCAGTCCCTTCAGAACCAGCACCGGCTCCACACTGCCAGCACCCTGAGTCCGGTTCTGCGGGTCAGCCAGATGGCCAACTTAGCAGAACCAGATATAAAGTTCACCAGTGTTATTACAATCTTATTTGTTGCATGGTTTTTCGGTCCAAAAATAAACAAATCAAAAGAAAACTTTTCCCCCAGACCCTGAAACCACCTTTTAAAAAGCTGGAACAGCGCCGACAACTGAGGACACTGAACAAATAAATGAAATAAGGTCTCAGTCTAAGAACAGAAAACACAGTCCTCCCCCTGCTCTGGATCCAGGTGCACTCTGTAGCTGGGGTGAGAGTCAGAAAGGGGAAACTGTACTCACACTCCTCACTCCACTGGTCGCACAGAGCATCGTCTCATGCAAATGCTCTCAGGGGTTGTGGCAGTGCAGCACAGACTTCCTCCACCACTCTGTTGATTAATCTGATGGAGGTGATGTTGCTGTTCTCCCTCAGAGAGTCCATCAGTGTTGCCGTCATCTTCATCAGATGGCCCAGTTTGGTGCAGCCAGCCTCTCTGACATTGGCTCTCAGGCTAGCAGACTGCAGTGTTTGAGTCTTGACTAAATTGTTGAAAAACAGAGGTTCCTCAAACAACCACATACCCGGAGTCTTGTTTGTGGCACGTTTGGTCTCGAAGATCTGCCAAGCCGCAGCACTGAGCTGTAAAAAGGTGTCAGTCCAGTCAGATCCAGGTCCTCAGGCCGTAGGAGGAAGAGCTGTTTATCGTAGCCCAAGTGTCCAGCTCTTCTCAGCAGCAGGTGAGCTGTATCAAACCAGCTTGGGAAACAATTGTATAGTAGTCTTTTTGCAGTCTGTATTTTAAAGGAGGCGATCTTAGACTGGATGTTGATTAGTCCCGGATCCAGTGCCGGCCAGTTTGAAGGTGTCCTTCAAACATTGAACATCCTCCTGATTGGTGACAAAAAAATGTATATCATCTGCATAAGCAAAAACAGTAGGAGAACAATCAAGATTTGAGGACGCAGGCAGTGAGAGACCACTGAGCCAATCCCTCAACCTGCACCGCAACGGTTTAATAGCTAAGCTATACAGTTGTCCTGAGATTGGACAACCCTGTCTTATCCCACGCTGTACAGGGACTGGCCGACTCAGCCCTGCCCCCATCTTCACCATACATTCAGCACCGCTGTACAATAAACCCACCCAAGCCAAAAAACCATCACCAATGCTAAAAGCCCTAAGTGCAGAAAACAAATAAGAGTGATCCACCCGATCAAAGGCTTTCTCCTGGTCCAAAGAGACAATACCAAAATTAACATTATCAAATTTACACATATCTATAACATCTCGAATGAGAAAATGTTGTCCATGATTGTCCTGTCAGGTACACAATAGCTCTGATCTGCATGCACGATTATTTCCAAGACGTCCTTTAGTCTATTTGATAAGGCTCTAGAAAGCACCTTATAGTCTGTGCAGAGAAGGGCAATTGGCCTCCAGTTCTTAAGTAAGGCCAGGTCTCCTTTCTTGGGCAGCAGGAAAAATACTGCCCGCTGACAGGAGACAGGAACACACCCATTTCTAAAACACTCGGATAAAACACCGTGTAAATCAGGACCAAGAGTTTTCCTAAACTCTTACGAATTCAGTGGAAAGACCATCAATACCTGGTCACCCTGATACCATCTGATGTCCAGCGACAGTCAGTTTTTCCAGAGTGAGTTCGCAGTCCAGAGCAGCTTTCTCTCCTGGGCTGAGCTGAGGAAGTCCTTCCAGGAGCTCCTCGTGGCACTCCATGCTGCAGTGTTTTGCCCTGAAAAGGTTGGTATAGAAATCCACTGCATGGTTCCTCATCTCGCTTGGACTGGTGGTCACTCTGCCTCCAGGAAGCTTGAGGCAGGTCATCTGCTTCCTCTGTGCCACAGATCTCTCCAGATTAAAAAAGAAAGAGGTCGGGGCATCCATGTCCTTTAGCTGGAGGAAACGAGACCTGACAAGAGCTCCCTTCAGTCTCTCCTGCAGGAAGGAGCTCAACTCCAGCCTCTTCTCCTGAAGCCGATGAGCCATATTGGGATACGAGTCTCCCTGTACCCCTTTTTCAATGTCCCTGATGTGAGTTTCGAGTTCCTGAACTACTACCTTGATGTTAGCAGTGGAATGAGAGGTGTATTGCTGGCAAAAAACAAATCTGTGCCTTGCCAACTTCCCACCACAACTTCAAGGAACTGAAATCTGATTTTTTGATTTTCCACTGCTGCCAAAAACACTCAAAGCTCTGGCAGAAAGTACTATCTTGGAGAAGTTTGTTGTTAAAGAACCAGTAGGATTGGACCCTTTCAGCTGGTGAAATGATCAACTCTGTGATGATGAAATGGACTTATGTTACTGTGAATTAGTCTGGAGCTGAGACTGTGAGAAATGTAGATCCTGTCTAGTCTTGCTGCACTCACCCTGTTGTTACTGACCCTCACCCATGTGTATTGGATTGTGGATGTTTGACCCTCCATGTGTCTAACAGATCGAGCTGTGTGATGATGGTTTAGGCTTTGAGAGGACTGTGGGTGGGGTTCCTCACTTGTCCTGTCCACAGTAAAGTCTACAGTACAGTTAAAATCCCCACCTATGATTAAATGATCCTGGTGGTGATTCTTTAGCTGATTGAGTAGCAGGGTGAAAAAACCTACTCTTTCTGCTCCCTGATTTGGGGCATATACGTTTACAAAGCAGATTTCAGAGTTTTCTATTTGTGCCCTTACCAC
>NW_023339807.1:26002786-26007640 GCF_004916995.1 Morone saxatilis | reverse complement strand
ACAGAGAGAGACAGAGACAGAGGTTTAACATCCCTTTTATTGGACTTTTTCATCACAATCACATCATCACTTTAGAGCTAAACAGAACAAAACAAAACAAAGAAACAACAAAAATAAATAAATATAAAAACAACAGAACCCGTCAACTAATCTTTCATCAGAAACTCATATTTAGTTCTCCAGATAAAACTCTTCCCCCAGACCCAGAAACCACCTTTTTAAAAGCTGGAACAACGCCGAAAACCGAGGACACTGAACAAATAAATGAAACAAGGTCTCAGTTTGAGAAGAGAACACACAGTCCTCCCCCTGCCCTGGATCCAGGTGCGCTCTGTATCTGTTTGTGGCTATTGGCTTGCTCCACCACTCTGTTGATCAACCTGATGGAGGTGATGTTGCTGTTCTCGACCACCGATGTTGCCGTCATCTTTATCAGATGGCCCAGTTTGGTGCAGCCAGCCTCTCAGGCTGGTAGACTGCAGTGTTTGAGTCTTGATGAAATTGTTGAAAAACAGAGGTTCCTCAACCAACCCCATACCCGGAGTCTCGTTTGTGCCACGTTTGGTCTCAAAGATCTGCCAAGCCTGCAGCACAGAGCTATAAAAAGGTGTCAGTCCAGTCAGATCCAGGTCCTCAGGCCGTAGGAGGAAGAGCTGTTTATCATAGCCCAAGCGCCCAGCTCTCCTCGGCAGCAGGCGAGCTGTATCAAACCATCTATAACATCTCGAATGAGGAAAATGTTGTCCATGATTGTCCTGTCAGGTACACAATAGCTCTGATCTGCATGCACGATTATTTCCAAAACGTCCTTTAGTCTATTTGAAAGCACCTTGTAGTCTGTGCAGAGGAGGGCAACTGGCCTCCAGTTCTTAAGTAAGGCCAGGTCTCCTTTCTTGGGCAGCAGGGAAAGTACTGCCCGCTGACAAGAGACAGGAAGACACCCATTTCTAAAACACATTCCGATAAGACACTGTGTAAATCAGGACCAAGAGTTTTCCAAAACTGCCTGAAGAATTCAGTGGAGAGACCATCAATCCCTGGTGATCGCCCTGATGCCATCTGGTTGACAGTGACAGTCAGCTCTTCCAGAGTGAGTTCGCAGTCCAGAGCAGCTTTCTCTCCCGGGCTGAGCTGAGGAAGTCCTTCCAGGAGCTCCTCGCGGCACTCCATGCTGCAGTGTTCTGCCCTGAAGAGGTTGGTATAGAAATCCACTGTGTGGTTCCTCATCTCGCTTGGACTGGTGGTCACTCTTCCTCCAGGATGCTTCCTCTGTGCCACAGATCTCTCCAGATTAAAAAAGAAAGAGGTCGGGTCATCTGTGTCCCTTAGCTGGAGGAAACGAGACCTGACAAGCGCTCCCTTCACTCTCTCCTGCAGGAAGGAGCTCAACTCCAGCCTCTTCTCCTGAAGCCGATGAGCCATATTGGGATCAGAGTCTCCATGTACCCCTTTTTCAATGTCCCTGATGTGAGTTTCGAGTTCCTGAACTGCTGCCTTGATGTTAGCAGTGGAATGAGAGGTGTATTGCTGGCAAAAAACAAATCTGTGTCTTACCAACTTCCTACCACAACTTCAAGGAACTGAAATCAGATTTTTTGATTTTCCACTGCTGCCGAAAACACTTAAAGCTCTGGCACGAAGTACTATTTTGGATAAGTTTGTTGTTAAAGAACCAGTAGGATTTAACCCTTTCAGCTGGTGAAATGATCAACTGTGATGTTGAAATGGTGGTCAGAAAAGCCAACTGGACTTATGTTACTGTGAATTAGTCTGGAGCTGAGACTGTGAGAAATGTAGATCCTGTCTAGTCTTGCTGCACTCACCCTGTTGTTACTGACCCTCACCCATGTGTATTGGATTGTGGATGTTTGACCCTCCATGTGTTTTCTATTTGTGCCCTTACCACCAACAGCCGACCCTTCACCACTTCAGTGGAAGATAAAACTGTTGCATTTGCAGTTGCTTTGAAAAGAACAGCGCTGAAGTTAGTGCCATGGCTGAGAGCACACGGACCCTCCCACCATAAATTCCAGTCTACCTCGTTTGCTGGATTAGTGTGTGTTTCTTGTAAAAACAACACATCTATCCTTTTTTGAGTTAAGACCTCAGATATTAATGCTCTTTTGTGTCTGTCTCTCCCACCGTTAATGTTTAAAGATCCTATTTTTATGCTCTGCATGTAGAGGTTGGAGAGGAGAAACAGGTAAAAAGAAACCAACAAAGAACAGTAAAAAGAGGAAATCACCGTGTGGTACATGATCATGTTACCTTCTTGTCCTTTAGGCAGTTTTACCTTTTATTGCTTTTCTCAGAGAAGTGAGATTTTTTTTCAGCCGGAAGCGTTTCTTTTCATCCAGTAAGTTAAACCCAACCAGTTTCTTTAGTACATTGACTGATCTGATGAACTTTTCAGTGTCACTGAAATAATCACTTACTCTGACAGATTTGTTGAAAGTTACATCCAGAAAATGATTGATTTCCTCTAAAGAGTATAGATCAGTGTTCCTGTTAGAAGTTTCACCAATGGATGTAGTGTCTGATTCAGTGTCATACTCCATGTCTTCTCCTTCACATGATACCTGACTGACACCCTGTCCTTCCTGGGTGCTCACAGTGTCTCTGACTGCACTAATGGAAGCCTCCTCAGTGTCTGCAGAATGAGAACTACTCAGGTTCTCTGCAGCCACAGAGGCCTGTTGTTCCTCAGTGTTGCTCTGTTCTACCATAACCAAATCATCATTAGTGTTACAATGTGAACCCGTGGCACCAGCCGCCGCACCCACAACACCAAGATCCGCTGCATCGGGCGCGGACACCTCTCTTACTGTACCTCTCATCCTACTGTACCTCTCATCCTACTGTACCTCTCATCCTACTGTACCTCTCATCCTACTGTACCTCTCTCATCCTACCTCATCCTACTGTACCTTTTCCTCATCCTACTGCTTACCTCTTCATCTTACTGCTACCTTTCTCATCCTACGTGTAGGCCTCCTTCATGCCGTACTGTAGCCTTCTCATCGGTGACGTGTTACCTTCTCATCATACTGGTACCTCTGCATCTACTGTACCTATTCTCATTCCTACGTGTACCTCTCATCATCTGTACCTCCTTCCATCTTCACGTACCTTTTCTCATCCTACTGCTACCTCTCCTCACTTACCTCACTGCACACCTCTCTCATCCTACTGTTAATTTCTCATACTACTGTACCTCCCTCCAAAAAGGTCCTACCTGCACCTCTCATTCAATCGCTACTGGTAACCTCTCTCATTCCTACTGCTACCTTTTCTCATCTACTGTAACCTCTTCATCTTACTGTACCTGCTCATCTACTGTCCTTTCTCATCCTAGGCCATGTGACCTCTCAATTCACTTTATCTGGTCCTTCTCCATCCTACGTGTAGCTCTCATCCTACTTGTACCTTTCTCACCTGCTAAACGATAATACCTTTCTCATCCTACTATTGCCTATTCGTCATAGCGTGTGATCTCCTGGCCTCTTGACTGTACTTTCTCATCCTACTTAGCCTCTCTCATCCTACTGTACCTCTCATCCTAAACTGTAGCATGACTCTACGTTACCTGTACCTCTCTTGCATCCTACGCTGTACTCTCATTCCTATGCACCTCTCTCATCCTATTGATAACCTCTCTCATCCTTACTGTACCTTTCTCATCCTCACTGCTACCGTCTCTCATTCTTAACTGTACTTTCTCATTCCTTGACATATACCTTTCTCATTCCTACTGTACCTTTTATCCTACATATTTACCTTTCTCATCCTACTGCAACCTCTCTCATCCTACTGTACCTCGCTCTCGCGACCTCCTAACTGTTACCTTTTGCTCATCCTCACCCCTTATACCTCTCTTGCATCACCTAGACTTGACCTCTTCATCTGTACTGTACCTTCTCATCCTACTGTACCCTCTCTCAGTTCTCACTGGTACTCTATCTCATCCTACTGGTACCGTTCTCATCTTACTGTACCTCTTCTCATCCTACCCTGTACCTCTCATCCTAATGCCTCATGCTCTTTCCCTGATCTGTACCTCTCTCATCTCTCACTGGCACCTCTCTACATCCTACCTGTACCTTTCTCATCGCCTTTATGAATGACCTTTTCTCGAATATCCTACTTCGATACCTTTCTCATCACTTAGCTAATACCCTTTCTCAATGCCTACTGCACCTCTCTCATCCTTACTGTACCTCTCTCATGCCTACCTGTACCTTTCTCATCCTACTATACCTTTCTTCATGCCTTCCTACTGTACCTCTCGATCTAGCTGTACCTTTCTCATCCTACTGTACCTCTCTCATCCTACTTGTACCTCTTCATCTCTACCTGTAACCTCTCATGCTTACTGGTACCTCTCTCATGCGCACTGTACCTCTCATGCTACTGCATCCTCCTTCATTCCTAGTGTACCTTCTCATCTACTGTACCTTTCGTCATTCGTACTGTACCTTCTTCGGATTCTGACTGTTTCCTTTGCTCCATCCTACTATACCGTGTTCTCATCTACTCGTCACTCCTCTCCTACTGTACCTTGCTGCATTTACCTGTACCTTTCTCATCCTACTATTTACCTTTCTCATCCTGACTGCACGCCCTCTCTCCATCCTACTGTTACCTCTCTCGTATCATTACTGTACCTTTCTCAGGTCCTACTGGTACCTCTCTCATCCTACCTCATCTACTGTACCTTCTCTGATCAGTACTGGTACTCTCCTCATCAACTGTACCTCTCATCACTACTGTGAACCATTTTCATCCTACTGTACCTCTCTCAGTCTCCTTACGTGAGGCCGTGCGTTGTCGGTCAGATCAGGCTGTTGTACAGTA
>NW_023339807.1:25999729-26002686 GCF_004916995.1 Morone saxatilis | reverse complement strand
ATTATGATTATTATTGTTATTATTATTATGATTATTATATATTGATCAGAATATCTCTGTAAAGATGAATCTGTTCCTCTCAGGCCTTCCTCTCTAGACGCCTACGTCTTCGGTCACCTAGCGCCCATCCTCAAGTCCAAACTGCCCAACGGGAAACTGCAGCAGCATCTGAGATCTCTGGACAACCTGAACAACTTCTGCACCAACATCCTGCTGCTCTACTTCCCCAGAGATGGCCGAGGTGAGGAACCGCCGGCTGTTCTCATCATTTGTCTTTGTGAAGTTTATATGACATCATATAAATCTTTGTCTCGTTGGAGACATTAATCAAGACGCTGTTTGTGAGGGTGAGGACATGAGTGAGCTCATTTTAGGACTCATGGTTCAAAGGTCCAGCTGTTTTCTCAGGTTTCAGTCTCATTCCTGGTTTTTAGTTAGTTTATCTGACGTCCCGACGCTGCGTTCCTATTGGACAGCCTGCAGCTGGAGGACAGGAAGCACCGTCACAAACTCTATAAAGGCCTGTTTTGTTTACGGTCGATTGAATCCAGAAACCACGACAACTGAAGCTGTAACATCGATCTGTTCTTTAAAGCCAGCAGACTCTGACAGAAGCAGTAATTTGCCCTCACAGATCAGTTTGTGGTCCCCGCTGCCTCCATCCACAGAGACTAATGTTAGTTAGGACGGAGGCAGCGGTAGAGCAGGAACCGTGTTCTCTGAGCTACAATCACTGCTTCTATCAGTGGACTCTGGTATGAGAGAGACCAAAGTCTGCAGGAGGTTCTCTGGACTCTGTTCTGGACAAACTGGTCTCATACTGTCAGCTGACGGCCTCCATGTTGTTTTTTCAGAGAGCTCCAGTCAGAAGACATCCTCTCAGCCCGAAGGCGGAGACTTTGATCACGTCCCCAACAAGCGGAGGAAGCAGTTCATGTCGGTGCTGGTGGCTCTGGGCGCCATGCTGAGCTACGCCCTCCTGACTGGCATGGTGTCCATCCAGCACATGCAGCAGGGGGCGCTGGAGGCGCCGCCGGACCTGCAGACCATCGGATCCCACGAGGAGGAAGAGGGAGATGGCTGAGGAGACGTAGGTCGAAACTGCGGCATCATGGGGTTTCATGGACGGAAGTAAATGTTAAAGGGGAAGATGAAACCCACCGAATGAAAAAGATGAAAAATAATCAGGAAGCAGATGTTGGTGCTGGTTTATGTACAGAAATTAATTAAAAGATAATTCTCTGGATTTTCTTTATGTGAAGATTATTGTTTAACTTTTGTTGTTTTTTTAAACTGAAGAAATCAGCTTTTTCCTTCAAAATAAATACATTTTAATTTCTTTTTATTTCATTTTTATTAAAGATTGTTTATGTGGCACTGGAGTTCCAGCATGTCAGAGCACTGCGGCCCACCAGACTCCATTCACAAAAACAGGGATTTTACATCGCAAATAAACACAAAACACAAAGTGGGCAGAAACAATAAAACTCATTAAACCGTCTGTTAGTGTTTCCAACAATCACCAACTCTGGTTTCTGAATTCACTGACGTAGATGAGACACTCACACCGAGGGAGACACCACGACGCCACTGTACGATTACAGAGATAACAGCTCTCATATATTAACCCTTTAAAGAGGTTCCCAAACCCTCAAACGACTCATCATTTCTGCCTACAACACAATTATCACATGACAGTCAACGTATTAAATAAAATGAGTGTGGGGGTGTTTGGGAACTAAAATGAGGGTGGGGGTGTTTGGGAACTAAAATGAGTGTGGGGGGTGTTTGGGAACTAAAATGAGTGTGGGGGGTGTTTGGGAACTAAAATGATGTGCGGGGTGTTTGGGAATAAAATGAGCCTGTCGGGGGTGTTTGGGAACCAAAATGATGTTGGGGCGCGTTTGGAACTAAAATGAGTGTGGGGGGTTTGGGAACTGGTTTTATCTCGTGTAGTGAAAGAGACCCGATGCCTGTGCACAGTCTGGTAGACTGGGCAAAGCAGACAGACCCTGAGGGGCCCCAGAGGCTCCAGGTTCCTGTGGAGGGGAACTGATTAACTGTGAGTTAAGGAAACTGGTCCCTGAAGTCTGAAATATAAATCTATGAAGAGAAAGATGAGGAGCGTTCCTGCTGCCTCGTACAGGAGATCATTCACAACCAAACAACAGCCTGTTGGAAGGAAACTCAGCCCCCCCCCCCACCAGCCGGAGTCTCCACCCGTCCTGACCGGGTCTAGACCCCGGGGACGTACAGCTGCACATGACGCCATCACACAGGAATCTGTTCCCCCCGCTGTGTGTGTGTGTGTTTAATGAGCTGATCTGGAAGCAGTTTGTGGGGCTGAGTTCTTTCTGAACAGTCGGACAGAAAAACACCGTTAACACGTTCGCTCTGACACTTCTTACTCTTTATTCTCTCGTCTGTTTCACTCCTTCCAGCTCTGGCTGAGGAGGGAAAGCAGTCCGCCTGCTGCTGTTGGAGGGGGGACGTGGAGTTTCCTCCCGCCCCTCACCTGCTGTTAAACACAGGTTTCCGTGGCAACGCTCCAGAGTCAGAAACAAACACAAAGTGTGAGCCTGCAGAGAGAACCACAGCAAGTCCCTTCAGGTTCCACTCACAGTCTGGATCTGTTCCCCAGAAACACTCCCAGTTTACATTTTTACTGAATTAGCAGACAAGACAACACCCAGCGCAGCAAACTCTCACACAGGCAGCAGGGCGGATGGCAACGGGGCCCCCGGGAGCCCCACAAGATCCTGGTTCACTGTGTTCAGGCAGGAGATTTCTGCAGTAAACTATAAAAATAAAGTTTAACCCACCGCCATGTAATCCCTCTGCAGGACAGTGTGAACACTAAACATTTTAGAATCACACTTTAAAACCTTTGAGAGATATGTGAAGTATTCTCTGTGTGAGCTGGAGTCAGTGACAGCGTCTACCTGCACACACACAGC
>NW_023339807.1:25990694-25999704 GCF_004916995.1 Morone saxatilis | reverse complement strand
GCTGACTCAGAGTCAGTTATTATTAGACACGTCTTATCACAGTGAGGAGGAAGGATCTCCTGTATCGCCTCACAGCAGCGGGTTGATAGTCTGTTGCTGAAGCTGCTCTTTAGTTTGTCCAGTGTTTGTGTGTGTGTGTGTGGGGGGGCATCTCTCCTCCAGGGGACAAGCTTAGAGCCAACAACAGACTGGGCCTCTTTAATGAGTTTGAAATAAACTATGACATCATATTAATTTACCAACGTCAGTGAGAAATAAAAGTAATATATTAACACTTTTTTAAAAATCATTCTGACTTTATTAAAGTATAGTTATATATTATAATGCTATAATTACACACATATTTATATATATATTATATATATATATATATGCATATTTATTGTATTTGTATATATTTATTAATATATATTTATTTATTATTTATAGTTTAGAACACTACATTTTCCCTTCGAGGATAAATAAAGTATTTCTACATCTATCTACTATCCTATCTATCTATCTATCAATCTAAACGTCCGAATATGGACGTCATTTATTGACTTCATTAACTTACGTCATCAATAAAATAACTGTAATAAGTTGCTTCTGATGATTGCACTGGAGTGATCGATCATGATCAACCTCGGTATGAGTCTTCGCCGCGCTTTATGCTAATCACCTCGTGCGCGCGAGGCCGTTGGAGGAGCTGAGCGCGCGCCGGGCAGCAGTTTCCAGCATGCGCTCGTTGAACCGACCGTCAGGTGAGCTCCGGTCGGTCCGTCGGTTCCTTGCCGCCCTGCTCGGATCAGATCTCCCGGTTCTCCTCCGGACCCAGACGGTCTCAGCTCCGGATCCGGTCCCAGTCCCTGCTGCTGCTCCGGTACCCGGGTTCAGACCTGCTTCTCCGCGACTCTTTCTTCTCTTTTGGAGTTTCGTCTCCGGGTCCGTTGCTTGGGTCCGGGTCCCGTTTTAGACATGGGTTGGACTGTGGTGGTCCCGGTGTCTGCTGTCAATCAAGCTGGGTTGGACTCACGGTGGGAGTCCCCGGACGGACCGGACGTTCAAGGTAACGGACTGACCTGATACCTGATCCAGAGTTGAATTAACCGCAATTATTCTTAATGAGTCTAATCTGAATATCGATCCCTGAATATTGATCCTGAAACCAGAGATGATGTCTCCGATTGTGGTGAAACTCTGAATCCAATTTAACGTCATTAATGGAACAAACGGTACTTCATCCACACAGTGGGAAATACTCAGTACTCAGATTACTCAGATTTAGATTACTCAGATGTACTCAGATTAGTACTCAGATTACTCAGATTACTCAGATAGTACTCAGATTACTCAGATTAGTACTCAGATTACTCAGATTAGTACTCAGATTACTCAGAGTGGTGCATTCAGGTGTCTTTGATTATTTGTTATTTGTTGAATAAACTGTTATTAAATCATTATTACTGGAGCTGTTTATTATCTTTATTATGATTGGACAGGTTGGTTGCCATGGTTACTGTGAGACGATCAGCAACAGGAAGTGATTATCAGCTGTCTTGTTATTCTTCCTCTGTGGTGTTTCTGTATTCTGCAGTAACAGCTGTACACCTGATCAATAATACAGTTTGACTTATTACATATCAATTAACTTTCAAATACAACAATATGTCAGTTATTGAACAGTGTCACCTGTAACCGTAGCAACAGCCAGTTATCGACCAGAACCAACAACGTCCCCTGTAACCGTGGTAACAGTTATCAGTATCTCATTCCCCCCTCTCGTCCTGTTCCTCCTCAGTGATTGACGTGTTGAGTCTGCAGGACTCGAAGCAGAGCGTGGCGGCGGTGGAGAAACTGTCGGGAGGTCTGAGCGCGCTCAGTGACGTCTACGCGGTGTCAACGTTGCGGCTGCCGCCGAAGTTGGGCGGAGTCCTGCTGGGTCTCTACAGCAAACAGGACAACAGGAAGTACCTGGAGCTCGCCGTCATGGGGAAGATCAATAAAGGTTGTACATTTAACTTCAAACTTTATTTAAAAGTTCAGTGGACAGTGGAACGTTCTTCCTCTCGTTTCCACCCAGTCTGCTGGTCTCTGCTGGTCCTGTTGTTGACTATAATCTGAGCCACTTTCAGTTTGACCTCTAACCTCCAGCTGTCTGACCAGTGTTTAGGTTGTCTGATCACTTTATTGATTAGTTCTTTATTCCTCCTGCTATCCTCACATTCATCACTTTATACTGATATGGCACTAAAATAGAGAATAAGAACATAATAAATATATTATATATATATATAATATATAACTCTTCACTCTTCAGGGATGGAGACTGATTTTATTGATCCAAATACCATAATCCATTCTGGGTTCCATTAGAGCTGCAAACTATCAAGGTGCAGGTGACAGTTTGGGATACTAAGATTTTACTGATGCCAATACCATTATTGATTCTGCTTATCAGTTTGATTCTGTATTGATTCTCTGACTCCTGCCTACACGGGTTTTCAGTGTCACTGCGTCGGTGGAGAATCGCTGCGTTACTTTTGTTCTGATTATTTAAATCGGCCTCAGAGAGGAACCGGGTTGTTAAAGTCAGGAACGTCCTCTCTCTCTTCATCCGCTGTACTCTCACTCTGTCAATACTGGATATTCTGTTTATGCTGATGACGTGATGTGATCCGGTCCTGAACCCGCACTGGGATTTAGGAGCGGTTTGCTTTCAGTCAGCTGGAAACTGAAACTGATTTCCTTTTTGCACTTTCAGTCTTGGTCCGTTACGTCCGAGCCGACGGGAAGATCCACACGGTCAACCTGCAGAACGCCAACCTGGCCGACGGCCGCACCCACTCCATCATCCTGAGGCTGGGCGGTCTCCAGCGCGAGCACCTGCACATGGAGCTTTACGTGGACTGCCGACTGGCCGACTCCAGCCAGGGCCTGCCGCCGCTGGTCCCGCTGCCCAGAGAGGCCGACATGGTGGAGATCAGACACGGACAGAAGGCCTACGCCCGACTGCAGGTCAGTCAGCAGTTACACACTTATCTGATCCCAGAATCCACCAGGATGTAGTTTGTTCACATTATCACCTGTGTACAGGTGTGATCAGATCTCTGTGTCCTCTCTCCGTCAGGGTGCAGTGGAGTCCCTCAGACTGGCTCTAGGTGGCAGCGTTGCTAAAGCTGGAGCTCTGACGGACTGTCCGTTCCAGGGAGACTCATCAGCCTACAACTCAGGTCAGCTCACATCAACATTTCACTGGAACCTCAGCCACTGATGACAGGAGTCTGATGTGGTCTGACGTGGTCTGACGTGGTGGGGGTCAGGTTATGGTTCTGGGATTGGGGTCAGGACTAATGTAGTGTTCATGTCATATATGGGAGCTATTATAAACACAGATTCTGACTGATATAAACAGCCTCAACATGTAAGAAAGCTATTGAATTATGGGCTGATTTTTGTGTCAGGTCCTCCTCCTCTGTCTTTTTCTCGGGATCAACCAACAGTCACCTCCTGCTGTTGGGTTCATTGCAGCGTCCTCAAAAGCTTTATCGATGGTTTTTACCCACTACCAAAGATTTTATTTTGTAGCTCCATTCATTACGGCGTTCATGCCTGATGTTCTTAAAGGTGTCTCACTGTCAGTATGTTAATGTGTCATGTGTTGTTGGAAAATGTATTCCTCTCGATGGTCTCGCACAGCTTGGTTCTCTGAACCTCGACTGACTGATGCTGTACTAAATTCGATTGTATACAGGCTGGAGTGTCCCAATTCAGGGCTGAATCCAAACGTCCTCATGCAGCGTCAGTGTAAATTATAATGCTGGAGTTAATTCTGCAGGTTTCCAGATAGACGTGGAGGTCACAATGAGGAGTTCCTCAGGGATCAATGTTTCTAGAGTACCCCGTAATCCCTGGTTCTCCTTAATTTATATTCCAGTGATTACTTCTTCATCACTCTGTTCATACTTGTGAGCATTAAATATACTCTTCTAGTTTTCTCTCTCTTTGATAGCCCTGACTACCATGAGATGACTGATCTTTATAGTCCTACTCCAAGTTCTCTGCCCTAAAAGACTCTGCCTAGCTAGTTATTTGTTTCCATATTCGATAGATATTGCTGGTTAAGCCATGTACAATGTCGGTACTTATAGTACATTTCGAGGGTGTAATTTGCTGTAATTAGGATTTATAGTTCTCGCGCTCCTGTTATAATTACATGGGCATATGGGTTGTTTCAGACCCCCACGGAATAACTTCCCAAACCTTCACTGAAACTAATCCCTGGCGGCACCTGATTGATATGATGATACACGTTAAATAGTTCCTTGATTAAGCTGGCCTACAAAGCTCGTGGCAGCTCCCTGAACAGGAGTTTAAACGTTTTGTCTTCTCTTGCGAGCTGTGCAGCACCTGAGAAGAGACTCTTCCTCCATCCACTAAGTGTTACTTAGGTTATTAGGGACAGTAAAATCTTTATAGGTACAACAGTTTTCTAGGTACTACGAGTATTAAACTGTCATTTCTAGTACTACAGTATTATACTGTCTTTTTATATGTATACAAGTATTTAAAACTGTCTTGTAATAGTTCTACTTTTCAATAATGTATACTTAATTATATATGTGTCGGTTTACCAAAATAAAACTTTTTTATTTTTCTCTTTTTTTTCGTAGAGACGTCTCTGCGCTCCCTGCAGTTCATGTGTAGCAGTTATCCCGACGCTTTTCACAACCACCCTCACCGAAGAATTAGAGGTTCCCAGAAGTTGGTTTCTAAAATTCATGGTGGTCAATTCCTACAGTTTGGTATATTTACTGCTGAAGCCTTCCAGAATGTCGTGGAGAGGGACTAATTAAAAATGCAGAGATCTTACTCCTCCATAGACATTGAGCGGCTTTTCAAATAGAAGGCAGGACGACTCTAAGACCCGAACTCCCTTTATTAGAACTAACACGTAAGATTGGGGTTGTATGGGTGGGAGAGCGATCGTGCAATGAGATCGACTTCTCATGGAATCCTATGTGCTAAGACAGTAAGGAAGAAGCGCTTTAGAGAGCAAGCGTCTATCAGTCGGTCCTACAACAAAGGGTCAGCCCTGGGTCGTCCTCCTCCGGGCGCCTGCTGTACACATTCATGACGCTGCAACTTCCTCAGAGGACAGTAGTTACCAAGCTTCATTCAGGGTCTCCCTGTCACCAATGATAGAGGAGTTCACAGGAGTTCATAGTCGTTTCCTGTTGTAGTCAGGGTAGGTTCAGGTTACAAAGAAAGAATGACTTCACAAGTACACTCTCAGACAACTGCGCGCATAGGTAATAGAAGATGTTTGTCTCCCCTTCCTCGTAGCTAGAGACACAAATCTTCTTTCTTTTCTGTTTCTGATTCTCTCACTTCGAATCTTGTCTAGCAGAACTATTAGATAATAGTTTGAACAGAGTAAATCCTCGATTATAATTTTTTAAATTATCACATCAACTATGTGTCAAAACAAGAAAGTAGGAACATAATGTCTACACCTCATCAACTACATCATAATTCAAAAAATGAAAATAAATAAGATAAAGACGGTAAGCGTGTGTGGGTGTAAGGGAAGAGATAGGAAAAAGATAAGATGACAGATAGGACAGACAAGGATAGAATATAAATAATAGAAATAAAATATTATAAACAAAAATCTGTAATATTCATATTAAACGATCAGCACTAAACAAAGAGATAGATGTAGGTAGAGTTTGTGTTTAGCAAGAGAGAGAATAAATAAATAATAATATTAAAATTTAAAAGAGCAGGCATAAGATAAAAAAGTGCTAACCACGTGTGTTGTGTTTATAGTAATACTAATAAGTTAAAAGAAAAAAAAAATGTATTTAATAAAAAAAATACTTTGTGTTTTGGGTAGTTTCTTTCCCAGTATCAATATATTTTTTCTTTTTGCCTTGGTTGATAATTTGGTTTGGTCTGCTTGAGGTTTGGTGTTTCTGTCTTGAGGCTGTTGGGGACATGTTACTGCAGCCAGCCTCAGGACCAGCTGGCTAGGGGACTCTTCTCTGGTTTCAGCTCCCTCGTAATGTTAGGGCTCTGTGATGGTATTCTGGGGTTAACTGATTTGAAGTGATTGTAAATGGAATTGATCTTTTCTGTATTTTTAGTAGGAGGGGATTGGTTATCTGTCTGTCTGTCTGTCTCTCCAGTCTGATGCTTCAATCTTTCCTGTCTGTCTGTCTGTCTCTCTGTCTCCCTCAGTCTGTCTCTCTCTCTATTATAAATATAGCCTGCCGATCGTGACTGATGTATAGAACGCTGAACTCTCTAGTGTCTAAATTCCAAAGATACGTTGAAAGTCTGTACTCTACAGCATGCGTGATTCAGTCACGCTCGTCTGCGCTCTACCGGTCAGCTTCGCCGGGGAAATAGGGGTCGACTCTGCTCTACCACGTCCTGTCTCTCTCTCTCTCTCTGTCCTGTCCTCTCTGTCTGTCGGCTGTACACCCTTTTGTTTAGGACCGCTGAATCAGACTTCGCCTCTCAAGCAGGTCTATCTCTTGAACATGAAGTTCTGATATGCATGGTCGTAGGTATACTTAAATTCAGTTCGCCTCTCGTTCGAGGAGTTCGGTTCTAGACCGTGGCTCTATTTTCTGATAATGATCGTCGTTCGGCGATACGCGATATGACTTCTGTTAGCGAATCTCGGAGCTTCATGCACAAATTAACACTAAGCTTACATTTCGAAATTTGCACTTTCACATAACTTTGATATTTGTGAGGTGTTTTTAAAAGGTCTTGAAGGAGCGCGCGTGCGCTATGGGAGCTGTAAAGACGCTCCCTTCTACAAAAATAACAAAAATCTCAAAAATAAGCTCTCTTTTATCTTTTATATAGAAGATTCTACTTATCTGATTCTAATGCTTCATTATACTTAAGAAAAGGGTCACTGCTACTACTCATCAGATCAGTTTCTTAATACTGTAGTTACCTACTCAAAGACAGTTTTTAATACTGTGAGTACTAGAAAGAGCAAGTTTAATTACTCGTTGGTTTATCGTCAGTAAAAGCTGTAGTTACTATAACCTGAAAGATCAAGCTTGCGCTCCCCTAATAGCGGGGTAACTCCTCATACATAATAGACAGCCTAGAGAGAGAGTGGGGAAGTCACGTCTCTTCGTCCCAGTTCATAGCACGGAGTCGTTAGAGTGAAACGTCTCATCATCCTTCAATCACTCGCACCGAACTGTCTGTAAAACTCTGTTCGGAGCTGCAGATGGCTATGTTTTTCCTGTAGGCCAGTTATATCAGCTGACATGCCTATGTAATTCTGCGTATTTCCTCCGATCTCTCCATATTACTCGACACTCAGTCCGCCAGGTCATTAGTTCTTCAGTCGAAGTTCTGGTCAAGTTTCTATTCCGTGGGTTGAACAACCATATTTGGCTGTTTAAGCGATTTACAGAACGGAATATAATCAATACAGTTAGCATCTGAAAATGTTTTAAGTTCGGCTTGTTGGCTTTATTCTGGAATGATCCTGCTAGGAATGCACTCTTTTACGCGCGCGCAAGCACTGTAGGTCAATATAAAAGGATCTACCGTGATTGGGAGTCGTCTGCAAATATAAACGAACTAAGAATTATTCTGGTCATACTGAGAGAGACTACTTTCTGGTCGATAATCGCTCTCCGTCTTCACTGATACTTCTAAAATCTTAAGGAGAACAGTCCGGCGTCCTAAAACATTGATCCCTGAGGAACTCCTGAATTGACCACCTCTATACGTGAACCTCAGAGATAATCCAGATTATAATTTCACTGACGCCGGCTGGTCTCTTCGTCTCTCTCTTCCTTCGGCCTAGGAGGGTACGTTTGGTGATCTGTCTTGGTCTGTCTCTCAGTCTGTCTCAAACCTTGCTCTCCTGATGTCCTTCGTAGTTCTCCAGGATCTGGGTTGAAAGATTTTATGATTGTTGACCCAATCGAGCTTTGGTGGTGATCAACTTGACAGGAAGACCACCAACAGGACCGCATCAGTGGCAGGAGGAAACTGATCAGCATCTGGTACTGATTACTGTAAATAGATTACTGTAACTGATGTACTGCTAAATAGATCTACTGTTACGTGATTACTGTAAATAAGAAATTACTATTATTGATGACTGTTGAATAGATTAGCTGTAATGAGATTAATGTAATAGATTACTGGTAACTAGATTACAGTCAGTGTTAAACTCACCCAGGCGTGGAGTTGCGTCCTGGCTTACTGTGAATGAGAAGGATATTCAGAGGTCAGTTACTGTCAATGGTATCACAGCAGGTTATTGATCACAGCTGGTTATTGATCACATCAGGTTATTGATCACAGCTGGTATTGACACAGCTGGTTTATTGATCACATCAGGTTATTGATCACATCAGGTTATTGATAACATCATCAAACACTCCACACGTTAAAATTACAGTAACATTATAATGGATTAATTAAAATAACTGCAAACAGCAGATTCTGGACCAACTGTTAGGTTTGTTTTCAGATTATTTAATTTCATTTATTTAAATTCGGTAAATGGGCATGATTTGTGTTTTAGTAGAACTGAATTTGGAATTGTTTAACTTGGAATTTGTATTGTTTAATTGAATAACTTGTAGTGAAAAACTGAATCTGATAGATAATTTGGAAATTTGAATTTATTAGTTTGAACTGAATTCCCAATAAACCTGAACTGAATATCAATATATATGAATCTGAATTCACTTGCAACTGAAACTTGTAGTTGAGCCCTCACTAAAAATTCAACTTTTTTTATGTACTTTCACTTTCAGCCCTTCTCTTAATTCAAATTCCAGTTTCTAAATTAAATTTCAATCCACATGCGTTTTTTTCACTTTTAAGTTCAGCAGAACGGTCACGGTCGTTCAGTGAGAGCGATCAGTTTTTCGAATTCAAATTATGATATTCAGATTCAAGTTTTTTTAAATGCAATTATTTCAAGTTGAGCAATTCAGATTCAGTTCTAATGATTCAAATTCAGTTTTCTACC
>NW_023339807.1:25983659-25990594 GCF_004916995.1 Morone saxatilis | reverse complement strand
TGTAACTGTAACTGTAACTGTACAGTATCAGTATCAGTAACAGTAAGTTACTGTAACTGTAACTGTAAAGTATCAGTATCGTAAGTTACAGTTACTGTAACTGTAAAGTATCAGTATCGTAAGTTACAGTTACTGTAACTGTAACTGTAAAGTATCAGTATCGTAAGTTACAGTTACTGTAACTGTACAGTATCAGTATCAGTAAGTTACAGTTACTGTAACTGTATCTGTAACTGTACAGTACAGTTCAGCATTAAACTGTTTCCATGGTTTCTCGGTCTCTGAACACCTCGGCCCTCCACAGTGAGCCTCTCACAATCCCTCACCAACGTCCACAGATTGTGGGCGGAGCATTATTGAGTTAACCACCAAGAGTAAATCACCATGACAACAAACCAAAACGACCTGACGTCAGAGATTTCCTGCTGAAGGTACCTCACTGCATAGTACAGCCCTGTGTGTGTGTGTGTGTGAGTGTGTGTGTGTGTGTGTGTGCGTTACCTGGTAGTAATTAGGCCAGAAGGTGGACACAGCTAGCTCCACCTCTTTCCAGATGTGGTAGGCGGGGCCTGATGAGTTAAAGACTGGAACTCCCAGCGGACTGTTGTTCTCTGTAGGAAACAAGAACACTGTGAACACACCTGACAGTCCCGCCCACAAACACACCTTCAGCCCCGCCCACACACACACACACCTGACAGCCCCGCCCACACATCTGACAGCACTGCCCACAAACACCTGACAGCCCCGCCCACACACACCTGACAACGCGCATTTTGTCTTAGTGTCACCATAATTTGTCTTTTTTATTTCATCAAAGCAACATAACAATAAACAGAACTTATATTAAACAGAAAAACTCGCTAATGAGGTTGAAAAATAGTTAGCCCTTCCGCTCTTTAGCCAAACACCTGTTCACCTCATCAGGTGACTTCTATATGTAGAGTCAACACCCCCTGACGTCATCATGACGTCATCATTACATCATTACATCATTACCTCATCATCATCATCTCAGCAATACCACTTCAACATGATTAACAGTACTTAATTATGATCAGCATAATTTGATATATATGGCAGTGTGATTATAAGTTGCTCACATGAGTATTATATGGTATATGTGCAACACAGATAAGTGTTATGGCTTCAACACTGTGTAATATTGTAGTATTTTGTGTAGTATTCTGTGTAATATTGTAGTATTCTGTGTAATATTGTAGTATTCTGTGTAGTATTTAATTCAATTCAATTCAATTTCAATTTCAATTTCAAATTCAATTTTATTTGTATAGGCGCCAATTCATAATTATGATCTCAGGGACACTTTTTGAAATAGAGTCAGGTTAACCGAGACTCCTTTTTAACATATTTACAGAGACCCAACAGTACCACATGACAAGACCTTGGAGACAGCGGCAAGGAAAAACTGCCTTTTAGACAGGCAGAAACCTAGGACAGACCCTAGGTTTCGGCTCTAGGTGGGTGGTCATCTGCCTTGACCAGTAGTATTATTGTGTATTGTGTAGTATTCTGTTTAGTATTGTAGTATTCTGTTTAGTATTGTAGTATTCTGTGTAGTATTGTAGTATTCTGTGTAACATTGTAGTATTCTGTGTAGTATTTGTACCTTTGACATAAATGTTGAGCGTGGCGGGCGTGGCGCCCTCGCGGCCTCCCGCCTGGTAGAACTGGAAGTTGACGCAGTGCGTGTCGTTCTCTTTGAGGGGCGGCAGCAGCAGTTGAGCACGCTGACCGCTGTAACGACCCGATGTGTTCACAAACAGGAAGGAGGAACCTGCAGACAGGAAGTGACACCTCATTAACAAAAGGCTTCAAAATAGTCTTCAGATTCCAGAATCTTCACAATAAAAGTATGAGGTCATAAAGTCTGCAGAAAGACAAACAAACAAACAAAAGGAAATTAATTAAATTTGAATCATGTTGGAATCGTCAGCTGTTTTATCTCCAGACTTCTTCCCCGAATATCCAAAAATATTATACTGTGTGTGTGTGTGTGTGTGTGTGAGCTGTCAATCATTCTAGTTTCTCTGGATTTACTTTCCTTTATGTCTCAGTTTCTGTGAAACTTTCTATGAAATTCAAATTACTCGTCTTTTTTTACAGTGTGTGTGGGTTGAAGGGCGTAGCCATGGCAACAGCAAGAGAGCAGTAACAGTGAAATATACCTTCAGTGGTTGTACAGCTGTCAGTCAGACTGTTCAAACAGTGAAAGTACTGTGAGAACAACAAGGTAACAACAAACAACAACAAATTAAAGCTGCGAGCAGCGAGGAACGGGCCCTCGCCTGCACGCGTCGCCTGCACAAATCGGGCGTGCTGGGGTCGTGTCATGTGTAGACCACGCTGTGAAAACTGAATGTAAATCAGATGATGAACACCATAGAAGGCTTACTTCCTGTTCCCAATAGGGGGCGCTATGAGTCAGACTGAATATTATGAGGTCTGAGCTGTGGTCAGACCCGTGTAATGTACAAGTTATGGCAACTTCCTGTTTCATGGCGAAATTTACAACTTTTAATCCTGAAGGTCTTTAGATAGTAGTAGTATTTTCCCATGATGCTTCGAGGCGCTGCACAAAATGTGGCCACTAGGTGGCGCCTGTGTTGCAACATCATGGAAAACACTACAATAAAAAATTGATCTGGTCTCAACCTGCCGTCTGGATTGTGCTGCAGGTTTGGCTCGTGTCGGGGGTCCGGGACCCTGTTAACACCTGGATGCAGGTCTATATGTCACATATGACGCTTCATTCCGTCACCTCATCGTCTGACATCGCTGTTTCTGTCGGAGACGTTCACATTCACTGCGTCAGTTGTCTTTAAATGCAGACAGTTGCAGGGAACTTGAGCAGCTCCTCCTGTGAAACATTAAACTGTGACAGTGAAGAGGATTCAGCTTCAGTAATGTCTGCTGGTCCCTTTTTCTCCAACACAAACTGTAAAACCACTGATTTCCTCCCCAGAGATCAATTTCATCTGAGAGGAGACTTTTATTTGATTTTATTTCCAGGTTCACAGAGAGTGTGTGTGTGTGTGTGTGTGTCAGCAGATCAATGGTCCTTGAGGAGAATCGATTAGAAAAACAAGAGTTTTAATCATCCCAGAGAGAAGAGGAGGAGGAGGACGACGAAGAAGAGATAAATGAGAGTAAACGAGGAGGAGAGGATGGGCGAGCGAGGACAATACAGACTGATGAGGAGAGAGAGAGAACAATAAACACTGATGAGTTCATGCACAGTACGTAAATATGTGTCACTAATGAACATTTGTGTCTAACGATCAGCGAACTGATATCAACCTGCAGCACATTAAATGATCAGTTCTGGTATGGATGAAACTTTTACACCTATAGAGTCTAAAATGTTCCCATTAATCAATATTAAATCAATAAGTTATAATCATTAAACAGTGTATAAACTCTAGAGCTATGTTCTATATGGAGTTGATCAATAATCAATAATCAGAAGCTGTCATGTACATTGACTGTTTATCCATGCCACTGTTAGATCTTTGGTGGCTCTTTAACTCTAGATTTTGAACCGCGGATGAAGGAGTTTTTAGTCCATCGGAACGTCTGGGTCGTTAAGGTTATCAGAGAAACAAGCCTGAGCTAATGTTTAGCGAGCAGCTCGGCTCGCAGCCCCTTCGTGACGTCCTTTGTCTGTCCACAAATTAAATAAAAATATGAGATAAAAAGTCATCAAATGAATGTTTTGGTGTCAGTCCTGTTAAATCAGGAGTTTTCTTTATGAAGTCTGGAATGAACCCTGAGAACTCTTCAGTAGAGGTTGTATGAATTATGACTGTAATGAATGAATGTAAAAGGACAAAGATTATTTAAAGGAAAACAAGTCGTTGCTTTAATAAACTACTTGTTTCCTGCTATGTTATGATCTGATCATTTATTGATCGATTTATTAGTTCTAATCAGTCATTTGTTGGTGTTTGTCCTCGTCTGCGTCTCTCTCGCTCTCTCTGTGATTAGACTCTGTTCCAGGTCATGTTTCCGTGGATTGTCCTGACTGGTTTGGTCATGTTCACTGTGTATGTGTGAAAATACGTGTGTGTGTGTGTGTGTACCAGCTGTTTCCGTAGCAACCGAGGAATGTTCTTGAACAAACAGCCGGAGAGGTCGAGCTGCAGTGAACAGTTTACAGATTATAAGTGTGTACAGTCAGAGACAACCCTGAAATACAACTGCAGCATCGTCCTGTTTCTATCGGCTCTTAAACTCTTATGAGAGACTCTCAACAGCCTGCTTGGTGTCAGTGTTCCATTTCCAGACTTCATAAAGAAAACCTGATTTTACCAAATCAAAAATTTACCATTTTTTTCCAACCCGCGGGTCCCGCATTTATTTAATAATTTGATAACTATGTCTTATTTGGTCTGACAAATGTGGCTTGAAAACAGCCCTTTCGAAGTGCACTGGAAACAGGCAACAACAAATAAAATTTGATAAAAATAAATATATAACGTATAAAAAAAACAAAAATACAATCTAAAAAAATAAAATTAGGCTTGCATTTGTTGTAGGTATTATTATACACATATATATATATTACAATAAAAGAATAAAAGAACATATTCAACCACATAGGCCCTAAAATGAGGGCGTCCCACCTACAGGCTATCATCCTGTTTTCTAAAGGTTCTTATAGCACCCATATAGAATTATAAGACTGTACCGGACTTATGGCTATTTTCATGAAAGCATTGCATGTTAACGCTTTTTGTGACGTCAGGTTCGCAGGTGGATTTACCAAACAGTGTTGTTTTAGAAGTAGCTGTATTGGACATATTTTAATCCTTAATGACCCGCCCCGCCAATAAAGTAAACATTTCTTGACCCGACGAGACCCGCGGGTTACGGCATACCATAACAGCACGATAATGTTAATGTTAAATGAAACGGTTTACTACTTTGCATAATATGTATAATAAATAAATGTCAATTTTTCTTAAAAAGGAAACAAATTGGTTGTTATTATTAAGTGATCTGTCTTGTTTTCTATTGTATATTTAAATAATTGGGCTTAATTAAGCAAAAGTATGTTATATCCGATTACTCGATTAAGTCGATAGAATATTCGATAGAATACTGGCGATACAAAAATATTGCAATAGCGCAGCCCTACAGATGTTTACTGTGCTTTAATGCAAATGAACGGATCAAAAGGATGCAACAAAATGAACAAAAGGAAGCTTTTAAAAAATTGCTTGTTTTCTGAATGAGACGTTTTGTTGATACAGGGCGATGCAACTTAGTTCAGCAGTAAAAGTTAAAAACAAACCAAGCGTACAGACACATATTTTCAGCAATAATCAAACTATTAATAATGACTTTTGAAATTGGTCTAAACCAAAGGGATGGCGGAGTCCTAGGGCTGATATTTGTGTTTCAGTAGAAATCTGAATTTGAATCATTTAGAGGCTGAACTCTTGAAATTGCCAACTTTCCCAATAATTGCATAAAAACCTGAATTGAAATTGCATAATTTGAATTTGGTATTGTTTAACTGCAATCTGAATAGGGCATAATTTTGAATTTGAGATTTATTAGTTTGAAACTGAATTTGAGCTCACTAAAACAATTCATTTTTTATGTTACTTTCAATTCAGATCTCTAAATCAAATTCAGATCTCTAAATTCAAATTCAGGTCGCTCAATTCAATCAGATCGCTCATTCAAATTCAGATCCTAAATTCAACATTCAGATCTCTAATTCAAATTCAGGCGCTCAATTCAGATCGGTTTGTCCATACTCCCCAATTTCAAACCCACAAAATACAACCTTTTAAGGTCACAGATGGGTTCAAATCGTTAAGGAAGAAGGCAATCCGAGTGCAGAGTAAGCTGCAATGCTTTTCCAACAGCCAGCAGAGGGGCGACTTCACTGGCTAAAGAAAGCCCCAGTTGCCATCAGAAATAAATGGCAAAATAAGTTCCACTTACTGTTACCTCATTAAAACATTTTTCTTATGAGTTTTTTGATCTAATTCGGTCAGTTTTCCCAAGTCTTTCAACACAGCAATGATGGTCAAATTTAAAAGGTGTAACTTCCGATCCCTAATTTCAGAGGAAAATGACACGATAAAGCAGATTTATGGCTTTAGGACGGGCTGCTGATTGAGTTGTGGCAGACCTGTCAACAAAGCTACAGTGACTCTATCTACTGCACTGGTACATTGAGCCCGACATAGAAAACTATTAGGAGTCGGCTGTTAATATTTTCCAGTAGGTACATTTTTGTTATTTAGCTAAAAATAGCGTCTGATTGCAGGCAGGGGGGTTAGGCTCAAACCCAGTGCATCCAGCAGCTTTCACAGTGGCCATTTCTGGTTTTGGCAGGTTGAGATGCACCAAGATTTTCCTGAGATGCCACGGCATCTTTTCACCAAATTTATGATGGTATTCAGTGGCAATCGAGGCACCTGCCACTGTTTTGTGTGGTTGCCCAACCGTCACCCGTAAGATGCCATGGCACAATTTGCCGATTTATGGAGTATAACGGTGGCAAACAAGGGGCGTGTCGCGAAATCTACCCCACTACTCATATAGGCCTACTGACAAACCATATACAACCAGAAGCAGTCGCTGCTAGAGAAAAGATCGCGACTGCAGATGGCAGCTGTTTTGTAAAAATCTGCTACTGAGATACAGACATTATATAAATGTTACACACTGCAATATTAGAACTTGGTAGCATGAATGCTTGATTTTTACTGCACAAATGTGGGAGAAATTCAACAAATAAAAGTCACATATTTGTACAATAACAGAGTTAAGCTAACGTTGGGCGTTCAACGCGACCCATCAACACCATGGCTCATTTGAATATTCAAATGAGCCATGGTGTGATTGGCCACCTGCTTAACCTTACGTTTGATCTGTCTCTGAGATTTGATAGG
>NW_023339807.1:25982538-25983634 GCF_004916995.1 Morone saxatilis | reverse complement strand
ATATCTGCCCAGTGAATCAGATCCACTATAAAGTTGTATGGGTTCTTCCCCTGGCCCATGCAACACCCGTCCACCAAGTCTGAATCTAGTCACAGACGAAGAGTAAAGCACAACGAGCCGCGATGGATACTGACTCTTTAGGTGGTTGAATGAGGGAGTCGTGCTGCAGGATCAGGTCTATCCTCAGAGGTCGTGACGTCTTCCCTTTCCTCTTCTTCCCCTCGACAGGTTCTGGGACTGCACAGAGAAATACAGAGTAGTGTGATTGAGCATCAGGCACCCGGTTAGATTTTATTTTTATGACTCAATTTTTGTTTGTGTTTTTTAAAGCAACATAAAAAGGGATACTATATTTAAATGTTATTTTACAGCCTTACACTGTAAATTACAATAAAATAACCTTGAATACGTGAATATGTATTTATATAAGGCTAGAAGAGAACTTTCAAGCTGGTTAGTGGCTTATGTGTATTTCATTTACATGTGCAACTCTGGGAAATGCAGGACTATGCAGTTGTTTTCACTGATAAACAATTTCTTCCAACTGGAGGAAATCTATACTCAATTTGTGTAATTATATATATTCACCCTTCGGTTCAGGTTTCTTTGGTTGTCCAATGTCCAAAAAGAACAAACTGTCATCTGACTTCTCAGACAGCAGACCCCTGAAATACAGAAATATCACATTATGTCACGAGTTACACTTAAATTACAAGAAAGAGATTACTCCAATTAACTAACATTTTTTTTAATTAATCTGTTTTTCAAGTAAATTATTAATCATTTATTGTATAAAATAAAGGTTTAGCAATCTGTAAACAGTTGGTAGAGAAAATCTCAGATCTGTTCTCCGTTGTTTGATCTGATTTTTCAGTACTTTTGATACAATCAAATGATAGTATGGTATTGTTTTAAATATCTGGCATTTAGAAAATAGCAAAACTTTTGACAACTGTAGTATAAAATGTCAGACAACAGTAAACATGTCCATCACAAGTTTCAAGAGCCCATGGTGACATTTTCAAATGGTTTGTTTTCAGCCTATAGTCCAAAACTGTAGATATTTTACCTACAAAGATACAAAAAAAAAAAAAAA
>NW_023339807.1:25982136-25982443 GCF_004916995.1 Morone saxatilis | reverse complement strand
TGGAGTTCATGTGAAACATCACAAGCACTGTTATATAACCTCAGCAGTCTTTACAGACAAAGAAACCCTCCACAGGACACCGGCCTCCAGCTTCAGTGCTAACTGACTGAACTTATTCAGCAAAGCAACTTGAATTGTCTGGTTTTAACACACTGTCGCCATTAACGAGAATTACATTTAGGAGGAGGACGACAACACACTGTACTGCGCGCACTCCGCAGCGGTTATAAGAGTTACATATACAAACATATGTAAACATATGTCCGTGTGTGGGAGAGGCGACGACAGTAAACGGGATATAAACAGT
>NW_023339807.1:25974751-25982086 GCF_004916995.1 Morone saxatilis | reverse complement strand
CTCGGTGAACTCACCCCGTGGTCCTCTCCTGGTGTCTCACGTCCTCTAAAAACAAGTCTACGTCGTTTATGTCGCTGTGTTTGTTCCAGCTCTTCTTCTTGTTCTTGTTCACGCGTTTTCTCCGACCGCTGCCAGGGTCTGAAGTGGACTTTAACTTGATAAAACCTGGCTGTGAAGCCGCCACGCGTTTTAACCTCCTGCCCGGCGCCATGTTGCTGATTCACAGATAAAATTTTTTGGTCATAGATATATAATACAGTGAATTCTCCTACACTGAGTATACACTGATACTACAGTAATACTATACAGTTAAATACTTACGTACCTGAATACTACAGTAATACTACACTCGATACTACACGCGATTAATACACAGATACTACAGTGAATACTACACTGATACTCACACTGGGATTATAACACGTGCAATATACAGTAAGTACTAAAGTATACTACACTGATATAAGTAATACTTAAGTAATCTAAATCGATATCAAAGACACTGACTACAGTAAACCACACTTTGATACTATCTCAACATTCAATTCAATTTTATTTGTATAGCGCCAATTCATTACTAGAAGTTACTCAGGACAACTTCTTAATGAGCAGGTCTGTGACGAACTCCTTATTATAATGTTACAGAGACCCAGACTAGTATTAACCACACATAATGGTATGCAAGCACTTTGGCGACTCAGGGGGTCAGGATAAACTGCCTTTTACGGGCAGAAACTATGGACAGATCCGTTCGGTCATTCTTCTAGGATGGGTGGATCATCTCTGCATTGACCAGTTGGGGAAGAAATGAAGAGAGGGGAAGAGAAGAGAGTGAGATGAGACATGTTAGAGCGCAAAACGATGTACACCCGCATACAACAGTAAGCAACAATACATTCAACAGTAATTGAATCTGAATGACGATCATGGAAAAAGACGGTGACGACGGCGACAGCAGCAACGACGGGGACATGCGAGCAGCGCAACAGCAACCGCAGCAGAACAATAGTCAAAACACTTATAATAACATAAATATCAGTGATATTAGCAATTGGCAGTTCTACAGGACCATGGCAGGAGGCTCCACCAGGATCATGAGTTAACCTGCGAAGACGATAAAGCCAAGAACTCGGGGAAGAAAGTGAAGTTAGCTAATCATGCTTATGGCATATGAATGAGTGCAGAAAGAGAGAGAGAGGAAAGAGAGGAGCTCAGTTGCACCATGGGAAATCCCCGATAATGTCTAAGGCCTAAATGCAGCATAACTAATGAGATGGTGTTCAGGACTCACTGACCAGTCTAATATAAGCTTTAATCAAGGGAACGTCTTAAGCCTACTCTTATACATGTGAGATAGGGTATCTGCTCAGACACCAACAAACTGGAAGCTGGATAACTACGGTAAATATATCCAGTAATATACAAGGGTAAGAAAGGTCATATACATTCTGCATGATGTGATACCATTCATCATATAATATAGAATAAGATAACTGAACATTGGATAAAATGTAATCAAAAATAATAATAATTATTTAAAAAACATCATTATAAAAACATCAGTACTCGATCCTTTATGAATGAAGTCTTCAAACGACAGGTGAAGTGTATTTCTGCTGCAGGTGTGATTACTGAAGGTGTTTGATCAATCTCAGGTTTCAGACAGCGGTTGCCTAGCAACACACAACATAATAACCACCACTAACACACACACTCTCCGTCACACTACAAAAAAAAAAACAACACAGAAAAACTAAAGACAAAATAAAAAAAAATAACTATAAAAGAAATGAAAATAAAGAAGATACACTAACACACACACACACAAGAACACCACACCACACACTAAAAACACAGACACACGAACACACACACACACACACACACCACACACACATCATCCAATAACTAACCACACACACAGCACTACTAACTTCACACACACACATAGCACATCCACACTCTCTCTCTAACCTACACCACACACAACACTAAACACACGACACACAGACACAACACACACACACACTAAAACAGCACACTCTCTCTCTACCACACTACACACGACTACACATACACACACACAGACACACACACACACACTAAACAACACGACACACGAACACACACACATCACACACACAAAACGAGAACACACACACACACTAAACTCAACACAGAACACACTCAAACAACATTCTCCTCCTACACCTCAACACACACACACACACGACACTAACTCACATACTCAGGGTGTTGGAGTCTAATTAAAGCCTGAAGGATTCTTCGTTACACAGCTGAATGATGCACTTACACTCTCCATTCATCCCCCCCTCTGGGCACCACAACACCCAGGCAAGACGATTAAAGGAATAATCCAACTGATCAATAAAAAATAAAATACGCTTCCTCTCTCGTCTGGTAGCGTTAGCATAAAAAGTACACAGCTTAGCATGTTATAAGCTAAAGCTAACGCACACCATTCCAGCAGCTTTATTCACATTAAACTAACACGATAATTTATATATCGTTATATTAACAGTTCCTCTGTGAGCTTCAGAGCTGCTGCTGCTCGGTGCAACAGAACGAGCTAGTCCTCATGCTAAGCATAAGCTAACTGTAAGCGCATCTTGAAAGCGTTTTACTACCAGTAGTTGTGATCACAGTATGGACCAAAACTCAACCAGTAACTGGGAATATCTGGGTTTCCTTCTCAGACCAGAGCCGGAATGGACCAGCACAGGTACCAGGTACCCTGATACAAGCTCAGACCTGAACACAGAACACGACAATAAAGCAACACAACAACAACACGCAACTAGAGGATGTTAAACGGTATGAAAATTTAACTCACGGTTATAGTGACCAAAATTATCACTGGTTTTCGGTAATATCGCGGTATTGTGGTTCAATATGTTCAGACAAAGCACTGATAGGCCTAACACAACTGAAATAGTTTCAAAAAGTGTAACAGTGTTATATTACAAAACCTTATCAAAAGCATCAAAATGTAAACATCAACAGGAACAAGGATTCCAGCGCATGTAAAACAGCTTATGTTGTCAGGAATATTTTCCCAGTAGTGCAGGTTAAAATGATACAAATCCAAACATTTCAAGCTAAGACATAAAAAACAATATTGTAAACAAATCAAAAGAAACCACTAATTCTATGCTTGTTTTCTTCATCAAATTAAATGTAAAACTGTTAGTAGCTTTTTTGTCAGGAAAATGAACCATTGTGCAGTCTATGTGGGACACTTTTAAACTAATACTAAAAATGAGACAAAAGTGCATTATGCATTTACAATAAATAGCACTATAAACAAAATTACAAAAATAACTACAAGCACGTAATCAAATGCCAAATGTTTAAAGTGTTGATGACAGTAAAATAAAAAACTAAATATGTAAACAAATCAATGGAACAGAACTGATTTTATACTTATTCTCTCCATCATCAAAGCAAATAAGATGCTGCTGATCTAAGCATCCTGTATGTATGCATCTCTATTCACTTGAAGATTAAAATGTAGAAATTCAACCATGTTTTACTTTGTTTTGGTTTAAGTAGTGATTACGAGGGGAAAAACATGTACCCGCTGGCACTGAATAGTCTCTCTGAAGGAAACACTGGTTTGCTGGGATGCACTGAAGCTTTCTAGCAATCCTGGCAAGATGAGGCAGTTCTGATGCCATGGCCCCTCCACACACCCAGTGGATCATCCTCGGCTGGAATGGATGGCAGAGACATGTAGACTTGATCTCCTCCTTCAATGTATTTATCTGGGGTGGCTGGACTGAACCATCTTTAGACTCTGCTGCCTTGTTGAGGGTAATCTTTTTTTAGCAAACCCAGCCAGGCCTTTCCCTTCTGATACTGGCTGTGGAGGTACTGCTGGTTCTTTCCTGGGTTCCATGCCCTGGAATTTGTACAGGTGTCAGCTTCAAGGCCTCCTGGAACACAGCTGTCCAACTACAGCATTCAGGAGGCTCATCTAAAAAGTTAGTTTTTGAAACCTGGGGTCAATTGAAACAAGCCATCGCATGACACCCTTTTGCTTCTCTGTGTAACCTCTTGTTTAGGTCATTCTCTCATTACCTGTGTAGAATGCAAGTGTCCTCACAGTTTTATACATTTGGACTTTGAAGCTTTAATAAACTCTCATTGCATTGTCACAGGTAACATGTCGCATCTCACTCTGCTCGTGCAGCGGCAACTAACTCAACCAGTAAACACAACATGACTTCCTTCAGTCTCTTAAAGGGATCTACCTAGTTCTCAACAACATTACAACGCTGTTTCATCTGCTTGGTCAGGGCTTGGATCCTCATCATTTCCTCAGGAATATCACCAGTGATGTGGTCAGGACTGGCTTAATGGGCTGATATAGTTACTGCGTGTCTCCTGAGCCAAGTGCATAGCTGTAAAATGTGGCTCAGAAGGTTCAAGAAGCTGGCAGAGTTGCTCCATAACAACTAATGTCAAGCATCCCTTGGGCATCAATGCCCAAACCTCCCCCTTTCTGCAGCCAGTGTAGCACAGACTGCCTGCTGCTTGCTGAGGAACGTTAATGCATACTTCTATGTAGATCCCCATCGGGGTCACTACATCATGGATGAGATCCTTTTTGTGGGCAAGGTTGAGGGCAGCTTGCTTTTTGGGTGTAGTGCTCATCGTTTTCCTTCCAGCTCCGTGAGAAGCCTTGGACCACATGACGACAGGCCCTGGAACTGCTGTCTCTGGAAGGAACACAACAATAACAGCAACACAATACAGCAATAACAGAACACAACAACCACAACAATACGCAAACACAACAATACAGCAACACAACACAGCAACAACACGACAACACAGCAACAACACAACCAATAACAGCAACACAACAATACAGCAACACAACAATACAGGCAACACGGCAACACAAAATCGCAACACACAACAAGCAACAAGCCAACAACACGACAACCAGCAACACACAACACAGCAACACAACAAACAGCACACAAAAATACGGCATACACACAACACCAACACAACAACACGGACACAAAGAAACACAACACAGCAACACACAACACGACAACAAAGCAACACAGCAACAACAACAACACAACAATACAGCACACAACAATACAGCAAACACAACAACACAACAATACAGCAACACAATACAGCAATACAGCAACACAACAATACAGCAAACAGCAAACAACACAACACGACAACACAGCAACAACACGACACAGCAAACAACACAACATACCAGCCACAATAAGCAAAACACAACAATACAGCAACACAACCAATACAGCAACACGGCAACACAACAATACAGAACACAACAAACACAGCAACACAGCAACACACGACAACACAGCAAACAACACAACAATACAGCAACACAACCATACAGGCAACACAACAATACGGCAACACACAACACAGCAACCAACACACGACAACAAAGCACACAACAACACAGCAAAACACAACAACACGACAACAAAGCAAACAACAACAAAGCAACACACAACACAACAATAACAGCAACACAAATACAGCCAACACAACAACACAACAATACAGCAACACAATACGCAATACAAGCAACTACAACAATACAGCAACATCAGCAAAACAACAACAAACAACACACGCAACACACACAACAAAGCACACCAACAATACAGCAACACAACAACACAAAATACAGGCAACCACATATCAGCAATACAGGCAAACCGACAACAAACAACAAAATAACTGCAAAACAGCAACACAGCAACACAAAAACAACACGCAACAACACAACAATACAGCAACACAACAATACAGCAACACAACACCAAAATAAGCAAACAACACCAGCAACAACAACAACACAACAACAAGGCAACACACAACACAACATACAGAAACACAATACAGCAATACGCAACACAACAATACAACAACAACACAGCAACAACACAACAATAAGCAACACAACAATACAGCAAAACAAACAATACAGCAACACAACAACACAACAAACAGCAACACATACAGCAATAACAGCAATACACAGCAACCAACAACACAAAAATACAGCAAAACAGCAAACAGCAACACAAAACACAGCAGACAACACAACAATACAGCAACACAACATACAGCAACACAAAACAACAATCAGCAACCACAACACAGACACAACAACACAACAACACAGCAAACAAAACACACACAATACAGCAACACAATACAGCAATACAGCAACACAACAATACAAGAACACAGCAACAAACAACAACAAGCAACAAACACAACAATACAGGCACACAACAACAACAGCAACCAAACACAACACAGCAACACAGCAACACACAATACAGCAACAAACAACACAGCAAACACAGCAACACAACAACACAGCAAACAACAACACAGCAATAAGCAACACAACAACACAAAACACAGCAACAACACACACGACAACCAGCCAACAACACGACATACAGCAACACAACAACACAGCAACACAACAACACAACAACACGCAACCAGCAACAAACAATGCAGCAACACAACAACACGCACACAACAAACAACAACACAGCAACACAGCAACCAACAATACAGCAACCACAACAACACAGCAACACAGCACAAAACAACACAGCAACAAACAACACCAGCAAATACAGCACACAACAACAAAACAACACAGCACAACACACACGAAACACAGCAACAACACAACAATACAGCAACACAACACACAGCAACCAACAACACAAACAAACCAAAAAAAAACAAAAAAAGGCACACGCCAAAAAAAACAACAACAAATCAGCACACACAACAAAAAATACGCAACACAACAACACAACAACACAACAACACAGCAACACAACAAACAACAATACAGCAACACCAATACAGCAATACAGCAAACAACAACAATACAGCAAAACAGCAACACAACAACAACACCAGCAACAACACAACAATACAGCAACACAACAACAAAGCAACACAACAACACAACAAACACAGCAAACACAACAATACAGCACACAACCAACACAGCAAACACAGCAACACACACACAGCAACACAGCAACACAACACACAGCAACAAACAACACACAACACAAGCAAACACAACAAACAACGCAACACAACAACAAAACAACACAGCAACACAATACAGCAATACAGCAACCACAACAATAAGCAACACAAAAACAGCAAACAACAACACACAACACAGCAACACAAAAACAGCAACACAGCGAACACAACAACACAGCAATACAGCACACACAACACAAGCAACACAACAAC
>NW_023339807.1:25970863-25974726 GCF_004916995.1 Morone saxatilis | reverse complement strand
AACAACACAGCAACACAACAACACTCTTCTGGTGGTTGGATTCAGCGAGGACAGTTTTTAAGCTCGCTGATGGGTTGACCAGAGGGGGCGCTGTTGCTGTGTTTACAGATGATGTCACACGTGGAGACGACTGCGCTGCATTAAAACGTTTCTCTGTACGAGCCAAGATTACGTAATAACTTAAATGCTACTTCTGCTAATGTAAGCTAGCTGTAGCGTAGAAACTTTATTTCTCCCGAGGGAAATTCAAGAAGAGAAGAAACTGTTTACAGATGTGATTTACATATAAAGACTTAATGAAACGCAGGAACAGAGTGAGACCTCTCACTTTCCTCACACCTCTGTTGATGGTTGCACATGCTCAGTACAGCCAATCACGTGTTTCTCAGCAGCTACATGTTCACGCAGCAGCCGCCGGTACGCTTCCTCTGATTGGCTCTGAACCTGAAGGCAACAAACAGTGGCCAATCAGAGGCAGTTCAGGGCGGGTCTGCAGTCTGGGTCTTCAGTTTAAATGCAAACTAATAATAATAATAATAATAATAATAATAATAATCTAACTGATGTTTAAAATCAGCTCAACAAGCGTCACTTGACTTTAGAAAAAAAAAACCTGAAGAAGAAGTGAGAGTTTCTGTTCAACAAACACGTGAAACACATTTTATTCCTCATAAAACAAAGACAACTTTAAAATATAGTTTTAATCCTTCATTGTTTACAATCATGTTTTCATTTTCGTCGCGGTCGTTGCGTTCTTTAGCGCCGCCTGCTGGACAAAAGGAACAGTGTGAAACTCAGAAAGCAGCTCGCAGGAACATTGAACAGGAGGATAATGAATCCAGTTCTTTCACTTACAAAAATACTGCGAGTGGGAATCTTTTGCTTCAACTAAAGTACAAAAGTCTGAATCTGGTTTATAAAAATAAACTCTGATTGTTTTAAACTGCACTTGTGTTTGATTCCTGCTCACTGGAAGCTACCGTCGTTCATTTCATCCAGTTCAAATGATTCCTGATTGTTCGTCTCAGCAGAGTCAGGAACTCCTCCAGGAAATACGACGAGTATTAGGGCCATACTAAGAAAACAAAAAAAAAAATTTTGGGAAATTTTTGTTGAGAAAAAAGCTTCGATAGATTTATCAAGATCTGACGATCAATTCATCGTTAAACTGTTGTACTAGCTGAGCCAAAAGGCTCAATTACTACTTTATTCTCGTAATATTACAACTTTATTCTCATATTATTACTTTATTCTCATAAAATTACTACTTTGTTCTCGTAATGTTACGACTTTATTCTCATAAAATTACTACTTTATTCTCGTAATGTTAAGCGACTTTATTCTCGTAATTTCCACAAAAAAAATAAATACTCGTCGTAAGGAAAAGACAAATACGGAAGTAAAAATATTAAAATAATGATATAAACTTATGAGATAATGTGTAAACCTTTAATCAATAGTTAAATTAATTGTTAGTTTAGCATAAGCTCATTGCAGGTTAACTGACATTTATAAAATCCTAGCTAGCTACAATATAGCTAGGATGCTACATTAGCATTAGTTAGTTAATGTCAGCTAATTAATGTTAGCTTGCTAGCTTATGTTAGCAACATTTCTCATTATTGCGCAGTTAGCCAGCTGGTTTTTTTTTACCAACATTTTGATTTATAGTTTCAGTTTGACTTGTTCTTTAGCATTAGCTTCAGTTCATTGTTAGCTCCGGTAGCTGCTCGAGCTAACAGAGTCCTCATCTGTAGAGACGAACAATCAAAGATCTTCACACCTGATCATTTACACCTGAGTCAGTTTCCAGGTGAGACTGGAGGCTCCAGGAAACATTCACATTGAGGAAGAGAAGAAGAGTGAACATCGTGTGCATAGTACGTTGGATTCTGCAGCTGGTTGTAGACGAACGAACAAACTGGTTCTTTTCAACAGTAACCTGAAGCTAAACAACTTCAGTCTGCTCACGAAAAGTGACACAAGAACTTGAGACTGACGCCTCGTTTCCACCGGGTGGCGGCGGCGGGTAAAGTTTAAAAAAATGACCAAATCAACCAAGAAAATGCTCCGCCTCTCAGTATGAAACCAAACGACGCGGCACACGTGTCGTCGTACCCGGTGGAATCGAGGCATAAGAGCTAAATGCTAGCATCCTAACATGAGCTAATAACAGTAAACTCAGAGTGCAGCCGAGGCTGATGGGAATTATCGTACCTGAAGAAACATTATTACAGTCGCGACGCATTAAACTACGTTTCTCTACCGACACATTAATATTCACAGAGAAAAATAAAACAGAAACAGTTTGTCCTCCACTCCGAACTCTCGTCTTGGCACATTTTCTTTCACTTTGACGAGAGACGTCAGGTCGTCTTTAAAGTCTCCATCAAGTCAGAATCAAAGTGTTTGAATCAATACGTCTTAATGGTGTTTGAGATCAATCGTTACCGAGCTAGTTACATCTGGGAGCTAACTGCAGCTAAATGCCAACTAACGATTAATCGTTATTGAGCTCAACTTTCTAACTGGATTCAGTGATTCTGGTGAAACTGGATCAGATTTTATGGAGAAAATATTCCCTGGTTTCCCTCTGACTTTAGCTAAAGTCCCGGACCGGGTCAAACACAACCTCCGAGACCGACAGAACAACGTTACAGTACCGAGGTCAGTTATAGAGGAGCTAACCGCTAACTGACTCATCCAGTAGCCGAACCCGACAAGGAAACCACCTCGGTACTGGTTTCCCTGTCAGACCAACAACGTCTGTCTCAGAGGTTGTGTTCGGTCCCGGGTCCGCCTGTGTTCACTGGAAGGTCGATGCTGACGCTAGCTCGTAGCGGCTCATGGAGACTTTAAAGAGTTTCCTGTTTGTGCAACAAAAACAGACTTTAAGGGATTTTCAGAACCTGGATCTGAATGCTACACTCTGGTTTTAAGGAAGTTCTGATCAGTTCTGGTTCCTGAATTGTTCCAAATAATTTAACAGTTCTCAGAGTCCCTGTGGCTCACATCGGGCTCCGGTGGTCCTGGTTCAGCTTGGTGCTGTTGGAGGGGGTGAGGGCGGGGGGGGAGTCCAGTTGTCGGTACAACACCCTCAGCTCCTTCACCTCCTCCAGCACCTCGCGGGCCTGATTCCAGGCCGCCGCTGCCTCCTTCAGGAGTCTCTCAGCTTCGGTGGACTCCTTCCCCTTCGCCTCCCTCCGCGCCTCCGTCAGCAGCCGCTCCGTCTTCTCCAGCTTCTGTCTGATCAGCTCCTGCAGCCGGCTGATGGGCGCCACCGCGGCGTCCGGCGGCGCCCCGGTCTTGTTCTTTGCAGGTTTCGTCTCGGAGTGCGTGAGGATCTCATCCATGGAGGCGCAGCGGTTTTTCTCCGCCGTTGTCAAGCGTTTTCCAGGCTGGGGGGTCTGACCCTCCCACACCACCACCACCTCGCGGGGGAGGCTCTGGGATTTCCCAGAAGCCTCGGCGGTGCTGGCAGAGAGAGCGCCGTCAGTTTTTGACCGTGGACAATCCGGTTTGTCCGAGGCGACCCTGGAGGCGTCGTAGCCGTCGGCTCCCTGAGGAGACGGACCGTCCTCCTCCTGGATCAGATCCAGAGTCAGCGTCCCGTCTGAGGAGGAGGAGGCCTGGAGGAGAGTATCAATCAATAATCAATAATCATTAATCAGACTTTAGGTATGAAGGGTCATTAGGAGGATCAGACTGACCACAGCCAGCAGGTGACCTCTGGTCGGCAGCCGGCGGTTGTGAGGAATCTTCACTCGATCTCGAGTCAGATGAGACAGCTGAGAGTCGACGGTGACCTGGAGACAGAGCTAATCAGTGCTAACAGAGCTAACAGAGCTAATCAGTGCTAACAG
>NW_023339807.1:25970169-25970763 GCF_004916995.1 Morone saxatilis | reverse complement strand
CGCCACTGAAAATAGTCCCCACTAAAGCCTCAGCTCCTCTTTGTCCCACATAGAGACGATAACGGACTCTCAGTACCTCGTCCAGGATTCTGTTTTTGGCTCGTGTGATGGCGGCGTTTAGGACGTTGATCCAGGACTCTTTCTCCTCTGGACTCACAGCCAGGAAAACCAGGTTCGGGACCTACGACACAAAAACACAAGTTCACATGTAAGTTAACTTCGGGTGAGTCGGGTCAGAGAGAGCAACTGGAAGCGGCCGTCGTTATAATATTTACCTTGTTTCTAACTAGTCTTTAACCTGCTTCTTTTACAATGATAAATGTTTATTAGCTTGTTGTTTTATAGTTATTGCCTTGTCATCAATTTATATTGATTATTTAGTATAAGTTTGTCTTTAGATTGTTTTTTGTTGTTAACTTGGTTTAACTTGGTCTAAAGATGTTTATTGTTTATTTCTTTAAAGTTAGTTTGTGTAATTTAGTCTTTATCAGACAGAGACAATAAAACTGATCGTGGTTCAGATTTAACAAAATAAACTGAGGAACAAAGATTGTTATATAATACTGAATGCTCCTCAGTGTGTGTGTGTGTGTG
>NW_023339807.1:25965953-25970124 GCF_004916995.1 Morone saxatilis | reverse complement strand
TGTGTGTGTGTGTGTGAAATAGAAGCTGCCACCTGTCTGCAGGACACCTGATCCCCTCCCAAAGAATTCTGGGTATTTGTGCTCCAGCTGTCTGTCAGCTGTTAACAGACAGACAGGTGTGTATCAGACAGACAGGTGTGTGACAGACAGACAGGTACCGTGTTGCCCGGCGTGCTGCAGCGCTGCAGTCTGAACTTGCTGTGGTTCTTTTTGCTGCGACTCTTGTTCTTCTTGATCTCTTCACAGCGCTCGTAGTCCGACAGATCCAACAGCTCGTCAGCCCGACCCAGTTCCTTCACCTGCAGGACACGGGTCAAAGGTCACACAGGTCAAAGGTCACAATACATATATCTGTAAGTATATATAGAAGAAATAAACTGTCTGATGAAGACTTAATAGCAGGCTAATAGAAACTAACTATAAAGAAACAATCAATCAACATCTTCAGACAGAGTTAAAACAAGCTAACAACTAGCCTACCCACATGCTTTAAATAATTTATTAAAGTGATTCTGATTCTGATTCTGATAATCACAAAGAAACAATCTAAAAACATGTTAAAGACTCGATAAAATAAGGTAACAACTATTTTGCTAACATGGTAAAAGAAGTTAACTACAAAGAAACAGTCCAATAACAAGTAAACGTCATGCTAGCACAACAAGCTAACCCCAAATAAACTGAGACGATCTCGATGAAAATCTGATTTCCTGAACCAACACGATTACAACCAATGCTAACGTACATACCACAGCTAAGCTAACTTTATCATTGGATTTAATGTGTTATAAAATCCCCTGCGAGCATGCATCACTGCTACACTATACAGCCAATCAGCCACAGCAGTTCCTCTAACGCCCACTAGTCTCCATAAGGCCCCATATCAAACTGCAGAAATAAACATGTTCACAGCCTTTTGGTCTCTAGAGATAATTATTATATAATTATTATACAACTCACCCCTTTAAATCATATTAAGGGTTAAAGTTATGCATAACTGAATATTGAACTGCTCCTTTAAAATGACATCCTCCCTCCTGCTGCAGGTTTCCTTTGAAACTACCAAATTAAAATGCAAATTCAGTCAAATTATTAGAATCAAATTCGTTTACATGGAAATCAACTGATTTCCTTAAAGACAGGGTTCACAAGAGGTTTCTGATCATCTCAGTAAAATATATTGACGGTGCAACATGATAAAAGTCAGTATCACTGTGATTCTATATCTTTCATTAGGAGCTAATCCTGCTCTCATGATGCTTTAGGAGATGTAAACAGGAAGTATAATGTGGTCATGTATTCAGTCACTCAGCTGTGTTTATTATCAATATGAGTTCACATTCAGTCAGATCGTCTCCACTAACAGTAGCTGAATTAGCCGTTAGCGGCTGCTGTTAGCATTGCACTGGTTACTCAGACGAGACACTGATGTCCAAATAGTTTTGTTCAGATTTAAAAGCAGAAGTGAGACAGAAATAAAAAGCTACTTCTGTGTTTCACTTCTTCCCTTTTCTACTTCTGACTCCGGTTGATGTGTATTGTGTTGTATTTCTTTATAGTAGTATTATAATAAACTGCGTTATAGTTTTACTACATGAAGCTGAGAAAACTGTACTTTTACTTGAGTAAAAGATCTGAGTACTCCCCTTGCTCACAGGAAGTGAGGCGGTATTTGCAGACACATTAAACCCATGAAATACACGCTGTACTCTGTGTAATCCTGCAGTACTGAGGCTAACAGCTGGTTGGTGGACTGAGGGGGTCACTGTGAGTGTAAAACTGTTTCACACATTAACCTCTCGCTGTCTGTCTGCTGCATTTTAAAGAGTCTCAGAGTTCTGCAGGACTGAACGGAGTTAGCATTTTTGCTCCTCTGGTTCCTCTCATTGAACCTTTTTTAAATGTGTTTAGTCGTCTGAAATCAGGTCTGTGGTTAACACAAGTATTTCAAAATAAATGTATTTACTTATTTATTAATACTCCATTAAATTTATTTCACAGCTATAGTTACTTTTCAGATCAATATTTAATATTTAAAACATTTGATCATCTTCATGAAATGAAACTATAAAATAGCATCGTTATAGATCACTCAACGTAGATCTAAACTGTTCAGATTAGCTTCATGTTGACAGTTTGCATAAATTTACTTACAGAGGTTGTTGGTGAGAGACTCGATGTGTTTATACTTTATGAGGATTTGAGTTTGGTCCCCAAAAGGAAGGCGAGTCCCCAAAGTGTGAGTATGTAAACATACTAATGTCCCCACATGAGTCATACAAGTTGGTACACACAGCCTGTGTCTGATCTGATGGAAGCTCTCTGTTAGCTTTGGTTAGCAGCTAGCTCTCCTCCTCCCTCCCAGGAAGTCTCAGTTTAAAGTTGGTTAATAATGGATGCTGTTTCCATGGAGATTAATGAGCTGAAGTTAACCTGCAGTGTGTGTGTGTGTGTGTGTGTGTGTGTGTCTTTCTGACTTAGGCTACCTTTAGGGACACATTCAGACTGAAGTGAATTATTGTCCAGTTGGGAAACAGCTGATTTGGCTCAGTGGTTGATGTTAATGACAGAGTGTGAGGTCAGTCGCCCCCCCAGGCTGTAATAACTCTTCATGCTGATGTCACTCTGCCTGCACCAGTCAGATGATCAATAATCAATATCAGAGGAGCCGCTTATATAACGAAGTACAGTCAGTGACCTTTGACCTCTGCTGACACAAACTGTTGTTCAAAAGAATCAAACCAGCAGCTTCATCAGGTTAAAACTACTTCCTGTCTTACCTGTGCAGCAACTATTGATAATCGATTTGTTGTTTCAGTCATTCCTCAAACAAAACCACCAAATATTTAATAATATGTGATCATATTTCATTCTACTGGCATAGCAACCAGCTTACAGTCTCCTAGCAACCGTCGGCAACACCTACAACTCGCAACTAAAGTCCTAACAGCCCAAAAGACATAGCAACCACCTAGCAACCACCTTTAACCCTATAGCAACCACCAAGCACCCAGCCCCTCAGCAACCACTGTGAACGCCATAGCAACCACTGTGAATGCCATAGCAACATCCCACAAAACCCATATTCACCACCTGTTCATATTCTGAGGTATAAACTGCACAAAACAATTTTCCTTTTTCTTTGAGCTTTTTTTACTGTCTCGGTTGACGTTAGCTTAGCATTTTTACTTACGTTAGCCAACACACCCTCCTCACGCTACTCCTGGTGACAGACTGACAGACTGGAGGGACGGGTTCAGGGTGTAAAATGTGTAATAACACAGTGAATGCTGACTAAAGGTACCCTATTATTGATCCAATTAAACTGAGAAATCAATCACAGATCATTTAATAAAAACAACAACCGTCTCTAACTCTGACGTCAACTTCTGCTTTTAACATCAAGTTTGATTCTGTTCCCTTTTTATCAGGTTTTACAGTCAAGTCAAATTTACTTTGACATTTATATGTAACTAAAATAATCCTGAAACTTTGTACAGTATAAAGAATATAAATGTAACTGTGGATAAACATATATATTCATACAGCTTCACATCACCGTTATCATCAGTTCAACAGAGAACTACGTCTTCATTCTTAACATTTTCAATTACTTAAAGAAGGAAATTATCACTATTTTCTTTTGTATTAAGTTAACAGCAACAAAACGTGTTGTATTGATAGTTAGTCAATTTATTATTGATAATTAATCAATAATTAGATGGAAAAGTTAAAGTGCAGCCGACACCTGAAGAGAAACAGAAACTGTGGACTGTCAGAGGAAGTTCAGTGTAAAGCAGATGTGGTCAGTGTGAGTGCGGTTTCTGGTGTCAGTCAGGGTTTCTATTCCTGGTGGGACAGGAAGTGTAGCTGCTGACAGGACGCCGTTCACATGAAGCAAACACTCACAGACACGTCCTAATATTACTGCGCTGACGTCTGATTGGACAGACAGACTGACCAGCTTCCAGAAAAAGCTCCGACACCCCCTGATGATTCATATCTCTAATTAAAAAGTGGAACTTGAACGCACCACGAGACTCAAACAGCCTGCTGACAGCAACTGACAACAATAAAGTTTCTCTGAGGACGTTCCGCAGTAGATAAAGGTTCTCTGAGGACGTTCCGCAGTAGATAAAGGTTCTCTGAGGACGTTCCGCAGTAGATAAAG
>NW_023339807.1:25963626-25965853 GCF_004916995.1 Morone saxatilis | reverse complement strand
GATAAAGGTTCTCTGAGGACGTTCCGCAGTAGATAAAGGTTCTCTGAGGACGTACCGCAGTAGATAAAGGTTCTCTGAGGACGTTCCACAGTAGATAAAGGTTCTATAAGTATTTCTATGAGTAAAGTATTTCTGATTCTGATTCTATTCCACAGTAGATAAAGGTTCTCTGAGGACGTTCCGCTCTGTCTTTGGTGCAGCAGTGAAACCGGAGCTCCCTGCAGCTCAGACTGAAACTTGACTCCAGCAGAACAACGCTGTAGAAAGTCGAGGTTAAACTTTCTGTTTCCAGTTAGAACCCAAACAACAACAGAACCCGGAGGAATGACAGATTCTACAGAGCACTTCTGAAATATTCTTCTAATTATTGATTGATTTTTAAACATCTACAGTTCTCAGGGAACCAGGTTGGAATGAGATGGAACCTTTTTGGACAAACTGGAACCAGAACACGTTCTGTGTTTATGACAGGTGATTGATTGATTGATTGATTATTACTGATCAATCGTTCTCACGTTCCTAAATGTTAAATTAGTGTCGAAAAAGCTGCACTGTCCCTTTAAATCTGTCACACCTCTGTCAGTTAACGAGGTTAACGAGCACTGATCACAGAAACACACCTACAGGCAGACAGACAGCTGTCTCACTCTGCCCCCCGTCGCCATGAGAACGCTGTCTGTTTCTCACATGACGGGGAGCATCCCCCCGTTACCATGGCAATAATTAAAGGTGCTAACGAGGTGACAGCAGTCAGATATCTCTCAGGTGTCAGTCACCTGTAGGCCCCGCCCCCTCAGACTCACCTCTTTCTCGCAGATGAACAGCTGATCTCCCCTCAGAACCACAAAGCGGTTCTTCCAGATCTCTCTGAAGATCCCTTTCCCGCAGAACTTCCGGATCCAGCCCACCTTATCGGGCTGAACGTGCTGCTGCACCGAGTCCTTCGGGCCCTGAAACAGGAAACAGGAAGCTGTCAGAGGAGCACCGCCAGAGTAAGTTCACTTTTACTTAAACAAAGAATATTAATAAACTCTAAAACATAAAAACATCAGCCTGTTCTTTAGGATAAATTCAGAACTTTTGTCTTAAAGAACATTAAAATAACTCTTCAGGTCAGAGTTGTGATGCATAATTTAATCATTATTATCAATATCATAGCATTAAAATATAAAAATAAAATCAGTACAAATATCATATTTATTCACTATAAGCAGACTCTCACTTGATACTGATATTAATATGATTTAATGGCACTTATTAACGGTCATTAACCGTTAATAGTTTCCTCATTAACTCAATTATTCAACTTTAAATCAATCAGACCCTTATTCTGAAAACCGGAAGTCTGGTCTTATGGCAGCTTGCGGCTGTTGCCTTCAAAATAAAGGTTTTAAACTAATCCTTGAGGCTTTTGTTCCTCGAGCTCCGGTTTAACGGAATAAAGCGGACCGAGAGGAGCCGCCGGTGGCCGGTGTCGGTGCCGGTAACTCTCACCCGTTTCCCGGAGTTGTTCTTCTTCATGCTGGCGGCTGTCAGGCTGCCAGCGGCGGGATAATGACGGTACTTCACGCACTTTCACGGTAACTCCGTTATTCCTCCACAATGCGCCGCAGACCGGCGGGAGAGCGGAGGATGGAAGAGGGATAAAAGCTCTTAAAGTCCGGCAGGGAGGACCGGAGCTCCGCCGCAGCTCCGCCGCTCCTCAGCTGTTGATCCTCGGTGAGACTCTGCTCGTCGCCCCGCTGCTGCTGCTGCCGGGCTCCGCTGCACTCTGACCGGCCAGGAGCTGCTCAGTGAGTCGGTGTCCGGTTACTCCTCCTCCTCCTCCTCCTCCTCCTCCTCCGGACTCCCTGCTGGCTCAGCGGCTCCTCGGCAGCCCCACAGCGCCCCCTACAGGCAGACACCTCCTGGTGCCTCCTTTCTTCCCTTATAGTCCTACCTCTGTTTACAAATACTGTGTTCACAATAATACTGCAGTAAAAGTACAAATACTCCGTTACTGCAGTAACCATCATAAAAGTACTATAATAATAATAATAATAATAATAATAATAACAATAATGATTATTATAATAATAATAATAATAATAATAATGGTAATAATGATGATAATGATAATAATAAAAAAATAATAATAATGTTAACAATAATAATAATAATAATAATAATAATAATGATAATAATACATCAATAATGTATTGATTATACACCCCCTTCGTCAGCTCCT
>NW_023339807.1:25957745-25963526 GCF_004916995.1 Morone saxatilis | reverse complement strand
CCCAAACCGTGTTTTAATCTGTTCATGGTTCTGGAAAATGGACTCAAACAGGCGGCAACCAACGCAGCTGCACTTCCTCTAATGTCCACTAGATGCGACTATATCTACTGAATTAAAGTGAAAACTAAAATATCAGCTCTGAGGGCAGTTTCTCAGTTTCATTGTTCCACCTCCAGGATTCAGCGTCTGAGGCAGATCACGGATCAGTCTCTCCAAGAAGCTGCAGGAAGTAACGTAAATCTAACTAATCCTGTTGAATTCTTCGTGAAAAATTTGATCAAATCACTGCAACTGTTCCTGTGAGTGTCACCGATCACAGCAAGGTTTTATTCTCACTGGAACTCTATTTCATCCCAGCTTAAACACTCATCTTATTGGCCGCCATATTGCTCTTAAATCAGCCTTATACATCCCAGAAATTAGATTATAGAGATTTAATTCTCTCTGGAACGAGGGGTTCCTGAAATGTGGAGAATTTCTTTTAGAAAAGCTGCAGTGAAATAATTTTCCTGGAGGGAGCGATGCGATACCTGTGGTATGAAAGGTGTGTTATGTTTAATCCGCCTCGACAGGTATTGTGGTCACAGTCAGCGGGACTCGCTGCTGCTCGCTTCTCCCGTCTGAGCTCGATGCGACTCCACCACCTCACCGCGGAGATCCAGTCCCTTCTGGTGCCTGTTGGGGACAACTCAGTCAGGTGTGACGGACCTTTATCATTGTCCGTCAGCTTTCGTCCATCCTGACATCATCCTCTCCGTCAGGTTCGGCGTTTTCAGTCCTGCTCTTTACGGTTATCTTCCACTCATCGCCGACTTCCTCTCCTATCACTATCCTGGTCTCTCGTCTCTCCTTGCTCATCTCCTTCCTGTCCTGCTCTGTCTCCTTTCCTTCCTCCTCACTGTCCTCCTCTAGCTTCTTAATGTCCTCTTGCCTGTCATCATCTGCCTCCTTGCGCTCCCTTTCTGTCTCCTCCTTGTCTTCCACACATTTGATTACGTCTTTTCCTTCCTTTTCCGTGTCCTCCAGCCCATCACTCTCCTTTGTTTCCTCTCCTTCTTCTTCCATCTCCTTCCTGTCCTCCCTCATCTCTTTCCCTGTCTCTTCCCCGTCCTCTTTAATCCCCTTTTCTTCTTCTTTGTCCTGCTGTTTCTCCTCTGACGTCTCTTGTTCTTGTTCCTCCTCAGTGTTGTCTTTGTCTTCCAGCTCGAGAAGCTCAAGAGAACTGGCCTCCAGAGCTCCAGCCCCCAGCAGGGTCTCTGTCAGGGTATTGAGGAGGTCTGACTGGATCTCCTCTGGTTTCTGACTCATTGTCTTTTCCACCACCTCTTTCTGCCACGGTAGGAGGCCCGTCACATGAAACGACTTCTTCCAAAGCAGTGGGAGTTTGTTCAGGTGTGTCAGGGCCTCGACCACCCAATTAACCAGCAGCTGGGCGACGTTTGCTTGAAGCTGTTGGGGTGACGGCTCTTCCAGCTCCTTTGGGTTTCCAGCGGTGAACTTTGCCCAGCGTGACAGCAGGAAGCGCTGCAGAACTGGCTTCATGCAAATCTCCAGGGGCTGAAGATGGAAGGAGCAGCCTCCGGGAATCACAGCCGGGAGAGTACCCGATCCACTGACGGAAGTAAGGAATGAATCTCCTAAGTGTTCCCGGTGTCGGTCCAAGACCAGCATTGATTTGCTGGGCTGAGTTGGACCAGACACATGCTGTAGCCAAACTTTGTTAGTCCAGAGATCCAAGGCTTCTTCTACTAACAGACTCTCTGGGCCGGCCTCCAGCAGGATGAACTCTGGCAGGGCTTTCTCAGCCAGCTCCCTGTTCGCCAGCACCAGGGACGGCAGCATGGTGCCATCGGCCAGCACCGTCAGGTACACAGTGACCAGAGGTAAAGATCCAGTGAGTTCCAGGGCCTCCGAGCAGCGAGATTTGTCCTGAACTAACCTCAAGTCCACAAAGAGACACAGCTCATCCATTGCAGCTACAGTGCTTTCGGACAGCTTGTTGACCTGAATGACCTTCTGGGTAAATTCCCTGAAGGACTTGATCTTTGCCTCCAGGGAAAGTGGCAAGGCACGAGCCAGCGTGACTTCCCTGCCAATGCTCCGTATGCCGAGCCGATGCTGCAGCATGAAGCTCACCGCCCAGTCGTAGGAGATGCGGAAAGAGTCACTGAAACCTCCCTTCTTCTTCAACGTAGAGGCTTTGTGGAAGAGGTTGCTCTCTGTAATTGGAAGCTGCTGCTCACGCATGGACAGTACCCAGGCCACCATACGGTCAACGCCGTCGGCTTGGACTTTCTGTTCCTGTTCAGTTTGCTTCAAACGCTTCCTGGCCTCCTTCAGCCAGGACCGGATGAGCTCCGTGTCAGTTGAGAAGACCCTTGAGGCTTGATGGAGTCCGTCACACAGAGCGAACAAGGCGATCCTCAGCTGACGGGCGGTGAGGAAATCATCGCGTTCTTTAGAGGCAGACGAGACGGTTGCTGGTTGGGCGTGGCCGTTCGTTGTTGACAGCAGGTGAGACACTGGACGTTTTTCTTTTTTGAGAAATTCTTCCTTAATATCTTCAGTTTCTTCATCAACGTCGTCCAGATCATCCAGTCTCTCATCTTCGGAAAAGTCTAAGTCCTCCACAGGGGCCATTGCCCCGTCCACATTGTCCTGAACCTCGATCACCTCGACTGCTCCACTACAGCACAGAAAACCAAAGGTACAGGTGTCAATATTATTGCAGAGGTCACAGCATTAACTCAAAACACTCATGTTCAATTCAATTTACAAATTATTACCTTATTCTGTCCTTGAGAAATCCAACTTTAGTTGATCCTGTTGAAAACATCAAATGTATCTTTAATTGTGTAAAGCAGCAATAAACCAATTTCTCAGTTATAGAACAAATGAACTGTATAAAATACTGACCTTTGTTCAGAGGTGACAGGCCGTGATATTCCCAGAAGCACCTTGGCTGATTGCACAGGTTGGCTTTACAGACAAAGCAGCCGAACACGCTCTCACGGCGAATGTTCCTCAAGTAGCAGTTCTTACACCTCTTGGTGATGTGGCTGATCTTTGCCATCCTGTGTCTGTGTTTAACTGGTTCGTCCGCCACCTCCACCCTCATCCCGCGGGAGCTGGCGATCTCAATGGTCTCAAAGTATTTCTGAGCACACTTGGCGAGCTGGTTGCCCAAACGTTTGCGGAAGTTGACCTGAGTAAAAAGGCCGTCTTGTACCCAGGCAGGTGGGTTCTCTTTGCGGCTCTCCCGCAGCACGATGAAGGCATTGACGATGCTCAGGTTCACCAGAAACCAGAAGAGGCTGCGCCAGTGTCGGTCCTGGGGGATTCCTCCCAGTGGGTTGCAGGCCAGCAGCTGCTTGCAGATGTCAACCCCTCGCATGTTCTCCTGCAGGAGGCGGAATGCCATGGGGCGATCAATGGGGTCTAGTTCACCCACTTTGGTCTGAGACCTCCTCCAAACAGTGTCCTGTTCACCTGGAGCTGCATTAGTTGACAAGCAGCCCATCTCCTTGGTGTCCCTCCAACGGGTGGCCAGCAGAGGACCAAACTGCCTCTGCAGGAAGTCTCCGGGTTTCTCCAGCTGGCCCTCCTCCCACAGCTCTGCAGGCAGGATGGGGTTGGGTGGAGGAAAGGAGCTGGAGGCGTAGATGCCCTGGTCCAGAAGCTTCTGCATGAGTGGGACAGACGTAAGCGAACTAGCCAGGAAAAGGTGGTGGTGTTTATCCTCCAGACCCTTCACCAGCTCCGGCACCACAGTGAAGCCCGGCTCCTGGCCGACCTTCTCTCCCACCTGGATGAAGAAACGGTGGCAGTAGCCGGACTTGGAGTCACAGAGCAGCCACACCTGAGGCTGGGTCTTTGGGTTGCCCTTGGTGCTGCAGCTCTCCTCCTCCAGGCTGGGCAGCAGCGCCCTGTCGATGGCAAGACAGCAGTTTGGCCGGTAGGTGTTCCACATTGCTTCACCCAGGGTGTCCAGCATCGGCCTGAAGATGTGGAGCGAGTCGCTGGACTTGCCGGTGCCACGATACTCGTCTGTGGTGAAGCTGCCCATCCGGATATTGGCAGCAATCTGCTTGAAGCGTTTGAAGCTCATGGCTCGGTAGAAGGTATAGCTGTTGTCGTAGTGACTCCAGGACCAGTAGTGCGATGGGTCGGGTAGGTTCTGGATCCCCATCAGGATAACCAGGCCTATGAAACCTTTGATCTCGTGGGTAGTGACTGGGACCCAGTCTAAGTAGAAGGAGCCCAGGAACTGGGAGGTCTTGACGTGGGCGTTGGTCTCGTTGGTGATCAGCTCCATGAGTGATGCAGGAAAGAGCAGGTTGAAGAAGTCGATGGCGTCGCTGTTCTTGGACAGATAGTGACGAGGCCCGCTGCTCTGCGTGAATGGGACGATGGTGGACTCAGCGCTGTCACTCTCTGTTGGATGTTTCCAACAATTTGCTGACCTCCAGGATGGATCAGACAAATCTTTGTTCTGGTCTGATTCCTTCTCTTCTGAAGGTCCTTCATCATTGTGGCAGAACTGGATGTCAGGTTCAATGTAGGCTGAAAAGAAGGGACAATTAAAGGACAATTAAACTTCTTTTACCATCTTAAACAGTAATTCACTGTAATTATTTTTAGAAACATCAATCACTAATAATCAGGTATAAAAATGTCAGCAGAAACATCCTACTGCGTCACGATGTTCAGTAAGTTGGGTGGGGCCTAGTGGCCGACATAGGCCATTTGTATTGTTGTATTGGGCACCACATATAACCCAATTTTATTCAGATATCTTGAGGTCAGGGGTCAAGGGATCCCTGTGAAAATGGCCATTCCAGTTTTTCCATGGACAAAATCTAGTCCAACTTTAGAGCCCCCCTCCTCCCCTTTCCTATGTGTGAGGTCATCTAGTTTCATATGATACCAGTATGATCACCAGGTCAGTGGTGAAGGGATGAATGAACTCAACGGTTCCTCTCTAAGTTGGCAGTGGATCATGTTAATCATGAGACATCCTGACATGTGAACACACTGATCCAGATACAACACTCCTTCATTTCCTCAACTTCCAGCTGTCAGGGAGCGAGTGGAGACTCTGAACATTCAGTCAGGTCAGGTTTATTTACTTTGGCTCCAGCTGAAGCCAGAAGTCGGACGCTGCCAAGAGCTATGGAGCAACAGGTCTGTGGAAAGCTCCGGGCGTCCTAAACCTAACTCTTGATTTAATAGCTCAGTTAGTGTTTACAAACCCAGCATCAGGAAACATAAAGTTCAACAAGAAGTTGAGTGCGCTGATATCTGCAGACTGCGTTAGTGCTCGTATCTCTGCTGGTTCCCCTTTGTCCTTTATTGTTATCTGAGAGAATATTCTGAATAATGAACTGAAGATACTCATTGGAATATTTACTGTAAAGGTTTGATGACGAAGGAGGAGCACAATGTATTCACCAAAATAAAAATTATTATTACTCAGTGTAATCTTAATAATAACAAGACTTGTATCTCATTATTACCATCAAACCTCGCACAAAGATTGTCCCAGTTAATGTTTCCTTAAAATAACACAGGTTGCACAAAACAAGTCTTACAGGACAGGAAAAAAAACCCAACAGGCCTTAATGTCCCTGTTACCATGGACCACCCACAGTCAGTTTGTCCATAAACTACAGGAGACACAGCGAATAAACACAGTTCCCAGAGTGTGTGTGTGTGTGTGTGTCTGTGTGTGTGTGTGTGTCTGTATAGGTGTGTGTAGATTAGTGTGTGTGTGTGTGTGTG
>NW_023339807.1:25954115-25957645 GCF_004916995.1 Morone saxatilis | reverse complement strand
GCAAAGTAACTGTGACGTTATTTTGTATGTTCTATAACGCTTGAGAAAAGTGCTGAACACTCAGCACGATCATCAGACATGAATGGCCGAGGATACAACGCAATCTTCCACATGCCATTTGTCCTTATTTCCCTTTCAGAGATGAGCTTACTATCAAAGATGGAGTCATCATGAAAGGCCACAAGGCAGTCATTCCTGTGTCACTACAAAAGGAGTACGTAAGCATCATGCACAGAGGGCATCCTGGTGCTGAAGCTACTAGACGGAGAGCGAGAGGCATAGTTTTCTGGCCCACTATGACAGACGACATAAACAAAGAGACTGAGTCATGTTCCGTGTGTAACAGCACAAAATCACACCAACAGAAAGAACCACTCCAGCTACATCCGGTTCCAGACCTGCCTTGGTCAATTGTGGCAACAGACATCTTTGAATGGTGCAGTCAGCAGTACTTTGTGCTAGTGGACTCATATTCAGGCTGGTATGAGATCGACCTGCTTCGTGATGCAACCTCTGCAACAATTATCACAAAACTTAAGAGACATTTTTCAGTTCATGGAGCACCACACACTCTCTTATCAGATAATGGTAGACAGTTCACAAGCCAGCACTTTAAAGATTTTGCCGCACAATGGGACTTCACTTATGTTACCAGCAGCCCAGAGTATCCCCAATCTAATGGGTTAGCTAAGAGAGCTGTGCGCAGTGCCAAACATCTCATGGAGAAATCTCACAGAGACGGAACTGATGTCTTTCTCAATCTCCTAAAATCTCAGAAACGTGCCACATGATGCCAAGCTAAGTTCTCCTGCACAAAGACGAATGTCCAGGCAGACACGTAGCACTCTTCCAGAAAGCTGTACAGGAGGAATCGGCAACACATATTCCCTGTATCCGAGCCTGCTCCAGCACAGCTTAATGTTGGTGACACTGACCACCTGGATAGTGGACTTGGATCAAAAGACAACAATACTGGACAAAGACTTGAAACAATGGACACTGAACAGCTCCAGGATGAAATACCTGTAGCTAAGCTGCCTTCGAACACAACACGCTCAGGTCGTGTTAGTAAACCAAATCCTAAGTACAGAGACTGAGTTTATTTGTCAGTTAAACATGCATAGCACATCATTTAGATTAATTCAGGATGTGTGATGAGCTAACATTCAGGTGTTTGAGTTTATGTTTAAAGTACATTTACTCGTTGTGGTCTCAATTTCATGCTGGTTATTTGTGATTGACATTTATTTTGTTTACATCTCAGCAGGGTGACATGATTTTTCACATTCATGTGGCTGTCATAGATATCGTATCTGCTAAATGTTGGTAATGACATAACCCCTGTTACGTCTGCTGTTTAGCTAGATAGTTTATTAAGGTTATGGAGCATGAGCTAAGGAAAGGGGATGTAGATCATTCACTATGTCAAGACTGGTTCGGTTTGAGCTATTACAGCCACCGTATTTGTAGTCAGTAAAGCTGCGCATGCGTACTACTCTAGGAGGTGGGTGCTCAGATATATGTATTGACTATTGACTGGTGTACCTCATAGCATCCTCGGTGTTGCTATTAATAAACCTGAGTTATGGTCAAACTCCAAGCTTATCTTCATTGTAGTAAGCTTCCAACAGGTCCCTTGATCTACATATTCTAAATGTGTAATCTTGTTGTCTCCTTCCCCCTTGACCAAACCCCCACACCTACCTTTGCTGCCCTTTGTCTCCATCACATTTGGTCGATCACCTACCTTTTTGTCTTAAATCCGTCTGACTCCCGTTTTAATACCTGTTAACGTCTGCTGACCGGCCTGATCAGTAGCTTACCATTTACATACCTGTCCTACTGTATGCAGTTATAGAAGTACCTTTATTTCATTTGTTCTGGGTTCCGTTCACGCGACTCAGACCTGCTCTGTGTATGTCAGTTCACAGGATGCACGGCAAATGCATTTTAAACTCACACAACCACAGCAAACCTGAACTGGACTTGAATTGATTTTTCTTCAACAATACAAAACATAGTTTGAATAAATTATAGATTTTTTTTTCTTTGGTATAATTACATTGAATAATTTCCATGATATACAACCACAGGTCATAATATAGGTGACAACATTAAGTAACAAACATAAAGAAGTAAATAAACCAATAACACACACACTGATATCTTTGTACTTTGTCTAATGAAATGTTGTTAAACTTCATTCAGAGTTCCATAAAGAATTTGTCTGATTTTAGAACCCTGTGTTTGAACATCTGGGCTTCACAGCGTTAACAAGCAGGTTGATTGGTGGTGTCCAAGCCACCGCCTCTCTCATCTGATTGGCTGTGCCCTGATATGAAAGGACTTAAACTCCACCCTCCCAGTTTTGTTCACAATGGTCCTGGTCTGAGAGTCGAGACTGTGTGAGAGCAGGACCTGCAGGATCTGATCAGACCAGGAGCTCAGTCAGCCATGGGTGAGCTGGTTTCTCTTCATCCTATCTGTCTCTGTCTATGTCTGTCTGTCTGTCTGTCTGTCTGTCTGTCTGTCAGTCACTGTCTGCTCTGCAGCTCCTGTCTGCTCTGCAGCTCCTGTCTGACTCAGCTGCTTAAATAGCCCGTTTTTCTCATGAGGTCTGGTTGGAGCTGCAGCTCTCAGGCAGGTCGACCTTTGTTCTGCTGCAGTCTCACTTAAGGCGGGAAACTAAAGGTGCAGTCCGTGAAATAAAAACAGTTCATACAAAAGAACTTAAAGGTTTCTGAGCTGAGATTAAACTATTTCACTCTGACTGGAAGAAACAAAATTAATTCCAGTTTTCAGACTCGTCTATAAGATGTTTTACATGTTTTTTAGGAAATGTTGAAAAGATAAATCTTTATTAATCAGCAGCAAAATAAGAATGAAACAGGATAATAAATATAAACAAGACAATATTGATTGATCATGATTTGAACATATAAATCTTGTTATCTGGTGATTTTATGTTTGTTTTAATTAAATCAGTTAAAGTTAATTAATTTCAACGAATTCAACGAGTAGACTCGTGATGATATTTTCGTGATGATATTTTATTGTTAGGGTTAGTGATGATATTTTATTGTCAGGGTTAGGGTTAGTGATGATATTTTATTGTCAGATAATAAATTATTATATGTAATAAACTTTATTTATACTGAACCTTTCAGAATAAAGCTGCTTTACACAAAAAACTAAATATTAAAACATTCCAGGAGAAACAGAAAAAAACAATAAAATAAGATAAAAACAGTGAAATGAAATAAATAAATAAAATGTAAGAATATTAAACTATGAAATCAAATATTTTGAGAGGCTGTAAAAACATCACGTTACCTCATTTAAACTTGTAAAATGTTGCTGTGACGTCTTCAGATCAATAAAAGGATTTTCAACCAATAATTGATGATCAGAATAGTTATTGATTCATTTTCTACAAACTGAAGAGCTGAAAGGTGAAAAACAGCGACCTGTCCCTTTAAATGGCCGTCAGTGTGTGTGTGTGTATGTGTGTGTGTTACTGTGAGTGTGTG
>NW_023339807.1:25945731-25954036 GCF_004916995.1 Morone saxatilis | reverse complement strand
ACACTCACAGTAACACCATCATCACACAGCCAGTAACCACCACACAGCACGCAACACACAGCTCACCAGTAAGCATGTGTGTGTGTGTGTTATATAAGTGGAGGTTACATTCGTTCACACGAACCATTTGTTTTAAAACCTGCAGCTTAACTCAGATTACTGTAGCTGATTGATTAAAGACTGTATTCACATATAAATACAAATAATCAATACAAACATTGTTTTCCACATTAAATTAAAAGGACAGTTATATATTCATATATAATATATTTTTTATATATATATATATATATATCAGTCAATAGTTCCACATCCTCTGAAGCAATGGTTCCAACCTTTGTCCTTTCTATTATTTATTAAACTGACTCACGGACATATTTTATATTTCAAACTGAACAATGAACCCAAACAGTGAACAGTATTTCTTTGTGGACATGATATGGAAGATGTTAGGATGTGACTCAGAGTCTGTAATATTTCTATAATCCATGGTCAGTTAATGTTAATGTTAAACTAACCTTCATATACAAAACCAATAAAAACCCAAATACAACAAATAACAACAAAGTTCGAAGGTTTGTGCGACTGTGCAGTAGGTCGATAACAGAACTCCTTTCAGACCTTCAGATGATAGAAAATTATGATTTTCATTGATGATATTAACAATATTTATAGATATTATGTATACAGTAACTGAGTACAAGTACTCAACAAGAAGAACAACAACCAATCAGAGCCGACAAAGATAGTTGTCTTATTCCCAGTTGATCACATTGAACATTTTAAGTAAAACTAACTCACTTGTGTACGTTAAAAAGCATTGATCAAGTAGTTTTAGTGACACTGACTTAATTTGTCAATTTTTATTTGTAGTGTGAAAAATAAAACAGTCAGGTAAAAAGTTAGTGACACCTTAAAACAGTGAATAAAAGCTGCTTCATGGAGAATCTTTTTCTTTGTGTTACTTACAGTGCTCAATGTAATCAGGTTAACAATTAAAGTTGAGTTCAAATAACTTTTAGTGGTTTCCTGTTAAACCAGGTAGAGAAACTATAAATAAATATTCAACTGATCAGCTGATCGTCTGTTATCAGAGAATAATGAGAGCGACATTAAAGCTGCTGTTTCTGTTCCACTGTAAGAACGAATGACAACTGTTACAGCTGAGATTTTATTAGATAGATAGATAGATAGACTAGATTAGAAGATAAGAATAGATAATAAATATAGATACGATAGAAGAAGATATACCTTTATTGACCCAAGCTGGGAAATTACAGTTACAATTACATACAATACTTAAAATGACATAAATAACCTGGAGACGGGTTTTTCTTTGTAGTCCAGATGAAGATCTACAGATGTTCAACTGGTTTTGTGACTTCATGTTTACATATTTGTGGTTAAAAATGTTCTTATGAAGAACTACAGTAGCTGTAGTCAGCTCAATATTACTACATATAGATGATATATGTGTACATACAGATTATATATGTGTACATACAGATTATCTAAGTGTACATACAGTATACAGATTATATGTGTACATAGAGATTATATAAATGTACATACAGTATACAGATTATATATGTGTACATACAGATTATATATGTGTACATACAGATTATATATGTGTACACAGATTATATATGTGTACATACAGATTATATATGTGTACATACAGATTATATATGTGTACATACAGATTATATAACTGAACATACAGTATACAGATTATATAAGTGTACACACAGTATACAGATTAAAGGAACCTGAGTGGAAGCTTATAAATGATTTACTGACAGTTTAATATATGAATAAACTGTTACTGACACTATAATAATCTGCACTCGCTCTATAAACTCTCTAAGGTCCAGATGAAGTCTTATCCAGTAAAACAATCAGAGCACTGGTTCCACCTGTGGTGGGCGGAGCCTGCAGGTGATACCACAGAGTACAAGTATACATACAAAGTACACTGTAAAAAAAATAACGTTATTTTTTAGTTTTAAGTCAAACTCGGAAGTTTTGAAATAAAGTAATAATTATGAAATTTACTTTTCTTCTTTAGAAATCTTTAAGTCTTACAAACAAAAATTGTTTGTAGCAACCAAACTGACCTACAAAACTCTCCTGCTGTGTGTAAAACAAACACTCCACAGTAATAAGTGTCGGGGTGTTTTTATGACCTTTGACATGTTGTGTTTTCAGGATGTGGACTGGGATACCACAAACCACCTGACATCATTAAGGGTCTGTCTGTCTGTCTGTCTGTCTGTATATATCAGGGTTGAGTGAGTACTCGTCAGAAACAAGTATCCAGTACAGATAATGTTGCTTTCTGTCGATATCTGTACTCATCCCGACTATGTACAGTATTTGTATGCATGTATGTGTATTTATAGATGTATGTAGATGTGGTATAGATATATAATCTCTCCAGCATCATGGGTCTACACCTTCAGTTGGATGTGCAGAAAACCTCCAAAGGATCCTGATCAGCTGTTGAACCACCTCAGCTGGCTCTCATCTGATCTCCTTCCCCTCTCTCTAAGGCTGAGCCTCCTTGTAACCTCCTTTCTGTCACTACCCAGAGGCCACAGACGAGAGCTGGATCGTGGATCAGCTGGTAAAGAGAAAGCCTTACCTTCTGACTCAGCTCCCTCTGAACCACAAAGGTCCCACACAATGCCCACATCACCAATCCGGCTGTTTGTCCCAGGCTCTATTTTACCATCGCTGGTGAACAAGACCCCAACATACTTGAACTGGCAGGAACTCCCAAAAAGGAGGGAGCAGTCCACCGTTTTCTGCCTTCAGACTTGGAGGTGCTGACTCTCATCTTGACTGCTTCACACTCCACTGCAAACCTCCCCAGTGCGTACTGGAGGTCACAGACTGATGAAACCAACAGAACCACATCATCTGCAAAGAGTAGAGAAGCAATTCTGTGGTCCTCAATAAGACCCTCTCCTTAACACTGCTGCACCTTGAGCCCTTGTCCTTGAAAATCACAAAAAGAATTTGTGGCCAGAGACAATCCTGGTGGAGCCCAACACCCTCATGGCACCTGGTGGGTGAGAGGTTCGGGCACGAATGTTTGGACCCATGAAGACTCCTCTCATGGGACAACCCTGCAAGGATGAAGATAAAGGTCCACTGTTTCACAACCAGGACAGAATCTGTATTGATCATCATGGATTTGAGATGATAGCACTCTGGAATAAACACAGTAAGGCTGAACAGTGTGGTTCCCCTGACCGTCCATTACCCCACCCTCCTGGTCTGCCATCCTGCAGGTGCTGTCCCTGACCTCCATGCAAGGAGGAATCAGTCGGATTTGCCAAAACTTCCTTAAGCTCAACCAAAAGTCCTCTTCCATAGCCTCTCCGAACTCCTCCCACACCCAGGTTTTTGCTGCAACCCCTCTAGCTTCCTACTTTGATGATCCTCTGACTTTGCTTCTAGCGCCATCATCAGGTCGACATTTGAATGTGTCCAGTACTTTTGTTAATGACCAGATACCTGCAGAACTACAGACATTCCCATCAGCCTCTGCTGCACTTTGTGTTTACTGCTGACTAGCTAATGTTAGCATGCTAACAGATGGTGAACATGGTAAACCTGCTAAACATCAGCATGTTAGCACTGTCACTGTGAGCATGTTAGCATACTGATGTTAGCATGTAGTGCAGAGCACCACTGTGTGTAGAACATGCTTCACGCTTCATGTTGTGTTGTTGCTGCAGAGATATTTGTTTTCATGATGGAGTGTAAACAACTTCATTAAAGGTGTGTGTAATTGGGATATCTGATGATAGAAATCATTAATAAAACACTCCCGGGGTGTATAAAACAAACACCCCGCTGTGTATAAAACAAACACCCCGCTGTGTATAAAACACTCCTGTGTATGAAACAAACACTCTCGTGTATAAGACTCTCCTGTAGGAGCTCTGTTTCCCAGAATGCATCAGTCTGATAAACAACAGGAACAGTATGTGTGGGTTTAAATTGTTGGAAGGAACTCATCCAGCAGCTCGTTCAGCAGTGAACTGGGAGACACCCTGTAACGCTCCAGGATTAAACACTGTGACCTCTGACCTCTGTGGCGTCTCCTGCAGTAATAACAGCATCAGTGTGGTCTCATGACATTTCCAATGTTCTGTTTTCTCAGCCTCAGCCAACTGTTCAGGATGTGGACCAGGATACCGCAGTCCACTGGATGCTATGAAGGGTGAGTATGTATATATATTTATATACGTAGAGAGAGAGAGAGCTATCATCATGCGTGTCCTCGCCACAGGTGTAGTCACAGTGGTTCCACTTCCACTCCAATGTGTACGATTAGTGGCATCTGGCTGTGTAGTTTCAGACTCACTTGCTCCCTCCCCCTTTCCAAGCACGAGGGAGAAACTATGGTGGCTGCAAAACTTACAAAAAACACAAAGGCCCCGTCTAAATCCAGTGTTTGGTTTGTCCGTTCTGGGCTACTGTAGAAACATGCTCCGCCAGAAGAGATCGCCCTTCCTGTAGATAAAAACCTCTCATTCAAGGTAACAAAAACACAACAATTCCTATATTCAGGTGATGATACACTAATGAAAACATACCTATGGATATTATATTTCATTTGTGACAATAGATCCTCCTCAGTGTTACACATTGGACATGGTGGAAATGTGGGCTGGCTACTAGATAGTACTATCTACTACTATGGGCTGGCTACTAGATAGTACTATCTACTACTATCTTGGTAGTATCTAGCGATCAGGGAACCAGGGGAGACTCTTTGAAATGACTGCTCTTGGCAACAATAGCAATAATTTTAGTTGTTTTTCTCGTTGAAGGTCGTCGGGAGGAGATCGTTTACCTGCCCTGCATCTACCGCAACACTGACATCCTTAAACCCGACTACCTCGCCACTGTTGACATCGACCCCAAATCCTCCACCTACTGCCAGGTAGAACGAGTCATCCAATCCCCTGCTGGCTCCTACAGACAAACTTTCTATTTTGCTCCGACTTATTGTCTTGCATCGTTACATCTAAATGAGTCAGTGATCAGTGAAGCTTGTTGATGCCTAGCGTCGGTTCATTTCTTGTCTTTGTTCTCTCGTCAGCTCTCTCCTCCTGCTGGATTCTCTGATGTCTCGCTTTCATTTCCTCTTCTGCTTCTTCTTCCTTCAGGTTTTTGTTTTTTCTCAGTATCTTACCTGCAGGATCTGTTTTACTGTCTTTCTTGTAATGTCTAAATAAATAAAATGCATATATTCCTCTCATTGGACCTGTTGTAAGCTCTGACCTTTGCCGTTGCAGGTCATCCACCGGCTGCCGATGCCGAACCTTCGTGACGAGCTGCATCACTCTGGCTGGAACGCCTGCAGCAGCTGCTTTGGCGACGCCTCCAAGAAGAGAAACCGTCTGATTCTACCGGCGCTCATCTCCTCTAGAATCTATGTGGTTGATGTCGGGACAAACCCCAGAGCTCCTCAGATCCACAAGGTACCAACAGCACGCCACTGCTCATTGACACTGCTCTGCCAAGGAAACAGGGTGGCCTGGCTCCTGTAAGGTGTCTGATTACTTTTTGAAGAAAGAAACTTACTGATTTACTTACTAATTTAATCCCAAACCAACCCAGGTTTCTACAAAATATAGCCTTTAGTTAGTGGAGCACACAAGTTCATTTTCTTTCTGATATGAAAACATTCACCTAACAACTAATTTGAAGGTCGCCGCATGTTTCTCTGATGGATTTTCTCTCACTGGAAGCAGTTTTATTCAGCCTAAACAAGAGTGACTGAAGGAAAGCTCCAACTCCACTTCCTGTGTTTGTACAGCAGAGAGAGAAATCTTGGCTGCTGGCTTTAACCAAAGCTGGATGAAAGCTGGTAAAAGCATATCAAATGCCCAGGGCCCCTTGCAGATCAGGGGCCCAGAAAGCTCCAGGTTGAAAATGTCTTTGGTAATATTAACTATTCATCCTAAAGTCCTGCGTAAAGAGTGCTTGCATGGGTTTTTTATTTCTTCAGGTCTTCTGTGGGAGAGAGCAGAGAACTAGTGAAAAAACAAGGTCTGCTGTTCTGGGGAGGAGGAGGAGGAGGAAGGTTCATCCTGAGTTCAGACAGGATGACAAACACACTGACTAACAGCTGTTCCTTAAAAAGCTTAAAATGTTTGAAAGACATCTGACTTATTGGAGATGTGGGAAATGAAAAATGTTGGCTTCAGTAAGTCTGATAAATAATCCGAATGCAAACATGTCTGGCAGTCTGCTGAGTCACTGTGTAATCATTAAACGGTCAGTGCTCCTCAGAGACTTTAATAAATCACCAAAGACGAGAGGTGATACTGGAGGGATGCTGGTTGTGTCCTGTAGTGCAAACTGGGATAGTTTTCCCAGTGTGAAGCAGCAGAATGTGAGTGAGCACCTCCCAGTCTCAGTTCATGGTACTCTGCTGGAAAATGGTGGGGAGTAAGTCACTGCCCCAAGTGAAGGAGTTAAAGTATCCCAGGGTTCATCATTACGGGTAAGATGAAGAAAGAGATGGGGAAAGAGTGGTATCGATGTTTTGGACTATCATTGCACAGAGGAAGCTGATCCCGAAGGAGAAGCTCTGGATCATCTCTGTTCCAGTCCTCAGCTGAGGATCTGGTTTCTGGGAATTGGCCGAAAGAAGAAGATGGTGGATCCAAGCAGCTGAAGTTAGTTTCCATGGTCGGGTGTTTTTGGGAAGAGGAGGTTGACAATGGGATTCTCAGTGGAGTGCTAAACCCCAAAATCCAGTGAACATATTTAAAAACCTCAGGGAGGGTAGCAGCTCTCAGTTTTCAAGTCAATGAGGACAAAACCTCACATTTGACTCACATTTGACTCACATCACAAAAGAAAACAACTTAACTTTTATAGTAGTATACAGGTCCAATTCAGCAATATAGAGAAGGACAAACTATCTGGACCCGTATTTACTGGAAAGACCTAAGGCTTCTAGGTTCTGATACCACCAAGACTCCAGGCACCATCACAGGTTTCTGTAGTCACTAAAGCAAGGATCAAGGTCCCAATCATTGTCTGAAACGCCACCTCTGGTGAGCATGCATCAAAGCATTAAAATAGACCCCAAATTTCTGTTTTTGGACCTAAGTATTTCTAGAAATAAAATCAGTGCTGGTGAGGTACTCCTCAGCATAACTGCATCTCTGTGTAAGCACAGCTAGTTTAAACCTAACAAGCACTGAAAATGTCCTTGTTAAAATTATAAAAACGGGCAAAAGAATTAGGGTTTAGCTGAATCAGGGTAGTGGCACCTTTTTTCGTCCAATTCAGGAACTGGTGCCGGTCCCAGTCACTCCAACTCCAGCCAGTACCACACAGTTCTCAATTCTCAGTTCTCAGTTCTACTCCAATAAGACTCCAGGCAAGGTATGCAACAGAAGATGGATGGATGGATGTTTTTATTTATAGAACTACATTTTGAAAATGTCATATAAGATTTACTGAGTCGTGGTTATGTTTGGTTGTTGTGTCTTCAGATAGTGGAGCCTATCAATCTGTACTGGAAGTGTGGTCTGGCAAACCCTCACACCACCCACTGTCTGGGCAGCGGTCAGATCATGATCAGCTGTATGGGAGACCCGTGCGGCAACGGCAAAGGTGGGACAACCAGGGGACTGTTTCAAATTAGAAAAACCCAAAAGTAAAGGAATATCATCGAAATATGTAAAATCCTCTTCTTGTCCAGACTTAAACCAGCCCCTCTGCTGATTGTTGTTGTAGCGCCCTCTAGCGGACAGTTTCAATGTTACTACTGCTGTCATCCTCCCAGGTGGTTTTGTCCTGCTGGATGGTGAGACGTTCGAGGTAGTCGGTAACTGGGAGCACCCGGGTGAAGCGGTGCCCTTTGGATATGACTTCTGGTACCAACCTCGGCACAATGTGATGATTAGCAGTGAATGGGGTGCACCTAAATCTCTGGTTGATGGTTTTAATCCAGCCCACGTCAAAGAAGGTGAGTCAGGAGGAAATATTTCAATCTTTCTTTCCTCTATTTTATCGTTCTGATGTCAAAGAAATGTAATCTGCGTTAACTAACTGAGTTAATCCAAACCCTCTGGGATCCCAGTAAGACTTAAGTCAGTACCACAGAGTTCTTGTTTCCAGTAAATCTCTAGTCAGTAACACGGGCCTGATCCCAGTAAGTTGCTCCCTGCAACTGGGTTCTAGGTTCCTATCCCAGAAAGTTTTCAGTCAGAAATGTAGCCCTAAGCTCCCTTTGATATGATCCCAGTAAGACTTCAGTCAG
>NW_023339807.1:25944157-25945575 GCF_004916995.1 Morone saxatilis | reverse complement strand
GGGATCGATCCAACAACCTTCTGATTGGAGGACGACCCGCTCTGCCTCTGAGCCACAGCCGTGCTCATAGGTTCACTCCAGGCTATCCATTAACTGAGACCAGATTTGATGAAAGTAAAAGTCTCTCAACACATGGTTCTGCACACGTTAAGAACAACGTCAAGCTCCCGGTTGCACCGCTGGCCCAAAATCAAAAGTTCATTGTTATTTGTGTCCTAGGTCACTACGGCAGCTCCCTCCACATCTGGGACTGGACCACCCACAGGAGGCTGCAGACACTCGATCTGGGTGAGGAGGGTGCAATTCCCCTGGAGGTCCGATTTCTGCACGACCCTGATGCCACCGAGGGCTACGTGGGATGTGCTCTGCAGGGAACAGTCTTCAGATTCTACAAAACACCAGTCAGTACCACACGGTTCTAGATTCCAGTCTTTCTAGTTCTGGTTCTGGTTGATTGGTGATCAGTTGGATTCAAACTGTCGCAGTGAGACAGATTAAATGGCCAATATTTCCTTGTGTTACTCTCATGAGTAACAGCAGAAAACAACAAACCTGTGAGTAACACATTTGATGTGAACTCATCATCTGTGTGTTTTCAGAAAGGAGACTGGGCTGCAGAGAAGGTGATCAGTGTTCCCAGTAAGAAGGTAGAGGGGTGGGCGCTGCCTGAGATGCCTGGTGAGTCTGTCTGTCTGTCTGTCTGTCTGTCTGTCTGGTTTCCTGTCTGACTGGTTCCCTGTCTGTCTGTCCAGGACTGATCACTGACATCCTGATCTCACTGGACGACCGTTTTCTTTACTTCAGTAACTGGCTGCATGGTGACGTCAGACAGTATGACATCACAGACAGGAGGAACCCGCGATTGGTCGGCCAGGTCTGAATGTTGTGACACCTTTCCAGGGACAAACAGGTGAGCGCTCACAGCGAGACAGCTAACCCGTCTGTCTCTTCCAGGTGTTTCTAGGAGGAAGTATCATCCGTGACGGTCCGGTCAAAGTCCTGGTAGACCTCGAGAACCAGCCGCAGCCCCCCCCACGCATCATCAAGGTACAACAGACAGGGAGTAGTAAACCTGTCTGTCTGTCCAACTTCCTGTCTTCCATTTCCTAATGGGGCTGATTATTTATTTATTGATCTCCACCTGTCTGTGTCTCCACCTGTCTGTCTCTCAGGGGAAGCGTATCCCTGGAGGTCCTCAGATGTTACAGTTGAGTTTAGACGGACGGAGACTTTATCTGACGACGTCTCTCTACAGCGCCTGGGACAAACAGTTCTACCCCGACATGATCAAGTCAGTACTCACAGTATTGCAATACTGCAGCAATACTACTAGCCAAGAGCGATGCGAGGCAGGGGCAGCTAGCTATCTGTAGCTAAGCTAAGCTGGGGTTGTCTGGCTGGCTGTATCTTGGCTGTAC
>NW_023339807.1:25943783-25944057 GCF_004916995.1 Morone saxatilis | reverse complement strand
TCGGTATCGGCTGATATCGGTATCGGAAATTGAGAATTGGACAATATCGGAATATCGGATATCGGCAGAAAAGCCAATATCGAGCATCCCTACTTTAATATTCAGTGTATTGATGAGTTGTGGACAGACAGCAGCTGCTCCTGGGTGCAGCTTTACATTCATTATCTACACAAACAGCTGCAAGTCACTGTGTAGTTTCCACGACATGAACACAGCGGGACCTTTTTAAATGAATGGTAAACTGGGAATAGCAGTAAAACACAGACAGTAGGCT
>NW_023339807.1:25936382-25943687 GCF_004916995.1 Morone saxatilis | reverse complement strand
CATGCTAAAGCAAAGTTCAGCAGGATAAACAACATAAAGAGTTTGGAGAGCTTGAGCCTTCGCTCCTGCCCGTTAGTTACACTCACAATGCACACACACATCAGGATGAAACTTTATCCACTCAGCTCTTCTGAGGCTCGGCGCCGATGTTCAGATTGTTGCTGGTTATTTCACATTGTGTCAGTTAGTCTGGAGTTCAGTGGGGGGGGGCGTTTATCATCTATTAAAGCAGAGATATCAACCAACCGACCATTTATTATATTCCATTTCTGCCCATAGATGCTCCCTTCAGGTAACAGTCTCACTGTGTTTCTGTGAGGAATGCTAACGGCGCTAATCAGCCGCTGAAGGGGAACTGACAGAGACACTGAAGCAGCTGTTAGTTTCAACAAGTGATAATCAGACATGTGAGTCAGATTCACATGATAGATATTATATTCACTGCAGTCTAACTGTCCTTCCTCCACTCCTCCTCCTCCTCTCTTTCTCCCATCCTTCCTTCCTTCCCTCCTCCCCTCCTTCCTTCCTTCCTTCCTTCCCTCCCTGCAGGTGCAGCAGTGTAATAAGCGATCCGTCATGAAGGAACCAGACGGCTGTGTTGGCAGTTTGCTGTGTCCGGGTCAATTTTCTGCCTAGCAACCACCTGGATAATGAACCCGATTGGATTATAATTCGTACTGCAGACGTAACAGAACAGCTGATTCTGGACCAGCCGCTGCTTTCTGATTCGTAAATATCCCTGATCACAACAGTAAAAACCTGAACGGACAGTAGTCGCAGTATTACTCAGATGTCCAGAATACGTTTTGTTAAATTTCTCTTGAATCCTATCGAACCTCTAAAGTCCCATTTTAAAGGTGCTCAGTGTCACATTTTAAACGTATCAGTAACACGTTTGGAGTACGTATCAACGGATGACACAGCGGTGCAAACAATCACTCACATTGTTGTTGTTGTTGTCATAACTACATTTCCCATCACGCCTGCTGCTTCCTGCCCCGTTCGCCCGACGTTCCCTAAAAGGTGGACATTTAGTTTTTCTCCCTTCTTCCGCCTTCTGCTGTCAAAGATTTGGAGAAGCTTTTTATAGAAAAGCTGAAGTTGTTTTAGCTCTAAAGAAACAGCGCCCCCTTCCTGTCGTGTGCCATAAAGTGATCTCCCTCTAAAACCTCCAAAAGGTCTGAGTGCTGCCACCGTCATCGTCTCTGTATCGTCTCCGTATCGTCTCTTTGCTGCATTTACTCAGCGGTTTACAGTAACTAGCTTTATTAGCATTCGTTCTCAAAGTTCTCATCATTCCAACTTTATTTTATTCTACTTTAATAATTCCTCGAGCTCAGTAAAAGCAGTCTGGACCATGGATGCACTTAACTCTTTTTAAAATCACATTTCTTAAATGCCCAGTAATGAAATGATGCACAGTAAAGCCCTGTTAGCCTGCTATGCTAATTTTTGCGAGCACACTAAAATAAACAGCTCCTCGTTCTAGTGTGCTAACAAACATTAACAAGCTAATATTTTACAGAAAATAACTTGCATGCTAATGACTTTGTTAGCATGCTAAACCATGTACTCAGGGGCTAATACTTACGTGTGCTAAATAACAATAGCATGCTAAAACTTTAGGTGAATTGAAACAACGAAACAGGAAACATTAGCATGCTAACAACACAAACAAACACAAAAAACGAAAAAAAAAACAAGTCTGGTGAAAATCTACATTTCTGTTACTCTCAACAAATCCTGTGTGCAGAACCAAACCACCAATGAATTCATACTCCAACACGTACTGAAATATAGAAAACCAAATGTGTTAAATATATCCGCCGCTGAAAATAGTCCCCAACGAATGTGCTATTTCCTCCTGTTTGATTAAAAGCTACTGCGAGCAGCTGTTTTAGGAACTACTGAACCTCTTTAAACATGAAACAATAGTTTTTTAGATGTTTTACGTCTTCAGCAGGAACCAGTGAACAATGTGAACACATTGTTGGTTTAATTCTGAGACTTATTAAGAAGAAAAAAAATACAGAAGAACAGCAGCGACAGTAATTTTCCTACTGTGTTGAAGAGAGTGTGCCATTGATTTCAGATATTGATGGTGAAATTACCATTAACGTTCACTAAAGTTGACTAAATCCTTCTTTATCTGGGGTGGGGCAGTAACTCCCAAGAAACATCACATCACCTTCCCACAGAGTTCAGTGAACAGCCATAAAGACGTACTCTTTATCTTGAGCAGCCATGAGTTCAGTATCAAACGACTGTGTGCAGCATTGATTACAGTTTCTCTACAATATGCTGTCCAGTTTCTCACAGACAGGACCTGTGTCACTGTCCTTGGTGCTCTTAAAAACTAAACTGTTAACCATCTGAATTTAAACTCAATCAGATTTTCATGCACTTAGAAAACACACAGGTAGGTAACCGTTTTAAATGAATAGACAGCAGTGTAGGGTTGACGAAATGACTGGTGTGGAAATCTGTTTGCACGGAGGAATAAACTTCAGACACATGTATTAATAAAACCTGTGCACAAATTAATATTATTAGGCTATGATAATAAAACGTATAGATATTGATAAGTAAAACATGGATTTATAATGTTAATGCGCATATTAATATGAACATGTGGATTAATGAATGTACGCACGGATTAGAATTATGTACCACTGGTTCATTGTACATTTAATAAACCGTATCCATGAAAAACTAAACTATTAAAACGAACACATGAGTTAATAAAAGAATGAATTAAAATGGATACATAAATATAGGTGCAGATTAATAATCTAATGGTGCTGTTTGGGTCAAATTTAGACTTCTGGAATATGCATCCGGCATTCAGATATAAAGCCGGTTGTTAGACATTATTTTATACATTTAATCGTCATACCAGATAAATGAAAGCACAGATTAATAACCAGTGTCAGAAAAATAGTGAAAATACTATAAATATCCAGTATGATGCACTTAATAAAAAACAAGTCACAAAAAATAAGTCACAGCATGCTCTCTCTGACTCTTAAAGCACAAGATATACAGAAACATACCTCTCCTGGCCTGTACTTCGTCCTTGCATGTTGTTGTATTTTGATGACTTTGATTATTAATCTGTGCTTTCATTAATGTAAACACTTTATTTATCTGTGCGCACAGATTTCCACATCACATGACATTGTGTGTGTCATTCAACAGAAGGAATAACACACCAATGACTAGCAGCAGTGGATTAAAATGCACTTTGTCTTTTAGTTCTACAAATATTTCTGGCCTGAGCGTTCGGTTGAAAGTAAAGTGTTCTGCTGCAGACGGGAAGAGGACAACCGTGTTGTTATGAGAGGCAGCTTGAGATAATGGGTTGGTTCTCGGTGTTTGGTGTTGATGCCAAAACAACTTTAATTTTTTATACATTTCTTTGAAGAAAAAACTTTTCTTACTTGAAAAAGAAGCCAGACTTCTAAAATGTTAAATGTTTTCTATGTGATTTTACTGGATAGTTTAACTTTACAGGAAAGGTAAATGGGGAGGAACCATAAAGAAATGGCAGACAAAGTTAAAACTATTCGTGCAACGTCGTCGTTTGTGTAGGAAATTAACTTATGAGAACAAATATGAGTGCGTTTAAATAGTTTTTGCTCATTTTAATGCTTTGCTCGCATTAACTAACAAGATTCTGGCCTGTTTCGGTGCCATGGTTGAAAATATAAACAGTAGTTTAAACCAGTATAAAAGTAAAGTATTTTTAAGTCCGTAACCAACAGCTAGTCAACACGTTAGTTATCTTGCTGACCTTTTAACACATTTAAACCCACCAGTGAGTTAACCTGTGGAAAGTTCTGTAAAAAATATTTGTAGAAATTAAAAATCCTATTGGCTGTTTGAATGTGCTGCAGGACAGAGGGTGTGGTCTGGGACTTAATGGGGGACCTTCCTGCCATTTCTTGTTACAAAACTCTTGATGATATGAAACTAAACTCTGCTTTCAGTCAGAGACGTTAATCCTCAGATTACTGCCTTACTGTCGATCAGATGCCAAAAAATCTCAGTGTGATGCTTCAGATTTTCACTGAATGTGTTCTTACATTTCCTCTGAAGCAGCTCCGAGTACAGAATGAAGGATTTTTGTCTAATTTAATTAAAATCGAATGTTTCACTTTGACTCTGACCATGTGGGAGTTTAGGTGTACTTGACAAATTATAATGGATTGAAATACAGATTATGGTTGTATTTCTGGTGCATCCCTTAAAGCCCCTACACACTGTGTGATAACAGCGGTCCAACAGGTTCACTATGAGACCGGTCTGACAGAGTCTTGGTTGCAGACTGTCAGACTGAGTCAGCTTTGAAGCATGTCAGATTAGGAGATGAATGTCCGGTTTAGGAACAAAAGTGACCCAAAGAAAACCCACCTGAACCCAACATGCATAAATTCATTTTCAAAATAAAAAAGATACCTTGAATTTGAATGCAGACCAGATAACCCAGGCAAGGTGAGGCAGTTGCATTAACAGCCTCAAGTCTGTCCAAAATACTCCCGAACACATTGTTCAGATATTTGGTAGCTGTTTGACTCATCTAGCTGTTTTACTATAGTCGGGTTATCTGAAAAGTCAGCAGGTATCAATAGATCTGATCACAGTGTTTTATGAATCATCAGTTGGCTCTTAAAGTTGGTGGGTGTGTCTCTTCGGTGTGATCTACACGCCTGTCTGAGATTTGCACAGTGTATAGGGGTCTCTACAGTGCAACACCTTGTAAAAGCTGTTTTCCACAAAGTTAAACATTGCTGCATTTCACTTTCAGATTCGTGTCCTAGATGTTCACATATGCTGTGTATTCGCTGCTTCACTTTACTGTTTTTTCTCTTTGCTCTGGACCAGTTTGACATGTAAGCTTTATTTTTATTATAGATGCACTGATAAAACTTCTTAACTGTCGATACCATTTTAGCTGACCAGTTAAATGATCCCCTATAGGGCTGCACCATATGGTAAAAGAAACCATATTGCAGTCAATCTATTACGATTGCAATCGTGGAAAAGATCATTTTTGAGTCACAATTTTCATTTTCAATGAAAAAAAACTGTTAAATTCATGATGATTTATTGGGCTCTGTGCCAAACAATCATGTTTTCTGATGTTTGGAGAACAAGATTTGTATTCTTCATCACATTTTACCTTTCATCAAAAAAATTGCAGCTTCTGCGATTTGGATTTTGCACTTGGCCATGTTGTGATTCTGATAATATTTGCATTAATTGTGCAGCCCTAATCCAATCTGATGTAAAGAATGTCAGGAGCTGAAGCACTTATTTAATATCACTGGATACAATAATTGAGCTCAGTGTGCTTTGATTTGCTTCAAGAGTTTGTATTTCTATTGTTGAACTTTTGATATACCGAGTTTTCCATCAGAATCTGCCCAGTAGCAAGTTTTGGTATCGAATTTGGATATTTTTTATTGGTGCATCCTTTATTTTTGGACCTTTTAAAGCTGGGTTTTATATTGCTGCCTGGACGTTTTGTGTGGAGCCAGAATGAGTCTGTCTATCAGTTTGGGCCTTTGTGTTTTCAGAAGCATATTTCAACCTGATGAATGAAACTCTGAGCTCTACCTGTTAACATTACATTATTCTCCTCATCCTCTTTTCCCCTTTTAAAAAAGATTCTTAACACATGAACTTTGACCCATTCTGACTCCAGGCCAGACAAAACCAGACTGTTTACGTAATTTATTTCCGCATGTAAGTATTTTCTGATGCTTAAAGATTCTATTCTCACTGATGCAAAGTGACCTGATGTAAGGCTGTTTGTCCACTGGGAGGCTGGTAAACGGTCTGCTGGCCAATAACTGATCCCGGACCGTCAGACGATATATTACAGTTTAGGATGGATATTTCATGGAACCCGGAGAAATATGTTTCGGCAACAAAGTTAGAGATAAAGACTCATCGAACGGGAGGCAGGAGGAAGTTTCAAGAGTTGTTTTAGATGTTAAAATACAAGATTTATTCTGACAGCAAAATGCCTTATCCATTAAAACCAATATGAACCATATACAATGGCGCTACATCTGAACGGCCCCTTATGCTGCTTCTTCAAACCTTTGGTTGTAGATTCTTAAAATATAAAAGCTCGGCACGGCCCTGTACATTACGTCTGAACCTATCCTCCACCTTTAACCTTGTGAGCTTAAAACGTGGCTGAAAAGTGTCTTCTGCTGTTATGATTGTACAAATAAAATGGATTTGCGATAACACCTTGAAGGTTGTGTCGCAGCCAGTGACGAGAATGATCGCCTACCTCCCTGTGAGTTTGTATTTTCAAAATTCTTCCCGCAATGAATTTTACGAACTTGTTGACTGACTGAAATATGAATTCACGGTTCTGGATCAGCGCTAGTAGCTAACGAGCTAAAACAACAGAATCGTCCTTAAAACAGGATGAGCCCAGTGGACTCAGACACCCTGACCGTTTATATTATTTAGGATTTTCTCCAAAGTGCCTTAATGTTCTGTTGTTGTATAGATCGGTCCATTGACCTGCTATTTGCAAGCTAATGGGCCGGCTTCATTTCAGTGAGGAAAGAAACTGAACCACATTCGTTAGGCGAGGTGTCTCTTGAGGTTTGTGGTGTTGGCGTGGAGAAATGAAGTGATTTTATTGTGTTTTTAGGAGAAAGGATGTCCACAGTATTATAAGTCACATCACAAAGAGCTCACATGACCTGTGTTGTTTTTCTACATTTTTAAAAAAGTGTGTTTAAACTACAAGTTGTGATTTGTTGCATGTTGTAAAATAAAGGCTCATTGCACCATTTCTGTCTCAATCAAAGTTTGTGCCAAATGCAACCAGTGTCAAATATAATTTGATTTAATTGTTATCATTAAACAAAATATGCTTAATATATTTGTCTAAATATACACAGAATTGTGGGAAAATGACAACAAACAAACAAGATAAAATATAATAAAATTGTAAAATAAACCATTATGTCTCGACATGTATGTTGTAGCATGCAAGTTTTATTATTCTTAGGCACAAATTACACACATAGTACATTTTATTATTTTTGTTATATTACATTAACTCTACACCCATTTTTTACAGTTATAGACTAAACCACAAACATTTTGATCAAGTGACCCGACCTAATTAGGTTTCTGTGGTTTGGTGTTTAGAGTTTTTTCAATATCAAAGATATATTTTGAACTTGCTTACAAAACATTATCATCAGCATATAGGAAAAACTCCATTTATATGTATTTTTTTATTTACGTGTTTCTAGAGTTACGTGTTGT